>NW_025963902.1:7340123-7707623 GCF_023055435.1 Haliotis rufescens
TTATTTCTTTATTGTCTCTGATTAAACATGATTGTTGTTCTTTGATTCGAACACCAAACAGAAAACAGTTTTATTGAATTTAAATTTCAAATTCACAAATTTTATTTTTAAAAATATGTCAAATTGGAAATATTTATTCCTGGACAGAAGAAACTTGACTGAAATGCAGCTGGACATGGGCCGACGTGCGGGCGGTTGCTTTAGAACACTGGGCATGTGGCCTTTGTACATGCCGTGATTTACAGATTGACGAAAACCGCATATCCGGGACACGGGACTTGCTTAATGTAACGTTCCAAGCTGGGACATGTATTTAATGACACCTTTATAACAGATTGACGAAATCCGCATATCCGGGACACATGACTTGCTTAGTGTAACGTTCCAAGCTGTGACATGTATTTAATGACACCTTTATAACAGATTGACGAAATCCGCATATCCGGGACACATGACTTGCTTAGTGTAACGTTCCAAGCTGTGACATGTATTTAATGACACCTTTATAACAGATTGACGAAATCCGCATATCCGGGACACATGACTTGCTTAGTGTAACGTTCCAAGCTGTGACATGTATTTAATGACACCTTTATAACAGATTGACGAAAACCGCATATCCGGGGCACATCACTTGCTTAATGTAACGTTCCAAGCTGGGACATGTATTTAATGACACCTTTATAACAGATTGACGAAATCCGCATATCCGGGACACATGACTTGCTTAGTGTAACGTTCCAAGCTGGAACATGTATTTAATGACACCTTTATAACAGATTGACGAAATCCGCATATCCGGGGCACATAACTTGCTTAGTGTAACGTTCCAAGCTGGGACATGTATTTAATGACACCTTTATAACAGATTGACGAAATCCGCATATCCGGGACACATGACTTGCTTAGTGTAACGTTCCAAGCTGGGACATGTATTTAATGACACCTTTATAACAGATTGACGAAATCCGCATATCCGGGACACGGGACTTGCTTAATGTAACGTTCCAAGCTGGGACATGTATTTAATGACACCTTTATAACAGATTGACGAAATCCGCATATCCGGGACACATGACTTGCTTAGTGTAACGTTCCAAGCTGGGACATGTATTTAATGACACCTTTATAACAGATTGACGAAATCCGCATATCCGGGACACATGACTTGCTTAGTGTAACGTTCCAAGCTGGGACATGTATTTAATGACACCTTTATAACAGATTGACGAAATCCGCATATCCGGGACACATGACTTGCTTAGTGTAACGTTCCAAGCTGGAACATGTATTTAATGACACCTTTATAACAGATTGACGAAATCCGCATATCCGGGGCACATAACTTGCTTAGTGTAACGTTCCAAGTTGGGACATGTATTTAATGACACCTTTATAACAGATTGACGAAATCCGCCAACCCGTGACACATGACTTGCTAAGTGTTACGTCCCAAGGTGGGACATTTCTTTAATGACATCTTTATAACAGATTGACGATACATGTATACCCGTCACTTGGATAATTGTAACATATCAACCTGTGACATCTTATATAACAGATTGACGGAATCCGCCAATGACTTGCTAAGTGTTACGTCCCAAGCTGGGACATTGTCTTTAATGACACCTTTATAACAGATTGACGATACATGTATACCCGTTACTTGGATAATTGTTACATATCAACCGGTGACATCTTGTTTTCCGCCGCACTCAGCAATATTCCAGCTAAATGACGGCGGTCTGTAAATAATCGAGTCTGGACCAGACAATCTTGTGATTGTCATCATGATCATCGATCTACGCAACGGGATATGATGGCATGCATTAACCAAGTCATCGAGCCTGACACATGTCTTTAAAACACCTGTGTAGCATTATGGGCGATATCCACCTTCTCGTCACGTGACGAGTTCAAAACGTCAGTGCCAGAGCGTAACCAGTCTCGATTATCTGGCGAAATAGATTCCACGGGGCGTAAAAGACACATTAGTGATGACAATTATATGGAAAGATCACTGATAATCAGCGACGACACCCGGTTTCGCGAAAAGAGTAAGCCTGTCTTCACTTCCGGTTTCACCACAACTCACCCAGTCTTCACTGAGAAAGGGGCGGTCGGGTAGCCTAGTGTTTAAAGCGTTGGCTTGACACGCCGAAGATCCGGATTCGATTCCCGAAATGGGTAGAATGCGTGAAACCCTTTTTCCGGTCTTGTATTGCTGGAATATTGCTAAAAGCGGCGTTAAACCATACTCACTCACTCATTAAAAAAGTAAGTGTCACTGTTGACTCTTTCATTGTGTCATACGACTCTTGCTCACCATTTTCTTTTTAACATTCGATGCTTCAGTAAAGCTTTAAAAAGATTTTATGGTAGACATATAGAAGACATTTCTAAACATGACGCATCAGTGATAAAACTGATGTCCGATACAATTCCCTATTTTGACTTGTACCACATGTTAACGTGTTTTATTCAGTTGAACAATTGACTTGCCTTTGCATGTGTTTGTGACGCGTGCCACCGGTGGGACAGGTAATGCTCACCTTTTCGCGAACACCTGGTATCATCACTATTTGATATTGATTCATGAAAACATGGTTACGATATAGTGGGAATCGTACTATCGACTCTGCTTTGTGCAGATATTTCTGTTGGGTATGGGAAGGGTTTTGTCGCTTTGCTATTATTAAGGAGGTGTGAAAACTCCTGAGATAGTCACGTGACAGACAATGTGATACACCCTAACCTGGGACATGTGTCTTTAAAGACATCTGACCCGTGAAGATCCGGGGTAGAACAGGGTAGAATAGGTCTTCAGCAACCCATGCTTGCCGTAAAAAAGACTATGCTTGTCGTAAGAGGCGACTAATGGGATCGGGTGGTCAAGCTCGCTGACTTGGTTGATGCATGTCAACGATCCCATTCGCGTGGATCGATGCTCATTATATCAATCACTGAATTGTCTGGTCCAGTCTCGATTATTTACAGACCGCCGTCATATAGCTGGAATATTGCTGAGTGCGGCGTTAAACAACAAACACAACAAACACACACAAACAACTACATTTAACAACAACAACACATCTTATACCATGATGACCACATCCACATACCCATCACGTGACTAATGACAGGCTAAGTGCTACGCATAACGGGGATCTAATTGCATCACGTCACTAACCCAGCATCACTGCGGTCGATGATGGATGAATCAACAGAGAGGTGGAAAATGAGAGCCTTGTGAAAATTTATATACAAGGGTTTAGAAGAAATATTCACACTCAAAGGCTGTGTAATGTACAAAGATCAATCGGAAATATCTAAAAAATACATCAGAAACACAGTAAAGCAGGTGAAAAAATAACCAAGAATTTAGCAAAAAACAACGCCACTTTTAGAAATGATCACATTAACGACATGGAATATTAAGGGTTCAGAAATATTCACGCTCACGGCGCCTTAATGTACAAATATCTGTAATAACTATACAAATAGCTGTGTGTAGAACTGTCTCTCATCATTGTAAAAAGCGTGTAGATAATTGTCCTTGAACATAAGGAATTCTGAAGTCATAAAATCGATCATATTTTGTACATAATTGAAATATTATTCGATTCAAGAGAATTTGTTTCCATTCTGTTCCAGGTGTCGTGTGAAACATACCGACATGTTGAAATCATGGCATTAGGGAAAGCAACAATGAACAAAAAAGCGTGCGTAAATGGCTGCCAACATTAAAGTTGTAATCCGCATTTACCATTGTTACAAATGACGTCAACAACAAAGCTAGCAGATTTAATAATCTTTCAAAGATCAAAGTTAAGAAGTGTTTGATCATTTTTAATTTAATTAGATTAAAGCCACACTTTCCTGGAAAAAGATTCTACAGTGATGGATTCTTAGATAGCATTCTGTGTTGAAGGAGATGTGATGGTTCACGAAAATCCATGGCGTATCAAGCGACCAAATCTCCGCAATTTCCATTCATAGTGAGTGAGTATGTTTTTACGCCGCTTTTGGCAATATTCCAGCAATATCACGGCGGGGACACCAGAAATGGGCTTCACACATTGTACCCGTGTCGGGAATCGAACCCGGGTCTTCGGCGTGACGAGCTAACGCTTTAACCACTAGGCTACCCGACCGCCCCTGTCCAGTCATAGGACAATGGAGTGAGTGAGTGATTTTGTTTAACGACTAATCAGTAATCGTGAAGCAATTGGTTTACTAGATATCAGAGAGAGTGAGCGAGTTGCTTATGTATTGTAAGTAAAAGCGGCCCCAGATTATATTTCATGGTAACAAGATTTAATTCTAATGAGTGAGTGAGTATGGTTTTACGACACTTTTGGCAATATTCCAGCAATATCACGGCGGGGAACACCAGGAATGGGCTTAACACATTGTAGCCATGTAGGGAATCGAACCCGGGTCTTCAGCGTGACGAGCGAACGCTTTAACCACAAGGCTACCCCAGCACTCAAGCCAAATGATGCAGATCTCAGACGTTTACGATTTTGATGATGGGTATGAAGAGAATGGGTATGGTACCGACCAACAAACAAACAGACCGAGACGGGATTCAAACTCACGACCATAGGTAAAGGGCACTCCCAAGGGAAGAAATGCGGCGATTCGGACGACTGGGCAACCCATACCCCGATTTAATTTTTAAGTTATTTTTCTCAAAGTTACCTTTACTTTCTTCATGATCATCGACCGCCTCCGTGGTCTAGTGTTAAGGCGTCCGCCCGGAGAGCGGAAGGTCCGGGGTTCGATCATCGGCCGCGTCATACCAAAAGACGTTAAAAGATGGTACTTGTTGTTACCCTGTCTGGCGCTCGGCATTAAGGGGCTAAAACAAGGACTGGTCGGCTCGGAGTCAGTATACTGTGTCTGAGTGGGGTATTCATGTTAAACTGCGGCATGGTATCTCAGTGAGCTAGCACTATAAATCGGCATCAGTCCGGACTAGTACAAGCAGCCACACAAACACACACACGTACATGCACGTCGCTATATAAGTGCAATAATCTTGGACGCGACGTTAAACCCCATTTCACCTCACCTTCATGATCATCGCTACAGGATATGAAGTATTACTTTATTCAGTGAATCAACGTTTGCGCTGGCCCTGATGTGACTCTGATGTGAAGAAACAAGACCCAACGTTATGGATATAGTCTCTCTCAATTGTCAAGTTGATTGTTATAACACGGCTGAGTACTAGAAAGAGTGTTAGTAGCTCTCCACTCAAGGCATTGCAATTCCTGGACTAGTACTGTGGTAGCAAATGGACCGTACATACAAAGATAAGTGACACACAGAACCGTATTTGCCAAGCGACCACTTGGGAAAACCAACACGACCGAAGAAGAAAACATGCATCCACGTCAGATCGTCATGGGTTAAGGCCAGGTCTTCATGGGTTAAGACCAGGTCTTCATGGATTAAGACCAGATCTTCATGGGTTATAACAAGATCTTCATTGGTTTTGATTAGATTTTCATGGGTTAAGACCAGATCTTCATGGGTTATAACAAGATCTTCATGGGTTATAACCAGTTCTTCATGGGTTATGACCAGACCTTCATGGGTTATAACAAGATCTTCATGGGTTATGATCAGACTTTCATGGGTTATGACGTGATCTTCATAGTTTTAATAAAACAAGTATCTAGTTTAGCAGCTGCAGCTGAAACAATCCCATCCGGAAACGTACAAAGGACTGTTTTAGCAATTTTGATTTTGTCACTTTTATTTTCTATTATGATCGGGTTATGAAAAGATCCTCATGTTCACCGTATTTCCTGCGTATATCGCCGTCATACCAAACTGACCAACTATATATAAATGATTGACTGGCTTATTCAATTTGATATGAACCGATTGGCCTAGATATCCTTGATCTATTACGTCATGCTAACTGCCAAGTTTAATGGCGCCTGTGCCCCCAGACGTTACCACCGAGGATGTTCCCACACATAATGAATTATGTATCCTAATACACCAACACGGCCAATCATTCTCTCACACACCATCGCCTCCGCCATCCTAAATGCTTCTTAGACGATACGGTTTCAATATATGACGAAGTATTATTCTCCTGAGAGACATTCGACTGACAGAAAATAAGTCAAACCCTTTCAATGTCCTATGTGTTGGTCCAAGCATGACTTAGAGACTTTCGTGTTCGCTCTAGAAGGTCTAGACAGTAGACAAGTAATCTTTAATGTATCTGCCACTGTTTGGTGTAAATTACAGCGAAGGGTCTGGAAGATTTATCAAATATGACATGACAGGTCTGGTAACTCTACTCTTGGCGAAACTCATAAAGCCATTGTTGGCCAAGGCATTTTGATACAAGGCTTGAAGCCCTGTGTTCCTTACACCAAAGCGTCTTGGTCTTATGTTTGAATAACAAGAACTACAGTTTAACGTCAAGGGTTTCAATGTACATTTATTTCAATGCGTTACGAAAACGGGTTCAATGTTTTTAACAGCTTTAATGGGTTTGTGGGGTAGCCCAATGGTTAAAGCGCTTGTTATACCGAAATCCGTTTCGATGCCTTAAATTGGTTCAATGTGTAAAATCCATTTTGTTGTCCCCCGACGTGATTATGGCTGGGATATTGCTAAACGAGTCGTAGAATGGGGGTCGCCCACTCACTTCGATGAAATTATTAAAACAGTTTATCATGAAATATGTATCTGGTACAATGCATGTCTAGAAGATATGTCAAGGGCACCTGAGGTAGAATTTAGCAGTGTTTAATTCAGAAAGCACAGTTTCAGCTGAACCAATCCTTTCCATCTGGTTTTCAAACACGCGTGCAAACATTCTGGGATGAAACAGTAATTGCATTCTTCAGAGAGTTAACTTAATCCATACCTCATTTATTGAGTTGAACAAAAATGTACACGCTCTGTTCAGGCAGTGTTTCCTGTTTCCAAACAAGAGGGATGGCGGATGTAGCTCACCTGACACATGTCAGGGTGATACAGGACTTCCTTTAGTGCAATATAGTATGTATCGTTGTTAGATAAGCTTCGACCTGATGTTTTGTTCTTTGTTTGTAAACCATAGCCATGATCATACCTTCCTGGTTATACCTTCCTGAATATACCTTCATGAGTATACCTTCGAATACATCTTCCTGATTATACCTTCCTGAAAATGCCTTCCTGATTATTACTTCGTATACACCTTCCTGATTATACCTTCCTGGTTATAGCTTCATGATTATACCTTCATGATTAAATCTTCATGAATATTCCTTCCTGGTTATACCTTCATCAATTTACCTTCATGAATATACCTTCATGAGTATACCTTCGTATACAACTTCCTTGTTATACCTTCATGAATATACCTTCATGATTATACCTTCATAAATATACCTTCTTGAATATACCCTCCTGTTATACCTTAATCAATTTACCTTCGTGAATATACCTTCATATACACCTTCTTGATCATACCTTCCTGAATAAACCTTCCTGAATATACCTTCATGAATATACCTTCATAATTATTTATATCTTCATTAATATACCTTCATTAATATACCTTCATTAATATACCTTCATGAATATACCTTCATATACGCCTTCATGATTATCCCTTCATATATACCTTCATGAATATACCTTCATGATTATACCTTAATGATTATACCTTCATATATACCTTCCTGGTTATACCTTCATCAATTTATCTTCCTGATTATACCTTTACGAATACACCTTTCTGATTATACCTTCATGATTATCCCTTCATATATACCTTCATGAATATACCTTCATGATTATACCTTAATGATTATACCTTCATATATACCTTCCTGGTTATACCTTCATCAATTTATCTTCCTGATTATACCTTTACGAATACACCTTTCTGATTATACCTTCATGATTATCCCTTCATATATACCTTCATGTTTATCCCTTCCTGAATATACTTTCAAGAATATACCTTCATGAAAATACCATCGTGAATATACCTTCATCTCCAGGTTACGGCGTTACAAATCTCTTTTGTTTGGGTGCTTTAGGGTATGTACACGTTAGTCAAACGGAAAGTCACATTTTCATTTCAACGAAGACTTCCAATCAAGTTTTCACAAATAAGGCCCAGTTACGTCACCATAGACGTTGTATGTTGCACCTTGAGAACAGTTGACTATACAGGACACGTCGCTTGTCAACCTGATGCGCGATACTATGCCATACTTTGCGGAGTTCTACGTGAACTTTTCACCCCTCTGGCACTTACGTTTTAAAAAAAACAAAATTAGGGCGGCCGGGTAGCCTAGTGGTTAAAGCTTTAGCTCGTCACGCCGAATGCCTGGGTTCGATTCCCCACATGGATACAACATGTGAAGCCCATTTCTGGTGTTATATTGATTGAATGATGCTAAAAGCGCCATACTCACTTATTCACTCACTCACTCACTTTGATGGAAATTGTGTGAGTGGCACATGCCAGATAGGATTGCTTACCCTTTTCGCGAATATCTGGTGTTAGCACTAGATTTTTCGGTGATCCATATTTATATTCACTATTTGACCTTAAGAATTGAGATTGATTATTCCCAGGCGTGTTCGTTTTGAAATTAAACTCAAACACGCGTATGGGGAACCTGAAGCTTGATTGACGTAGCGGGATATATGTAATGTACTCTCGCTGATAAATGACATTTCATAGATACACCTGTGACACGCCACTAGACAGATGGTAAATGTACATGTAATGGATAAATAACGTTCACTCATGTGCATCTTTTGAGTAATTGGACAGCATATGACAGCTCGTGCACGAGCATCAGTCCTCACCTCAGGAAACTCGAGTGCGTGCATGTTCTTGAATGTCGCAGTCGGCAGCTATGTCACAACATCCTGTAAATAACTGCATTTAATTTGAATTGTCACAGTTTACGTATTTAGAATTCATGTGGATTGTAACAGCCGACTAATGAAGTATAGATATGGATTGTCACAGCTTAGTACGTATAATTTGTATGGATTGTCACATTCTAAGTATGTAGTTTTAATGTGCATTGTCACAATATATGTATGTAGTATAGATATGGATTGCCACAATCTAAGTATACAATATATGTATAGATTGCCACAATCTAAGTATACAATATATGTATAGATTGCCACAATCTAAGTATACAATATATGTATAGATTGCCACAATCTAAGTATACAATATATGTATAGATTGCCACAATCTAAGTATACAATATATGTATAGATTGCCACAATCTAAGTATACAATATATGTATAGATTGCCACAATCTAAGTATATAATATATGTATAGATTGTCACAGTCTAAGTTTATGGTACAGATATGAATTGCCACAGTCTAAGTATATAATATATGTATAGATTGTCACAGTCTAAGTATATGGTACAGTAACAATTGTCACAGTCTAAGTATACAATATATGTATAGATTGTCACAGTCTAAGGTTATAGTATAGATATGAATTGCCACAGTCTAAGTATATAATATATGTATAGATTGTCAAAGTCTAAGGTTATAGTATAGATATCAATTGCCACAGTCTAAGTATATAATATATGTATAGATTGTCACAGTCTAAGGTTATAGTATAGATATGGATTGCCACAATCTAAGTATATAGTATATGTATATATTGTCAAAGTCTAAGGTTATAGTATAGATATGAATTGCCACAGTCTAAGTATACAATATATGTATAGATTGTCACAGTCTAAGGTTATAGTATAGATATCAATTACCACAGTCTAAGTATACAATATATGTATAGATTGTCACGGTCTAAGGTTATAGTATAGATATGAATTGCCACAGTCTAAGTATACAATATATGTATAGATTGTCAAAGTCTAAGGTTATAGTTTTGATATGTATTGCCACAATCTAAGTATATAGTATATGTATAGATTGTCACAGTCTAAGGTTATAGTATAAATATCAATTGCCACAGTCTAAGTATATAATATATGTATAGATTGTTACAGTCTAAGTTTATAGTATAGATATCAATTGCCACAGTCTAAGTATATAATATATGTATAGATTGTCACAGTCTAAGGTTATAGTATAGATATGAATTGCCACAGTCTAAGTATACAATATATGTATAGGTTGTTACAGTCTAAGTTTATAGTATAGATATCAATTGCCACAGTCTAAGTATATAGTATATGTATAGATTGTCACAGTTTATGTTTATAGTATAGATATCAATTGCCACAATCTAAGTATATAGTATATGTATAGATTGTCACAGTCTAAGTTTATGGTACAGATATCAATTGCCACAGTCTAAGTTTATAGTATAGATATGAATTGCCACAGTCTAAGTATATAATATATGTATAGATTGTCAAAGTTTAAGTTTATAGTATATGTATAGATTGTCAAAGTCTAAGTTTATAATATATGTATAGATTGTCAAAGTCTAAGTTTATAGTATATGTATAGATTGTCAAAGTCTAAGTTTATAGTATATGTATAGATTGGCACAGTCTCAGTTTATAGTTTTGATAAGGATTGCCACAGCGTAAGGTAATTATATAAATATGGATTGCCAGTTAATTTCCAACATTCTAAAAATATAGTATTGATAGGGATCGTCACACTCTACGCACACAGTATAGATATGGAGTGTTATAGTCTAGTGTATTCTATCAATACGAACTGTTTGTGGTATCGATAACAATTGGAGTAATCTCTCTAAATAGTATGAACGTGTGGATATTTATAGTTCATAAAATATTCATACGTTACATGTCCAAGATGGACACATGATACCTCTTACCTATTGTGCTCAATTGGTCGGCGTGTTTGTCATGCCACGCCCACTATTCCACTTCAGAATAAATCCAATACTGAACAAAACCGGGAGCGAATAATCACAATAATCGACGCGTTCGGACAGACCCTGGGTCATATTACTTTCAGATCTGTGTGCATCTTATGAATTCTTAACTCGGCATTGATCTCTCAGCAAGCTAACGATCCTATTTTCGTGGTTTTGCTCAACCGTGAGTGGTTAGAGTGTTTGATATTTATTTATCGTTAACATGAGACACATATCGTGTGAATGTAGAGCTGAAACAAGGACACACTTGTAGTAAATAATTGATGCAGGAATGCTTGTCTTTGATCTCAGGTAGGCGTTCTTTATAATTGGTCCTCTGTGCAGGTTTGACGTTACGTCCGACCACTTGGATTAACTTTGTGACTTAGATACAATTGGGTAAAGATGTTTACTACGCTTTTACCACCAACTGAAAAAGACACACATGTACTTGTTCCTTTGTTTTGTTTAACGCCGCACTTGGCAATATTTTAGCTGTATGACGGCGGCCCGAATATAATCGAGTCTAGACC
Organism: Haliotis rufescens; assembly: GCF_023055435.1. Taxonomy (NCBI): domain Eukaryota; kingdom Metazoa; phylum Mollusca; class Gastropoda; order Lepetellida; family Haliotidae; genus Haliotis; species Haliotis rufescens. The sequence goes on from NW_025963902.1 coordinate 7,351,533, forward strand.
AGACAATCCAGTGGTTGATATTGTGAGCATCGATCCAAGCAGTCGGGGTACAATGACAAGCCATCAACCAAGCCAATGAACCTTACCACCCGATCTACTGAGTCGCCCCTTACGATAGTATTATGTTTCTCGGGGCCTATTTTAACTCGTAACCCGCGGTTGTTTATGTATTAGACAGTACTAGTCTTATAAATGCAGATGACCCGTGAAGATCCGTGGTAGAATAGGTCTTCAGCAACCCATGCTTGCCGTAAAAGGCGACTATGCTTGTCGTAAGAGGCGGCCAACGGGATCGGGTGATCAGACACGCTGACTTTGTTGATGCATGTCATCGATCCCAGAGGGGCACGAGTCGCTTTTCGGCTTGCCCCAGAATAACACGAGTCGGTCACGAATGAATGCTACACGTTGACCAGAAGACGTTCACCAGTTTAAAGACATTTTCAAAATGTTTGTTTGGTCTCAGTTTCATTGACAGAGACACGGGGTCGCTGAAGCAGTGACGCATAACTGCATGTAAACAACGTACAGTAAAGTACGGTTTTAACGAACTCAAAGGGACTACTAATTTTAGTTCGCTATAACCGTAGTTCGTTATAAGCATATATACAGCATAACTACAGCAAATTGTCGGGACCAAAAAAGTAAGTTCGTTATATCCGTCAGTTCGTTATAAGCGTGTTCGCTATAACCGTAGTTTACTGTACCTGTATAACCTGTATGATTGTCCTGTAAACTGATCGTAAGTGATTTGTCGAATATTGAATTGACGGAAGTATACGAGTGCGGCTGCGCGTACGAACAGAAGGGTTAGTGTATGTATTTCAAATGTTTGTATTGGCAGAGGAAATGCAGACGTTTGTGGACATAACTATCGACTAAAACAGAAAAATTGCTAGTAAGTGTTCTTGTTTTCAAAAGAAACAATTTCATAATCGTAAATTGATAAGATTACAGCCTGAAAAAGAAAGTTGCACAAGGGCCAATCATTTTAAGCAATATTCGAGCAATATCATGGCTGTATTTTCAAGGAATGGGCTTCTCAAATTACATGTATACCCATAAAGAAGTTTTTCAGCTGCACAAACAAATGCTCTCATTAAAAGTTGGTTCAGGTATTTCAGCGTATTTTAACTATGTATGCAAAAGACTCGCAAAAAATATATTCTTAATGTATAATATTTACAATACGAAAGTGCACTCAGGTAATAATCGCTATGTCTTGAACACGCGTTTATCAACAATTGTGTCCTCGCTGACGCTAACGGGTTCCGCCCCAACTGTTACAGCTATTTATGGTTATAGTGTGAAATCAATTGTCTGTGATTATTAATAATCCATGCTGGAGTTACCCGTTCATGATTTCACACCAAACACCCAAACACTAAGTACGGAAGCGATGGACCCAAGGACCTATCATATCATCCCCTAAGCTCTTTACGCCACACGAGTCATACACCTGACAAGATGTTTGTACTTATTATTGATGATAATGTTCTGTGTTCTGCCAAGAACAAGGACAGCTACAAAAGGTAAATGCGCCTTAAATAATTTAATCACATATAAAACCACGTGGCTGTGCGATGGAAATGCTCCGCATTATCCTTGACATTCACTGTTGGTCAATACTTAAATCAATGCTCCGATCGGTCAACTCTCGCTGTTCTTTGCGAGATCCCGGAAGTTTTGGGGTTTTTATCCGTCGGAATTTAATGTACAAACATTGATGCAGCGATGCTAGTTTCATGAACCACATGTTTTGTTGTGTGTACATTGATCAAGCAAACATCACGGCAACATTTCCATCCCACTACTTCCGTACCTAATGACATTAAGTATTTTGTCATATGTTTTGTTTGTTTGTTTGTTGTTTAACGCCGCACCCAGCAATATCCCAGCTATATGACGGCGGTCTGTAAATAATCTGCCCGGAGACCGCCTCTCTGGTCATGTGGAGAGAGCGTCCACCCGGAGAGGAAGGACGGGAGAGAGATGTTCGGTCGGGTCATTCCAAAAGAAGTTTTAAAACGGTACTTGTTGTTACCCTGCCTGGCGCTCAGCATTACGGGGATAAATCAAGAACTGGTCGGCTCTGAGTCAGTGAAGTGTCATACAAGTTGAACGCGACGTTAAACCCCACCCCACCCCATCCCACCCCAATTCACCTCACCTCACCTCACCTCACCTCACCCCCAATATAAGTAGGGGCACGGGTGGCCCAGTCGTCAAAGCCGGCACAATTCCACCAACATGACAAACTTGACACAATCAGAATGATAAGCAGAAATAGGAAAGGCATTTCAAAGAGCTCTCAGGACACCCTTTCAGAAAACGATATTTACTTTTTTCGCTGACCACAAACTTCAACAGCAATTATTTAGGCATACAAGAACACACTCAACACTATATTCCTGGGGGCACTTGAAAACACGAGGAGCAAAACAATCACAAAAAACTAATACTTGTGGTGATAATAGCACGTGCAAGAACAATTAGCACTACAGGTGCTCTTCATTTCGCCCATATCCGACCCTAAACTGGCGATATGTGTCGACGGCTCTTCCGCTCGATGACACATATGCTTTCTACTTAATTGACAGGATTTCTCAAGCAGATGGCCTTTTCCCAGCATGGTCTGCGTGGTTTAAACTTCCCAGAAATGCAGTATTTCTATTTTATTACTGTATCATTCACATCATCTAAGATAATATTTTTACAGTTTACGAATGTTTTTTTTATCACTTGTATATCAGTTAACATGAGAGAAATAGCTTATTACATAATAACATTATATATTTACTTACAACGTATACAGTGAAACCAGTTAATTCGGGGAGCGTTAATGGGAAACCTCGCCTTACCGACGATTTTTGTTGAGAGTCTGTATATACATACATACGGACTTTATTTCAAATGATTAATTAAAACCACACAAAAATCCATAATAATAAGAAATCTTAAAAAATAAGAGTCCGTTGTATGATTCCGACTATATCATGAGCATGTGTTTATGAATCACTATCAAAAAGTGATGAAATCAGGTGTTAGCGAAAAGGTGAGCGTATCCTGCCCAAACGGGAACACCCGTCACAAACACATGCAAGGGCAAGTTAAGTGTTCACCTGTAAACACATGGTAACATATAGCAGCAGGGTATGAAACTCCCAAAAATTTCAGCCAGACCACAGGACTGGCTAGCTGAAATACTTGCCAGCCCTGACCAAAACCTGCCTGCCCACTATAATCATATGTTTCTCAGGATAAGCTAACGGGATTTCTTTTTGGTTACATTTTATCATTCATCTTTACTTGTGAATTAATGATTATCATCGGGAAATATTTAGAATATTGTCACATATGAAATATAACCCGACCGTCGGGCAGGGGGATTTGAAAATCTGGCAGCCCGAGTTGAAATCAACCCGTCTCGGACGGTCGGGCAGGCAGGTATTTCGAACACTGATAGCAGAGGTCAAAATAAGATATTATCACCAGACATTACGAGACATTTTTGTCACTGCGTCAAATTTTGTCAACCATGAAACCGTTTGAAAGCTTTACTGAGGCCTTGTTGAAACATACAGTAGACTACGGTTATAACGAACTCAATGGGACCACTGATTTTAGTTCGATATAAACGTAGTTCGTTTTAAGCATATATACATGTATGGACAGCAAATGGTCGGGACCAAAAAATATGTTCGTTATATCCGTCAGTTCGTTATAAGCGTGTTCGTTATAAACGTACTTACTCTCCTTTGTTTGTTTGGTTTATCGAGATTATTTGATAGTTGCCGTTCGGATTAACGGGGTTTGACTGCTTGCTTCTTTTTGTAGTCGGTACTATTACGGAAACTGAATTTTAGCTTTGATAAGGATGTGCCGGCAGCTGGTTTCAAACGCAAGCTCTGCTGATTCCATGTACTGTTTAATCTTTGAGTGTGCGTATTGCTGTCATTATGATGTACCGTTACTGCAAACAGGTGTGAAAGCTATTTATCCGCCCGTTTACACTCCCCATCTGTTACAGTGGCGTGCAACAGTTGCTCAAATGAAATGGCATTTATCAGTGTGGGTCCTATATACATCACCGCCACGTCAAGACAGCCACATATACACCATATGTGCGTGAGAGTTTAAGTTCAAAACAAACACCTGAGAATAATCAGACCCAAATCATTGGGCGTAAAAGAGTGATGAGAATTATGGGGATAAATCACTGAAAATCACGAAAAGGGTAGACATCTGCCACTAAAAAAGTGTCAGCGAGAGCTTATGTTACATGTGTGTTTGTGTTTGATTCAGGGCACCGTTTAGTGAGTGAGTATGGTTTTACGCCGCTTTTAGCAATATTCCAGCAATATCACGGCGGGGGACACCAGAAATGGGCTTCACACATTGTACCCATGTCGGGAATCGAACCCAGGTTTCGGCGTGACGAGCGAACGCTTTAACCACTAGGCTACCCGACCGAGGGCCCCGTTTAACAAAGCGATCGTAGCGCTAAGATGATCGTAACTCCCATACTTTAACATAGACTTACGGCAGTCTTAGCGCTAAGATAGCTTTGTGGAACGGGGCCCAGGTCACTTGGACAGCGTCAGACTGCTTCCCTGTGTATGCTGCGCTGGCGCTGCACTGAGCATACCCAGGGAACCAGGTCGACAGAGCGACAGCTCAGTCTCCGATGAAACCCGAAGTGATGTAGGTCTGAGACGTTGACAACATTGTAAAACTCGCGAGCACGATGCAGTGCTGACACTGTTAATCAAGGATCATAATCAGGGTTAATAAAGATTCGAACCAAATCATCGGATCCTGCCACGCGTAAGCGACGCAACTATGCACAGCGAAAAGCAGCGACGTACACGATAGAGCCATTATGTCCCACTTTTGGTCAACCTAAATATAACAAGGAATTTTAAGGTCAATAACAATTTATTACTTAATTTATTTTTAATTCTGAGGAAAACTATTTTTATGAAAGTTACTTTTTTAACCCATACTCACATACAATCAATAACTAATTTCATCGCTTGAAACATGTAAACATGTACAAATAGAACCCAGTCGTACGTATATAGAGAGGGGGCATTAAAAGTAATGTAATTTACTAATGCTTCCTCTAAATAACCCCAGTTCTTAATATACCGCCTACAGACAAAGCATTCCAAAAGTATTGAACGTCAGTTGTTTTTATTCAAGGTCTTCAGATGACGCTCTGGAAAAATCGAGAATTTTACACGAACAAAGAGAAAATATTCTCTCATTACTGGAGAGATGATCTATTTTCCTCTTGTATGCAATTTATTTGTAATTAAATATAAACTCAATTTGGGTTTTTTCTAATACATTCTTTACATATGCCACGATAACATTTTTATTACATGTTTAGAATATTGGATCTGTGTGGCTGGGTGTGATCAATGTGTGCCTATAGGTACAGAGCGCTGATTCAACCCTGCATTACAAACCCTCAGTTTTGAGGGTTCCGTCTTCAAGATTAGGTCTGACATAGTGTTTGTTCATCCCCGACCGACCAGTGAATTATATACTACTCAAAAGAAGTTAAGGATCACCCAATTCTTTCATATTGGTAATGTTAATCTGTCATGGCATGAGAGATTAACTATTGTAATATGAAAGAATCAGGTGATCCTTAACTTCTTTTGAGTAGTATATCTCAAATCTGTACCGCGGAATAGCCTGGGTTAGGGTTGGACCAATTAGCCACCAGAGCGACGTTGTGAGTCCCGATTCGAATGATACGAGTTGTAGTCAAATTACACAGTGATTGTTTGTCATTGAAACACGCCAGTACTCGACTCATCTTGACACATACACAACGCGCATATTTATAATGCACCAGATCCACACACTAACGCCACTCAGAGCGCTACATTATGAAAAGCGTCAATGGATTACTGACTTCCGTCATAGTGAGTGAGTTTGATTTTACGCCGCTTTTAGCAATATTCCAGCAATTTCACGGTGGGGACACCATTAATGGGCTTCACAAATTGTACCCATGTCGGGAATCGAACCCAGGTCATCGGCGTGACGAGCGAACGCTTTAACCACAAGGCTATCCGACCACCCTGACCGCCGTCATAAGCCAGTGGCTGGAATATTGTTGAGTGCGGCGTTAAACAACAAATTAACAACGATTGATCAGTGTGTGGATTCTCAGCCACGTAGTGAGGATACAACCCACGCTGCCTTATAAGTCGTGAGAGTCACATTACCATCTCATCCTACCGGGTACCCATTCACTGCTGAGTGAACAGAAGCATATTTCGAACATATTCTCCTGCCTAAGGAAACACCACAGGTAACACTTATTTCAGTGTGGGGCAAGACCGAAGCCCTAGATACTCCTAGGTGTCAAGCTTGCCAAAAACGGCAACCCATCCACCTACTCTCCGTCGCCTGATTTTGTGCGCTATACATGGGGCCTACATAAAAATGAAAACGCCTACGTTATGACTCACGTAAACCGGATTCCATAAGCATATTACACCATGGTGACCATAGAAAATATTAAATTTTAAACTCACAACACAATATCGCCACTAATACGAGTATGCATCACGAGGACAACAACATGAAGTTACTGTAACATGTACGACATATAGATAAAAACACAAGATTAAAAAAAATGTAAAGTGTATAGAATATATGAAAACGTACACCACAATGACGTCAATACAACGTATACGTCATACATATCAAAGTCACAATTCAATGACGTCACTGTAAAGAGTATGGAATACATATACACGCACAATGACGTCATTGTGATGTATATGTCATTAATACTGAATACATTATGACGTCATTATAAAGTTCATAGAATATATGAAAAAAACAAGCAAATCAATGGCGCCTCAATCACGATTATACAATGTATGTTAAACCAATTATCAAAATATCATCATTATGATATACATGGTATGTATAAAACGTGCAAAATGTCATGGCTTCACAGTGGCGTTTTTGTCTACATTGAATACCTCTCATAATACCGTCAGGGCAACCGACAAGCCGCCTAACCTGCATAGGCCTACCACACAATAACCTGCGACCAACAAACTATGTCATGTATTTTTACCAGCAGAATTACGACTCTATAACTCATCCAGCTGGTATAATATCATAACATTCTTGGAGCAGATATATTTCTAAACCTTCTAGCTCAATACAGAATCTTCATTGTAAAATCTTATGAATTAATAGAATTCTTTTCATCGCTCCACAAGCTATTCACACCTCGATCACATACACACTTGTATCACTGCTAGATCACATACACACGTATATCACAACTATATCACATACACACAGACGTATATCACAGCTATATCACATACACACAGACGTATATCACAGCTATATCACATACACACAGACGTATATCACAGCTATATCACATACACACTTGTATCACTACTATATCACATACACACAGACGTATATCACAGCTATATCACATACACACGTATATCACAACTATATCACATACACACGTATATCACAGCTAGATCACATTCACACACAAGGCTAGATCATATACACACTTATATCACAGATAGGTCACATACACACACACGTTTATCACAACTAGATCACATACACATGTCTATCACAGCCATATCACATACAAACGTATACAACAGGTAGATCACATATACAAGTATATCACTGTTGTATTACATACACACGTATATCACAACTAGATCACATACTTACGTATGTCACAGTTAATTCACATACACACAAATATCACAGCTAGATCACATACACACACAAGGCAAGATCCCATACACACGCATACCACAGATAGATCCCAAACACACGTATATCACAGCTAGATCACATACACACGTATATCATAGCTAGATCATATACACACGTATATCACAGCTAGATCACATACACACTATATCACAGCTAGATCACATACGCACATATATCACAACTATATCACAGATATATCACAACAACCGCTTTAAGTGTAATCGCCCCATATAGATCAACTTGGGTGCCGTTGTACAAAGCGGTCGTAGCACTAAGGTGATCATAACTCTCATACCTTAGTATAGACTAACGACAGTCGTAGTGCTAAAGTGATCATAACTCTCATACCTTAACATAGACTAACGACAGTCGTAGCACTAAGGTGATCACAACTCTCATACCTTAACATAGACTAATGACAGTCGTAGCGCTAAGGTGATCATAACTCTCATACCTTAACATAGACTAACGACAGTCGTAGCGCTAAGGTGATCATAACTCTCATACCTTAACATAGACTAACGACAGTCGTAGCACTAAGGTGATCATAACTCTCATACCTTAACATAGACTAACGACAGTCGTAGCGCTAAGGTGATCATAACTCCCATACCTTAACATAGACTTACGACAGTCGTAGCACTAAGGTGATCATAACTCTCATACCTTAACATAGACTAACGACAGTCGGAGCGCTAAGGTGATCATAACTCTCATACCTTAACATAGACTAACGACAGTCGTAGCGCTAAGGTGATCGTAACTCTCATACCTTAACATAGACTAACGACAGTCGTAGTGCTAAAGTGATCATAACTCCCATACCTTAACATAGACTTACGACAGTCGTAGCGCTAAGGTGATCATAACTCTCATACCTTAACATAGACTAACGACAGTCGTAGTGCTAAAGTGATCATAACTCTCATACCTTAACATAGACTTACGACAGTCGTAGCGCTAAGGTGATCATAACTCTCATACCTTAACATAGACTTACGACAGTCGTAGCGCTAAGGTGATCATAACTCTCATACCTTAACATAGACTAACGACACTCGTAGCGCTAAGGTTGTTTTGAAGAACGGCACCCAGTCGAATAAGAGTTGAAGCAGCTGTCGGGGCACTGTGACGTGGTGTACCAAACATCCCAATTGGTCAATGGACACAGCGCGAGGTCACTGTCAAAGTATGTTAATTGGGTGCAGCTCACAGTACGATGACCAACATGAACAGTAATTACATTACAGGAAACAGCCTTCGGTTGGTTCTATAGAACTAAACAGACGTGATATACACGTGTAGCAGGTGCATTACCTTCCGTTTATTTTAGTGAGTGAATGAGTATGGTTTTACGCCGCTTTTAGCAACATTCCAGCAATATCACGGCGGGGGACACCAGAAACGGGCTTCAAACATTGTACCCATGTCGGGAATCGAACCCGGGTCTTCGGCGTGAAGAGGGAAAGTTTATTTCAGAGAAGGCACAAAAAAGGAAGCAATGAAAACAGCAATCATATTTTTTTTTCTAAATGCACATGATTCAGGACCAATTACCTACATCACTATTAATATGCGCATTGGCCTTGGTGAAGACATTATTCAATACATGTGTCCGCGGTCGTTCAATTACCCCATTGCATGCTGGGAATTATTTACACACAACTAGGCTGAGTGCGTCTGTTGGAAGTACGACCTTATTGAGATTTCGTTATACTATTTTTTTTGGTTTTGTACTTATATTTCTATATTTATTTGTATACCCACTAACCTTCTGAGGTTTTTTTTTAAAAATAACAAGATATCGGCGGTTATGTGGAATCACTTAGGTGCAAGCTATTTCCAGTGCTCATTTTAAGTCTAGACATATAATAAAGCCCCTTTGGTGAAATTGATATGTGAAATTTTGGTCATCACGTATAGGTAGATTGAAAACTTGAGTTAGCAGACAAGTAAATTGTAGTTTAAATGTCTTGATAAATGTCATCTGAGGTAAATCGATTTGTTCTTTAAAGAGTAAGTGCGTTTTGGTCCGTTGCGTATCAAATGGTCTTCATCATATAACTTGAGCTAGTAGACAAACAACATAAGCTTTGAATTACATGAGTTTAAGAGAATTTTGCGAATTGTCACAAACCTAGTGTCTTTCAGGACACGCTGACGTCATATATGACGTCATATGTGCTGTTACCTATCAGGTATAGAAGTTTCTTTTTTTGTTAATCAATAAAAGCGATATTTCCATAATCATGATATTAAAAAACGTCAATGCCAGATTATAACCAATCTCGACTATCTGCCGGGACAGATTCCAGTAGGTGTATAAGGCAAAATAGCAGTGAACATTATATAAATGGATCCCTGAAAATCAGCGAAGACACCAGGGCCCACTTGCACAAAGCGATCTTAGCACTAAGATGATCGTAACTCCCATACTTTAACATAGGCTTACAATAGTCGTAGCGCTAAGATCGCTTTGTGCAAGTGGCCCATGGAGTTCGCGAAAAGGGTAAGGATGCCCAGCCCTACACATAGACATCTTTGCTAAAGCAGGGTCCATAGTACGATTCCGACTATATCATAAGCTGGTGATTTAATTAATTAATTAGTGAACACCGGGTGTTCGCGAAAAGGCGAGTGATGATACCAGATGTTCGCGGAAAGAAAACACGTGGTGATTCAGAGGCAGAATAAGCGCAGTCCATCACATGCTTGTCGTAGGCGTCCACTCAACTCGACAGGGTGGTTAGGCTCAATAACTTAGCCGATTGGTTTCCCGACGGCGTAGATCGGGCGTTGCTCATGACGTCAGTCTTGTCCCAGTCTATTTACAGCCGTCGTGATGTAGCATGCATATTGTTATGTGGGTGAGCCGTAAAACAACATTCACTGGCTGTGACAGTGCCATAACCCGTGAAGATCCGGGTACAGAATAGGTCTGCAGCAACCCCTGTCGTAAGAGGCGACTAACGGGATCGGGTGGTCAGGCTCGCTGACTTGGTTGATGCATGTCATCGTATCCAAAATACGTAGATCGATGCTCATGATATCAATCACTGGATTGTCTGGTCTAGACTCGATTATTTACAGATCGCCGTCATTTAGCTGGAATATTTATGAGTGAGGCGTTAAACAACAAACCAACAACCAACTCGATCCCGTTAGGTGCCTCTTGCGACAAGCACAGTCGCTTCTTACGACAAGACACAAGAGATTACCGGTCTCTATTATCCGCCGATTGGCCATTGGTAGTAAAAGGCAAAAAGAGGTGAAAATTGTGTGAAATCAGGCATAACACCAGGTGTTCGCGAAAAGGGTAAACACGCCCTGCCCCACAGTATCTCTCGCCTCTCGCACAGTCTGCTAGTCTGTCTTACAGACCCTGATACAAATATATATCAAACACAGCCGCTGCAAGTCTATAATGTTTGGCAAGTCTAGATTACTGCAGTATCTGAAAATGAAGAGAGTCACTGGGCTCCCTTTTATTATATTTTTATTAAGATAACTGAACAACTGTTTTTTCTGTACGATATGTTCATTTCAGAGACTAGATGTTAGTCTAACAGTCTGCATATAAGCAAGTGTTAAGTGCTAGAAGCCACACATCAGTTAAACCAAGAAAAAAACAGCCTACACATGTATCAAATTGAAATTTTGTTTCTAAAAATATAAAACCGAGGGGATTCATAACACACCGGGGACGAGAAAATAGTCTATACAAGTGATATAATAGTCACGTGAACAGGTGAAACTTGCGAAGCCAGATCCAAAATGGATTTTTCCTAATGCTGTGGGATTAAAGTGAGCCGAGTGCGTCAGAAGCAAGCTGCCTATGGTGTCACAAACAACTTGATCGTTACGTTTCTAAGATACATATCGGATTAAGCTGATCCGTGGTCATCATTCTTTAATGGCAAAATAGCCCTGCCATTTGGGGGTAGACGAATGTAGACACACGTTGGCTCGCCGGATCGACATTACACCTGTTAATGACAATATCATGGTTTTATGGAATAATTGTCTGTATCTAAATGTGGACGTGTAAATCATACCATTTATGGTGATAATGATGTAACCAAACCTAACATTAATCATACATGTTTGTCAGATGAATACAGATAACGTGGTACACAGATATCAGTGATTCTTCCCTGCTACATGGTTGGACCGATTGGCTGGATTGTCCTGAAAACGAGTAGGTGAGGTGAGGTGAAATTGGGTTTAACGTCGCGTCCAAGATTATTGCACTTATATAGCGACGTGCATGCACGTGTGTGTGTGTGTGGCTGCTTGTACTAGTCCGGACTGATGCCGATTTATAGTGCTAGCCCACTGAGATACCATGCCGCAGTTTAACATGAATACCTCACTCAGACACAGTATACTGACTCCGAGCCGACCAGTCCTTGTGTTAGCCCCTTAACCCCAGACAGGTTAACAACAAGTACCATCTTTTAACGTCTTTTGGTATGACGCAGCCGGGGATCGAACCCCGTACCTTCCGCTCTCCGGGCGGACGCTCTACCACTAGACCACGGAGGCGGTCGAAAACGAGTGGGAGTGAACAATGGAATTCTGTGGGTTTTTGGTTTGGTTTTGCTTCAATCTCATTAAAATCAGACCTCAGTTCTCGCTACCGCTAAACAAAGATCTGAGGACATCCCATTAGAGGTCACGTCAGAACGACCTTTCATCCGACCAATCAGTGCGTCGCTTACCAGATCATGAAAGTGACAGTCGGAATGTGATTTCTAATCATGCAATCTCGAAAACTTTAACACGGGGTATTCCGAACGATAGTTACGGGTTTAACGACTGAATCCTTAAAATCGAGACCACATATTAGCCATTCCAGAATGTTTTTTTGTTCAGGTTTCAAATTTGTAATCGAGAATTTGTCAAAATAATATGTTTCGAAGCGTATTCGCCAATTTGAAATTTGTGCCGTAAGCTGCCTTCTGATTGGTCATTCCTTTGGTCGGTCAAAGTTCGCGCAAGGTCGGTCTGACGTGACCCGTAATCGGATGTCCTCAGATCTTTGTTTAGCGGTAGCGAGAACTAAGATCTGATTTTAATGAGATTGGTTTTGCTTAAACGATTATGTTCCAAAAGAAGAACTTTTTTTTTTTTTCAAACACATTAGTCTCCTTCTTTCACAGAAGAAATGTTTTGAATTAATAATCGACAAAAAAAAGTCTGTGACTTCCAAATAAGGCGACAAAACTACTTCCATGGCCATACGAAATTTCTTCCCCAAACAGAGTTCATTGTAGGTTTCCGACCATATCGTAAGCATGGGTTATGCTAATAACAAACGAGCTACGAGGAAGAACGGTTTGTATAATATTATCTTTCGAAGTTTCAAGCGGCTGTAACTTAAATCAATAGTAAACAAGCGACCTTTTCACTACACATTGGATTGTGTTAAACAACTCACTATTACCATTCAAATGAAGAATATTTGTATCACTTATACTTTATACAAAGCAAACATTAAAAACGTAAGAAACGTTTTTGTTGCATCTAATTCATGACAAATGCAAGTTAACAGTTTCATAAGTCAACATCGGCGAGAGCGAGAATGTCAGTTCAAGTGGGTCACACGTGCTGACATTTTTTTCAGCATTCTCAAGAACAGATTTTTTCGGTCCCTTAAGCCGAAATCTGTCGTCAGTCCGCGCTTCAACCTATTCACCCCTTTCAGCGGTCAATTCATATTTCGCCATTTAAGTCAAATGGAATCGTTTTTTGCGGATAATCTAGACTGGTTATACTCATGCATTGACAGTTTATATTTGTATTAACGGATCTTTCTGTATGTCATGACGACGTCATTCGACTGTTTTTTTCTAAAACCAAGCATACATACAGAATTTCAGTTATTTCATGTAGGGGCAAAGCACGAGGTGACGCAGGTCTTGTGAAGCCCACAAGCCCAAGATAGTTATTACAAACCTACAAACATAATCAGGACAAACCGGGATTTGAATCAGTGAGTGAGTATGGTTTTACGCCGCTTTTAGCAATATCACGGCGGGGGACACAGAAATGAGATTCACACATTGTACCCATGTCGGGAATCGAACCCGGGTCTTCGGCGTGACGAGCGAACGCTTTAACCACTAGGCTACCCGACCGCCCCGGATTTGAATCAACGATTGGATCGTTATTCCTTACAAAATATGATAGCTGGTCTTTTAATCATTACACAAACTCACTCACTCACTTTTACTTGAGCAGTTATGAATACTAGTATATTCTAGATATACGTCTCACTCTGAAAAATACACACATTTATAAAACGTGTAATAGCAATAAGCAGTTTATATTGCCACACCACACAGGGGAATGCTCAAAGAGCTATTATAAACCTATCACGGTATCTTGCATTAGGTTCCAGACAGCCTCGGGTAAACTTAGTCACCAGTTCATCTTCCAAACCCAGGTTTTGAAATGGGTCACAGTACCTTCTTTGAGGTTTTACAATTTACGTTTCATAAACCTCGATGTGAAGACATTTGTGTTTAATGATTGGTTAAAAGTCACAATTTATTTTACATGAAAAATCCATGACGTGAATCGAACCTTCACCCTCACATATGGTGTTTAGTTTTGTAACCCACTGTTTTACCACTGAGCTATCGGGGCAGGCGATGAGAAGTTGTTCAGTTTATCATGTAATGACTTCAGCTAGTCCATGCCGCACGTGGTTTCACTCTCGCACGCTTTTAGCGAATTCCTTTCATACCGCGATGCACTGTATTGTTTCACTATAAGGTGTGTCGATTTTTTCTGGTATTTCCTGGTATTTCTTGCATTTAGACGGACATAAGTTGGATAAGTTGTTGGAAAATGTAATACCTTGACCTCGGGCTTTTTTAAAAATGTTTTTTAACCAAAACCTCGGAGGCGTGCTTTCTCCTATACTTATTACCCCAGTCACTGGATCAGCGCACTCAACAATCATTCTCAGCTCCCTGGAGACTATACAACCCATCCTACCGGGTACCCATTCACTGCTGAGTGACCAGATATTTCGAACAAATGAGACACCACATGTGTGGCATGGGGCAGAGAGCCCAAGAAACTCTCAGCGAAACAGCCGAAACGCGTCACCCATCCAATGACTCTCCGCGACCGAGGCTGCTTGTCTTCACCTGGATAAAGGGGAGGTCGGGTAGCCTAGTGGTTAAAGCGTTCGCTCGTCACGCCGAAGACCCGAGTTCGAATCCCAACATGGGTACAATGTGTGAAGCCCATTTCTGGTGTCCCCCGCCGTGATATTGCTGGAATATTGCTAAAGCGGCGTAAAACCAAACTCACTCACTCACTCACCTGGTTAGAAACCTGTGCTCTGTGCACAGGACCACGGGTCACCGTGCAGCAATGTCTATATATGAAGAGCCGACACTAATTGCTGAAAGAGACATCAGCAGCGACTGATGGGATCTGACATTGATCGAGATGAAGATAGTGATGAAATGAGATACTGCTGTTTGCTTAACGCATCTCTCAAGCCGATTACAAAGCTCGAAGCTCATCCTTTAATGGAATTAGGTTCTTGTCTATTTGAGTGCATCCACTATTTAACCTGGAACAGATATGGCGTAGAGGACACGCGTACGGGGCTTTATCCTGGCATGGTGAACGACCGTCGATGCCTAACTTATTTTATTATTTGATAACAGATTTACGGGACAATCAAAAAAAGGATTTAAAAAAATAGTTTGTTAAATACTATCAGGTCTATCTAGCACAGCCCGATTTCGGTATAAATTGCATTTCTTATTTTAACTAAATCAATCGAAATGTACGTTTTCGGCTATATCATATGCATGTGTTTATGAATCTCTTTCAAATACGGGGCCCTCGGTCGGGTAGCCTAGTGGTTAAAGCGTTCGCTCGTCACGCAGAAGACCCGGGTTCGATTCCCGACATGGGTACAATGTGTGAAGCCCATTTCTGGTGTCCCCCGCCGTGATATTGCTGGAATATTGCTAAAAGCGGCGTAAAACCATACTCACTCACTCACTCTTTCAAATACAGTAAACTACGGTTATAGCGAACTCAAAGGGACCACAAATTCTAGTTCGTTATAACCGTAATTCGTTATAAGCATATATACAGCAGAGATACAGCAAATGGCAGGGACCTAAAAAACAGTTCGTTATATCCACCAGTTCGTTATAAGCGTGTTCGTTATAACCGTAGTTTACTGTAGTATTATTGGGACCTGTACTTCACCCACTCCACCCTTACGACGTTGTAGGTTGGCCAGTTTAGAGGTGTCGGTTAATTTGTATTAAAATCGGCGAGGACGTGTATTTGTTAGGAGCCCGACCCGTGAAGATCCGGGGTAGAATAGGTCTTCAGCAGCCCATACTTGCCGTAAAAAGGCGGCTATGTTTGTCGTAAAGGGCGACTAACGGGATCGGGTGGTCAGGCTCGCTGACTTGGTTGATGCATGTCATCGTATCCAAATTGCGTCGATCGATGCTCATGATATCAATCTCTGGATTGTCTGGTCCAGACTCGATTATTTACATACCGCCGTCGTATAGCTGGAATATTGCTGAGTGCGGCGTAAAACAACACCCACCCCTTTAAACAGGGAAGATATACCTTTTACTTTATGCGAATATTAAATATTTCTGATAAACATGTTTTTACACATTCTATTTGGAACTCAATCTTATCGTTTCATAAAATATATTTTGCGTTTAATCTGACTTTTTTCAGATAAAAAAAACAAGTTTTTTTCTCGATCAAAATTCAGCTTTTCTAAAGTCTTGTTAGTATCCATAATATACGTCAGAAAGCGAGGGTGTACAGTGTATATTTTGTCCAAAGAGGTTATTGAATTTAGCCTGAAAACAAACAGACGAGCGACATGGCAAAGCCAAAGTCCTTGTCTAGGGTAAAATGAAGCCTTGTCATTTTCAAGTTGAGAACATACGATTCAAATAGATCTGTAACAGACAGTCAACTCGGAGACAATTATTTCTGACAGCTAATGTGTTTTGATCTCACAAGATAATCTCTAATCGAATCAAGAATCGCTCTAACAAATCAACCACAGACGGTTTACGTCGGAATAAAAGAATTGTGCGTCCTACTTCCCTGACAACATGTGATTATATGAAGATACGAAAATACCGGGTCAAAATATTCTGTTGTGAAAAACTAGTTTTGGCATTTCTTTTATCTATTTTTTATTTTAAGAAGAGTTGATAATAGAATGTATCGAAATAACTCGCGTTCCCTTCGTGTTGTGCTGTGTCCATGTTAACGGTAATCCAAATATATGTTGATGAAACTAGCTTCGACAGTTGACAAATTCCTTGATCTCGGAAAGTACTTTGTTATCAGCACGACGTGCATGTTGATAACACATTATAGGGGAGTTTTGTGGTGAGAGGAGTTGAAGAATTGTGCGAGAGAGAGAGAGGGGGGGGGGGGCACGGAGAGAGAGAAAGAGAACGCGCGAGAGAATTAGATGTAGCAAACGAGAGTGAAAGAGAATAAGCAATAGCATGAGAGTCAAAGTGAGAGAGAGACAGAAAGTGGGATAGACAACAGGAGATAGCAAGAGAGTGTATGAGAGAGACAAAATACAGCAAGAGAGTGAGAGAAAACAAGAGGGCGAAAGAAAGTAAGAGAGAATAAGAGAGAAGGTGAGAGCGAATAAGAGCGAGCCAGAGAGAAGGTGAGAGCGAATAAGAGAGAGACAAAGTGAGAGGGAAAAAATCGCAAGAGAGTGAGAGAGAATAAGAGAGGGCAAAAGAAAGTGAAAGAATAAGAGAAAGAGAGAAAGAAGAGAGAAGATAAGAGAGAAAGTGAGAGAGAATAAGATAGAGAGTAAACGGAAGTGACTGGCGAAAGCGTAAGGACGATTAAAATGGAGAGAGCAAAATTCATAGAGACAGTGATCATCGGGGCAAGCAGTAACATTCCTTCCTTTTGTCTGATTGTCTCCTTTACAGTCTCACACCATCAGAGATGATGCACTTTGCTGTGCAAGATGCTTTAATCTCACATACCACGGGTAACGGCCAGTAACCGTCTCCATGGCGTTGCAGAGGGAGCAGAAGGTCGGAGTTTCCATCCTCTGCTTAAAGGCGTTAATAGATGGTATGTCCGATTTCATCCCCCGCATCCAGATACACGATGCTGAATGGGTGCAGCTCACAGTGCGATGACCAACATGGAGAATACTAAATTATATCATAGACATCAGCCTTCAGTTGGTTCTATTGAACTAAACATATTTAATATACATGCTTAGTCCGTGTATAACATTCAGTATATTACAGCGAAGGGGGCTCAAAGGAATTAGTAAGAAAATAGCAACAACATTTATTTAATAAATGTACGTCTGTGCTCGTGGAACTACATCAATATTTTTGGATGCGCGTTAGCCTCGGTGAAGGAATACTGCAAAAAACGAAATTAGTCCGACAACTTTCAATACTCCACATTGCATCTTGGGGATAATAAACGCACAACTGAGCTGTATAGGTGCATTGGATGCACGACCTTATTGAGATTTCGTTATGATATTGTCTTTGTTTTTGAAATTGTATTTCTGTGTTTGTTTGCTGGCATTAATGCTTCTTCCCTTGATTCTACCCAGAGAACGGTGGGCGTAATCGAGAAAACAAAACGTACCCCAAATTACATATTTTTAAACACGAGGCATCAGAAGATGACAATTCCCCCCGCCCCCTAAAAGAAGAAAAGGCACCACTTCAGTCCCTGGTTAATACATGTAACAAGTTTGGATGGAAAATCTTACACGGCTTTTCAAGTTATGCTGCAGAAACGAGATACGAACGGACAGGCGGACCAGATGATGACTCTATGCCCCCGCATTAAATAGCGGGTATAAAAAGTAAAATGAATAGACTCATAGTTTAATTATTTTTGTAAAATATCTGGTTTTGCAACTGTAGCTGACACATTATTCAGTCTCAATACAAATTTCCAGCAAACCCAAGCCCCACCCAACCTTCCCAGAATATCAAAAGGTCGATCCCTAAGTGATTATGCCATTTTGTTTTCGTTTTTATGAATATTTCCGAGTCGCTTTTAATTACTTTTAAAAAACATAAAAAAACGGTTTGAAGGGTAATAAAACACGCGCTTTTTGTATATGATAATCAATCTACAATTCTATCACACTCCAGAGCAATAACCTCATTACGTCTGTTACCAACAGCGAGGAATATGACACTCATTACTGACACGAGATGGCTTCAATCTGACACAGGGTTTTGAAACGCACTTGTCCTCTTGCTAAATACTTGAAATTGCCGTAAAATTGACAAGCGACGACGAGTTCCTTCCACAACTATGTCGTTGAGTGACGATATAAAAGCGCTTGAGAAAAATTGAGGGTGTTTAGTTGTAGGGGGCCCATTATTAATATTCGATTCACTCGAATTTTATTTCAGGATCCAACATGTCCAACAGATGTTAGTTTATTGTTGTTTTTGTAAAAATTACGGAAGAATGTTTAAAAATCAAATTTAAGTGGAACGAGGTTTTGTTTTGTTTTGTTTTTAAAAAGAAAATACAGACCAGTGGTGTTCATACGTAGATGCTGGTCGAGCGAGAAGACTTAAGGGATCGGGTTCCGTGACTTGGTTAATTGTGTGTCATCGTACCCCGACTGCGTGGATCGTTGCTCATGATATCAACCACTAGGTGTCTGGTCCGAACGCGATTGTTCACTGGCTGCGATAATAAGTGGAATATTGCTGAGTGTTAATCCACAATCAAACTTTAACATGCATGTAACAAGGGGGTCATCTTCTTACAGGCATCCACACAGGTGCGTTCCGTACGATACGGTATGGCCACTTCTGTTCACAGCGATTGCAGACGCGCTGCTAGTTCCGGGAATCACCTCTCCATTGATTTTAGTACTGTACTCGATTTGTTTGTTTGTTGTTTAACGCCATATATATTCCATCTACAGTAAACTACGGTTATAACGAACTCAAAGGGACTACTAATTTTAGTTCGTTATAACCGTAGTTCGTTATAAGCATATATACAGCATAACTACAGCAAATAGTCGGGACCAAAAAAGTAAGTTCGTTATATCCGTCAGTTCGTTATAAGCGTGTTCGTTATAACCGTAGTTTACTGTATATGACGGCGGTTTGTAAATAATCGAGTCTGGACCAGCCACTCCAGTGACTGACATCATGAGTATCGATCTACGCAATTGGGATACGATGACATGCATCAACCAAGCCAGCGAGCCTGACCACCCGATCCCGTTAGTCGCATCTTACAAGCATGGGGTGCTGAAGACCAATTCTAACTCCTATGTTTACGGGTAGTATTCGCTTTGTACATTCAATTACACCCTTCGTGGATGTTCTTGTGTGACATGTTATCAATTTAGTGTTCTTGACATCAAAATACGAAATATAAATATGTGTTTGAATCAATTTTTGAGAGATTATGGGTTCAAAAAGATGCTTTTAATTGTCTATGATATGTCAAATTCGCTATTGTTGTAAGTAAAACATTCCAGGGGCCTGTTCAACAAAGCGATCTTAGTGCTATGATTGCCGTAAGCCTATGTTAAAGGATGGGAGTTACGATCATCTTAGCGCTAAGATCGTTTTGTGGAACGGGGCCCAGGCCCTGTTCCTCAAAGCGATCGTGGGGCGGTCGGGTAGCCTAGTGGTTAAAGCGTTCGCTCGTCACGCCGAAGACCCGGGTTCGATTCCCGACATGGGTACAATGTGTGAAGCCCATTTCTGGTGTCCCCCGCCGTGATATTGCTGGAATATTTCTAAAAGCGGCGTAAAACCATACTCACTCACTCATTCATAGCGATCGTAGCGTTACGACTGTCGTGAGTCTATGTTAAAGTATGGGAGTTACGATCGTCATAGCCCTACGATCGCTTTGTGGAACCGCTCCCAGATGACTTAACATAATACTCAACGTCCTTGTACTATCAATGCGACGTTTCGGTACACATGTCCGTACCTTTATCAAGCAAGTGATACCAAAATACCGCTTAAAGATATGAAACATGAGTCACGCCAATATCCTTCTAGACAGGAAACCCACTGGACCAAGTATAACGGAATACATAGTGCACTGACGTGTAGTATCGGTAAATCTATACTCAACAATACACAGCTGGTCACTGATCAGCCTCTCGGTGAGTGGGACAACTGACTGTATAAATATAGATATCTTATCTGATCTGACAGAAACAAGGCTGATAATGTAACTGTAAAAATATATGTGCCACAACCGGCTCTACTTATGTAGATTTACAAATGGAGACCCGTGAAGATCCCGATAAGAGTGAGTGAGTGAGTGAGTGAGTTGGGTTTAACGCCGCTTTTAACAGTATTCCAGTTATATCGCGGCGTGTCAGATTAATGTGGGAGGAAAGCCCGAATTGATGCAGGTCTCAGACGTTTACCACTTCGGTGAAACCCACGAGCACGGGTATGGTGCTGACAAACCTAGAAACATAATCGGGGCGAACCGGGATTCGAACCCACAATCATAGGTTTCTGGCGTGCCCAAGGGACGCAGCTCTGCACAGCGAATCGCGGCGCCTAAGACTTGGCCACCCGTGCCCCCTCCTGATTAGAATAGGTCTTCAGCAACCCTGCTTGTCGTAAGAGGCGACTGTGCTTGTCGTAAGAGGCAACTAACGGGATCGAGTTGGTTGTTGGTTTGTTGTTTTACGCCGCACTTAGCAATATTCAAGCTATATGACGGCGGTCTGTAAATAATCCAGTCTGAACCAGACAATCCAGCGATTGATATCATGTAAAATGTAATCTGTGGCTGGGTATTTCTTTGTAAAAATATATTGGTTCAACGAAGACTGGGGAAAGGAATGAATTTACAACCACATGACCCCTACCGTGTTTGAAATGTAAATTTGTGCCTGAAAAATCAAATCTATTGATTTTCATAGATAAGATGTCTAAGATACGCATCAGCAGCTGTGTATTATACGAATTATGTGTTTTTTAAATTTCTAAAAGTTTTAAATCAAATTAATTTGTTACAAATAAAACCATATTGAAGTTTTTTTAATTTCTAAAAGTTTTAAATTAAATTATATTTTTACAAATAAAACCATATTGAAGTATTCTTTGAGTGCAAGCCTGAGTCTAAGCGCCAGTACAGTTCAATGTTTGGTATATTATCGCTAACTTAACATATATTGAATTGAAAAACAAACTTATGATAACATCAACTTAGAGGAGAAGTTTCTTTTGCCCTTCAGTGTTTTTATACATGTATGTGCGTCACATATTGATAATGGTCAGAATGTGTGCGTGCGTGCGTATATATTTATATATATAGAGAGAGATAATCTCACCCGAGTGTCTTTTGATATTAAATATATCAACACGAGTTGATAAAAGTGGGAAGACTCCGAGGCTTGCCGAGGATTTTTTCCACTTTTATCAACGAGTGTTATACGAGTTATACGAGTGAGATTTTATTTATCATCCAACATCATTCTTCAAACTTTTTCAGTTTGTAGACAGTAATAAGCAGTGTCTTAAAGGGGAAGTGTACACGCAAAAATCACTTTCTTTCTTTTTCTAAACAAAACGCAATTTTAGAATTAGTTAGTATCTGTGTTTGAAAATATACACTCATTTTGTTTCACAGTGAAAGTAGGAAGCTCACAATAGTGTGAAAATGATATGCCGTTATGAAGCCTTCGTTTTACGAGCGAAATAGGCCTGAGTTATCCCCCTTAGATTATGACGTAATTGGTGCCAATTCAACTGGGTCCCTGTCTATTCTCAACGCAAAAGATATCAACGACCAGTTTGCGGTAAAACAACATGGTCTACGACACACTCCGGCGCAGTGGTGACTCAGCATAACACAATTCTGGCTGGCATCTGAGACGCTAGAATCACAAAACTGTACCTACACCACGTGAAGCGGCTCTAACAAAGCATGATGACGTCATAATGTTTATCAATTGGCACCAATGACGTCATATTGCAAGGGGCATAAGCCATGGTGTTTTTGTTATGGAAATAGAACACTTGGTAAAAGTGAAAAATATAAATCGTTTTAATGCAAAACATATGTTAATTAAATTTGATGTTTTTATATTTTTGTCTATGACACTTCTATGTTAACACTTTTAATGTGGAAAAAGTACAAGAAAAATTGGTTCATTTCCGTGTGAACTTGCCCTTTAAGTGTAAAAAGTTCTGTTTACAGCTTCAGTAGCATAGCCATTAATGATGTCATATGATTGTGACGTCATGGTAACCAATGACGTCACAATGGTCTGCAAAGCATTGTGAAGCAATTTGATCTCACCCAAGCGATATCTCCTGTGGGAGCAAGTTTTGGATGATATATATATATATGCGTGCGTGCGTGTGTATATATATTTATACATATATATAACACTGAATAGAACAACCTCTAGACAATCGACACAGACAAATCCCCATCGACACTGGGTATAGTTAATATTTGCAAACCATAAAATAGGGCTCACTGTAGACAGATTTATGGACTTAGAACTACTTGTAAGTCGAGAGTTACATTTTTACAACCCGTTGGTACACAACACACGTTTGTTGAACGGATTCATTTGACAATTATGTCAACGTTTACCTCACAGAGGGTTAACATAAGTAATGTTGATCAACCATTGCGTAAACAACATACTGCGTTCTGGTTGTCCCGGATGTTGCTATAACGAATCACTGCCCCGTTATACCGTGATTAACACTTGTAGTTATGAGATAAAAACACGTCCTTTGAGAACAAAAATAACCCACGAATTTCAAATAAATCGTTTTCTTGAACGCAGAAGCAAGACGTTTGTACTGAAATTTCAAAATACGATTCTAAATTTAATATCCACATGCTTCCATGGCTGAACTTTATTTTAAGCCGGGCATTTGATATGGTAGGATTAAAATGCCAGTCTAGACTGTTGTTTTGAATTCTGACGGTACAAACTCCTGTCTTGTTATCATAGATTATATCAACACTAGACAACATGTGGGTTTGCTCGGCGTTGATCTGCAGCATAATAATGTTCAACATATGTTTGTTGGTGTTACCTTAATTGTTTGCGCACAGTATTTCCACGCATCACTAAAACTACAACGTACACTGTTTTGAGTATTTTATATAAATCTCTATGTGTAAAAACGATTGTTATTTTTTCAACTTTGTTGTATTTTTTATGTATTTTAAGTTCGATATCTATTACCATGACTCAAATATCGTATTAGTTGTTTTAACTATAATATCTGTAAAATTGACTTTGTGAAGACATGCCGTTGATCTTTCAATTACGGAAAAATTAAGTTTTAATTTTAATTTAAAAATGAATAATTTTAAAATAACAAATATCTGTAAAAAAATGTTTTCGGGGATCTCATGGGGACAAATCTCATAATATGCAGACGCTGTATAAGTATTGTCGACCGGCGAGAACAGAGGTCGCCTTGCCCTTAACACGATGGTTATAGATTCATTCAGTGAAATGTCACTTACCTTGACCAATCCTAAGTCCAAACAACCCATCCACGTTGATACTACTATAATCGGAGCTGAAGAATTTGATCGCACGATCAACCGCATCTATAACCCTAGGAAGCAGTTTTTCTTTCGTCGGGGCCCCATTGACTATAGTCAAAGCAATGACAAACACGGCAAACGGAGACATTCTTGGAACCCACAAAGTCTTGTCCGAGCGCACCTATTTATGTGAATCCGCAGATGTGTAACAGAATAATCTCCACCTCCAACCCACACTGAAGGCTTGAGCTTGTAAGCATGTTCCTATCGCTTTGGCCCGTGACGTCATGTTATCGACAACGTGTGTCCAGTGAGATGGTTGATTGACAGCATATAGGTGCCACAGCGAACGGCTGGTGTTAGGCTCAGGCAAACTCATTCGCTGGCTTTGGCAACGGGATTTTAGCGAACGGCATGCGAGGGCGATTTTTTAATCTTAGCTCGATTTTTGTCTATTTCACTGCTGGTGACTGTCAAGTATAAACACAAAGTGTGACGGGTTGTCAATTTCCTTACACCTTGTCTATTACAAAGCCAGGTGGTTTGCCTATATGATCGCGGTTACACCCGGAAGTGTCGTCGAATAGCCGGATTTACGCTGTCACCTTACATTCGCTGTAATTGATTTTTGACGTTTGTTTTTATGCCGTGTTATATTGGCCAGATTCGTTTAGGTGTTCAATTAATGATGTTCGGCTATCCTATTTCCCGTAACATGTTGATTTGTTACCTTGTAATGTAATTACAATGCGTATCTTCGAGAACAACATTGTTTATAAACAACATGAAAGGATTATTGTTTATCAAAAAAGCTGGGTCTGTGGTCGATGCACTGATTAATAATTCAATACATTTTATTATCGTTAACGCAGGTTTTGCAAAGAGCTGTGTTTAAATTCACAAGGGCGTAAATATAAATTGCAGAATTAGTGTCAGTAAATGTGGTTATTCGAGGACTAAGCATAAACGGAGATGTATCGACAGAACACTGGCAGATTTGGAGTCGGTAGGTTGTATGGTGTGGTATACGAGTGAGATTTGTTTGTTTGTTTGTTTGTTGTTTAACGCCGCACTAAGCAATATTCCAACTATATGACGGCGGTCTGTAAATAATCGAGTCTGGACCAGACAATCCAGTGATTGATAGCATGAGCATCGATCGACGCAATTGGGATACGATGACATGCATCAACCAAGTCAGCGAGCCAGACCACGCGATCCGGTTAGTCGCCTCTAACGACAAGGATACTCGCCTTTTACGGCAAGCATGGGTTGCTGAAGACCTATTCTACCCCAGATCTTCACGGGTCTTAACGAGTGGGCTACCAAACCAGGGTTTGCAGCGTCTGAGTGAGTGATTGAGTGAGTGGGTGAGGGAGTGAGTGAGTGAGTGAGTGAGTGAGTTTAGATGTAGGAAACCATTATCACAGATCGTGACGTCAAAACTGACCTTCACACGCGGTACCGATCTATGGTGAGAATCAAACACGTGCTGTGCCGTGTGAACTGTACGCTTTAACCACTAGGCTATCATTGAAGACAGGAATATCCACTCTCGAACTCCATTACACGTTTTCTATGTCTGCATCTTGACGAAGTTTCATCATTTATATTGATGCGAAAAGTATTTCATTGACTTAAATGTTATACCGAGTAGTCGAGGATGACGTTCTTAACGACCTTCGAGCTGTTATTGAGCTAACAGGAGTGAGTGAGTGAGTATGGTTTTACGCCGCTTTTAGCAATATTCCGGCAATATCACGGTGGGGGATACCAGAAATGGGCTTCACACATTGTACCCATGTCGGGAATCGAACCCGGGTCTTCGGCGTGACGAGCGAACGCTTTAACCACTGGGCTACCCGACCGCCCCTGAGGTAACAGGAAGACATGTTATATAATTGGAGCCGTGACACCTAGTTGCCCTCACGTGACAGCGATTCCTACACTTCAACAAAACATAACGTTAGAGCGACGCGAGGTTTACATTGCAGATCGAGGTTTGACGTCTCTTGCAGGAACCTTTGTCATTGTGTAGAACAATGAGTGGGTATTATGTACAAACCCTCTTTTACAAAACCTTGGATCCGCCTCAAGGTCACGGTTATCTACCGTTGCGTCAAGGTCATACAGGTATTGTTCACGTGGTCTCCGATTTCAAGAATGGTATACCACGGCGATTAACTATTCTACTTATTCTCAAAGGGGGATATTGTTGACTGGTGCACGACTTGACGCTGACAACAGAGACCATGTCAACAGATGTCTATTACACAACAGATAACACTTGACACCCAACATGTATCTGCGGATGGATCGGCATTCTGTAAACAGATTCTACCAGAAAATGCTTAGAGGAAACGGTTTTGTCCTGGGTTTGCTGCTGGACATGTTTAAAATGTGTTTGAAATAACTCTTTGTTGGGCTCCGCCTTACCTTATAAGGAAAATAGAGTACGGTTTAAATGAGTGGTCGAAAAACATATCTTGTCTCGAACGGAAGTCCCGAGAAATTATATCGTTTATTATTATTATATTACATAGTGAACATAACACTTGCTTTTTCAGTACAGTGAACATCACACTTGATATTTCATTGCAGGGAACATTACACTTGATATTTCACTCCAGTTAACATAACACTTTGACGGAACTATTATTCGTACAAGAGTGTCCCCGTGACGGAGGTGAAGGGGTTAATTTCACTCGACACCAGGAATATCCTCTGTTTGTGGTGCCGACAAAAAGTATTTGGACCACGTGATGCTGTCCTCATCTCTCAGGTCCAGTGGGCGTGTGTTTCATGTAAGGCTCACTCACAATCAGATCCACAGTGAATCAGTGTCTGTACAATAGCATTCCACTATACTCATCGTTTAAGGGACGGTTGGTCGGTTGGTTGGTTGGTTGGTTTGTTGTTTAACGCCGCACTCAGCAATATTCCAGCTATATGACGGCCGTCTGCAAACAATCGAGTCTGGACCAGACAATCCAGTGATTAATGTCATGAGCATCAATCCACGCAATTGGGATCGATGACATGCATCAACCAAGTCAGCGAGTCTGACCGCCCGATCCTGTTAGTCGCCTTTTACGACAAGCATAATCACCTTTTACGGTAAGCATGGGTTGCTGAAGACCTATTCTACCCCGGAATCTTCACGGGTCTTAAGGGACGGAGGTGAGGCCTTGTGGTTAACGCGTTCGTCATCACACCGAAGAGACATTTCTGTTGTCCCCGTCAAGATGTCGCTGAACAATTGCGAAACAAACCTCACTCACTCATGACTTGTACTTTCATACCATCTCGTTTACTGTTACTTTTATATTTAAAACTCGGTGACATTTCTCGAAGAGATTGTTTTAATTCTTTTTCAAAACCAACAAAAACAGTTTAATAACCACGTAGATGATGAATTGAATATAGTGATCACGAATACAGGATTAGACGGCGAAATAACCGAGTTAAACAAATTGAAACCTGATACATTCCGATGATAACAAAGTCACAACGTGACTTTCTCGAAATTAAATTGACATTTCTAATCCTTAATTCCTCACAAAATGAGATAAAAGTAGGATATTCTAGCGTAAGATAATTTTCTCAAAATGTTCAGAAAACTTTGATAATACCAGTATTTAAAATTGTGGGATTTGGTGGTATGCTGCTACAGTTTGGCTTATGTCACGAAATGACGGTGATATATAGTCTCCTCTATGTACCAATTAGCCAATGTTTCCTAAATATTCCAATGGCATATGAAGTGATAGAATGCAATCGGAACCTGGGTCTTCGGCGAGAAGAGCGAACGCCTTAACCACCTCCACCCCCCCCCCCCCCCCCCCCCCCTCCCCCCTCTCTCATACCAAAAGACGTCAAAAGATGGTGCATGTTGTTCCCCTGCCTGGTGCTCGGCCGGTTCGGAGTCAGTATACTGCGTACTGTTTCTTCGTGGGGTATTCATGTTAAAATGCGGCATGGTATCTCAGTGGACTAGCACTTTAAATCGGTATCGGTCCGGACTAGTACAAGCAGCCACAAACATATAAGTGCAATAATCTTGGACGACCAGACATTGTTTGAATATTGGTGATTATTTGGTATCGTCAAAGCCTTGATACGGTGCGTTAGCCCTTGGTTTTACATGATTGTATACCCGTGAAGATCCGGGATAGAAAAGGTCTTCAGCAACCCTTGCTTGCCGTAACAGGCGACTATACTTTTTCGTAAGAGACGACTAACAGGATCGGGTGGTCAGCCTCGCTGACTTGGTTGATGCATGTCATCGTATCCCAATGGCGTAGATCAATGCTCATGATGTCAATCACTAGATTGTCTGGTCCAGACTCGATTATATTTCATATAGCTGGAATATTGCTGAGTGCAACGTTAAACAACAAACAAACAAACAAACAAACATGATTGTAATTTTGACTAACTTAAATAGGTACTTTGCAAATAAGGAACCTTTTTTACCTTTTTATTTATTTTCCGATCGACCGACCCCATTTGGGAACTCTTTGAGATAAGAAAAACAAGAATAACTAAGAATGCCATCAGCCTTAGAATACGCTCCAGACATCCGGTGACGTCACTCCATTGTTCTATACATGTTTTCTCCTTTCAGCAAGTTCTTGGATTTAATCAAGTTGAAAGCCGCGAATGACTTTGAATATACATAGTGATGTTTTACTTTTAAGTGAGACATACTTTGAGGTTTTACTGCCCTCAAGTAAGACCTGCTTTGAGTTTTAACTTCTGTCAAGTAAGATCTAAGGTTTTACTTTGAATCATAAGTAAGACCGGCTTTGAATTTTTACTTTAAAATAAATTCGCATCTAATGTTGATTGGTAAGGAGTCCAGATTTCTTTACAAAGAAAAATCCATGATGAGAATGGAACCTGCAGCCACATATATCATGTTTGGTATTGTAACCCTCTGTTTTCCCATTGAGACACCGGGGTAGGTGATGAGGTTAAAGTTGACTGAGCCAATGAATGTGACAGCGACCGTCACGCTCAGTTTGTGCACGTGCAATGCACGCAATGCCGTTGCTGCACGCGCTATGATATCAATGAGCGTTAGACGAGTCCATTTTAAAACGGGGGTATAGGTATCAAATATATACAACATATTTGATTAATGCGTGCATCCATCTCAGAAGATGTCGGCATATAAGTCGGATCGCGACCTTGAATTCGGTCTAGTTGAGAGTACTGAGACTATTCGTCTTACTATTTGACCTATCCCATCTCAGGTCTCACTAAGATTGAATTCGAGGTCGTGAACATCTCGTGTAATCGTGCAAATACATTAGCGATACAATACATATTCTTACATGAACAGATTGGATTTCAAGGGTAACGACACAAATAGAATTCTTAGGGAATAAATTGACACGTTTTTTAATTGTGTCGACAGAAACAGCACATGTTTACAAAAACTTGTTTACAAGCAATGTTCGGAATGACCGTATTCCGGAGGTTTGGTTTGTTTGTTTGCTGTTTAACGCCGCACTCAGCAATATTCCATCTATATGACGGCGGTCTGTAAATAATCGAGTCTGGGACAGACAATCCAGTGGTGGACATCATGAGCATCGATCCACGCAATTGGGATACGACGACATACATCAACCAAGTCAGCGAACCTGACCACCCGATCCCGTTAGTCGCCTCTTACGACAAGGTGAGGTGAGGTGACATGGGGTTTAACGTCGCGTCCAAGATTATTGCACTTATATAGCGACGTGCATGCACGTGTGTGTGTGTGGCTGCTTGTACTAGTCCGGACTGATGCCGATTTATAGTGCTAGCTCGCTGAGATACCATGTCGCAGTTTAACATGAATACCCCACTCAGACACAGTATACTTACTCCGAGCCGACCATTCCTTGTTTTAGCCCCTTAATGCAGAGCGCCAGACAGGGTAACATCAAGTACCATCTTTTAACGTCTTTTGGTATGACGCGGTCGGGGATCGAACCCCTGACCTTCCGCTCTCCGGGCGGACGCTCTACCACTAGACCACGGAGGCGGTCCTCTTACGACAAGCATAGTCGGGTTTTATGGCAAGCATGGGTTGCTGAACACCTATTCTAACCCGGATCTTCACGGGTCGTATTCCGGAGGTGAGCAGAATTCTCAGTTTCGGTACAAGTGCTCTATGAGGATTTCAGTTCCATCTGTCTTTACATATACTGTTAAACAAAGTTAAGGGCCACCCGAGTCTTTCATATAACTACAGTAAACTACGTTTATAACGAATACGCTTATAACGAACGGACGGATATATAGAACTGTTGTTTTTTTGTCCTGTGCATTTGCTGTATATATTACCTACATTTGCTTATTACGAACTACGGTTATAACGAATTAAAATTAGTGGTCCCTTTGAGTTCGTTATAACCGTAGTCTACTGTATAGTTAATCTGTCATATCAAAGAATCGGGAGATCATCCACTCCAGGTTCAGCCGTGACATAAATAGATAGTTCTGAAATGTCGTCTTTGAATTACCCAAACATTATTTATAATGTGGTGCATTGCTTGCGAGACAAAAACGGCTTCTTTCAAACAGAAAAAAACTCCTTTTCAGTAAGTGTTTACGTCTTGAGACATACGGGCGGAAATGGCGCACATCCCGTGTCTATATAACCACGATATTCCGGTTTTGGTTCTAAAATCTAAATCTTCTTGCACAGAGAAGTCAAGTTTTTTTCCAATTACCAGGGAATCCCGCCCCGTCCTCTCTGTTCATGTGTTTATTTTATAGGAATCAGGTATTCGTGTCACTACAGTCATGAGCTTGGTTTGACGCTGCTTTGAACAATATTTCATGGCGATTGAGTATGGTTTTACGCCGCTTTTAGCAATATTCCCGCACTATCACGATGGCGACACCGGAAATAGACTTCACATATTGCACCCATGTGGAGATTCGAACCCGTGTTTTGGCGTCAGGAGCGACCACTTTAACCACTAGGCTACTTTACCGCCCCCAATATTTCATAAATATAAATTTACAACCTTTCAGTTTCTGAAACCCCATCCTCGACTATCCAGTGGATTATATCTCCATTCTGTTTCAATAGATACCCTGTACCCCTTCGCTACCGTCGGGGGGCACGGGTCTAGTCGTCTGAGGCGCCGCGATTCGCTGTGCAGAGTTGCGTCCCTTGGGCACGCCAGAAACCTATGAATGTTAGTTTGAATCCCGGTTCGCCCCGATTATGTTTCTAGGTTTGTCAGCACCATACCCATGCTTGTGGGTTTCACCGAAGTGGTAAACGTCTGAGACCTACATCACTTCAGGCTTTACTCCCACCTTAAGCTGACACGCTGTGATATAACTGGAATAATGTTAAAAGCGGCGTTTGACCAAACTCACTCACTCACGCTACCGTCGCTTCACTTTGAGTCCGATTAACACGACGCTAAAATACCCAATCACGTTGCAATCATGCGCGAAAGAAATACATTGGGAAGATTCTGACTGGAGGGCTCGTCGGACGATTGGAAGCAGTTGAATCGTAGTCGTATGCAGCCACGGTATTCGATGATGTTGGTCTCAGCAGCATAGCACATCACGTGACTGACCCAGGCCAGGTCGACTCCATGTTAGAAGGACTGTACAGAACCGCTTCATACAAGATGTACTACAGCAACCTCTATAACAGCAATTCCAGGATAGGGAAGGATGTTTGAACCGCCATCCCGAGGCAGCTCTGTCTGAGTGTTGTTTGGACTCAACACGATTGTCAACTGCGACCAAAGTGGTGTCATGGCCTTACAAACAGCAGAGAACTCTTCGGTTCAATTCATATAATGCATCGAGCTGATGGGAGAGCCATGGTGTACCGAAGTCGCCATGAATGTTTTGCCGCCAGTGCATACGGTAGTTCGACAGGTTTTGTGGTGGCAGTGTAATGGTGTGGGCGGTTATCTCCCACAGTGGAGGCACATTCTGCAAGTGCAGCTTAAGGGCCGTGCGTTGTTCCCAATGTGAATTCTGCTAGCGTTATCTTTCAACACGACAATGTTAGGACATAATTAACACAGCGTTTGGGCCCGATAGATCACCTATGGGACGAGATGGATCGCCACGTATGACAGTATCATAATGAACCACTGAGGCTGCAATAACTTGAACGTACCCTGCAGAACGAGTGGGCTAACATTCCGAAATTTGTCATCCGTTTTCTCATTTCGTCCATGGACAAGGGTGCAAGGTAGCACTTGACACTAATGGCAGACACAGGAAATTCTGAGTTCCCATGACCTTGACCTTTGTTTGTTTTATGTATCTTCATACTGAACACGAGTACACTGTTTGTAATATGTCACCATTCACCAAGTGCAATGATTAAATATACACTTTCTTAACACGACTCCGTACCCGTACTGTTAATTTAAATGATTCCAACTGGGCATCGCACCACCCTGAATGAAGAGATTAACTTCAAACGTACAAGCTACAACCATGCCATCATGGCATACCAAGAGAGTTCGGGCCTGGAGCAGACAAACCTTGGTTTGTTTGATCAAAACCATGACGTAATGATAAAAAATTAAAACAACCCACCCATCGGGTACACACAC
This sequence comes from Haliotis rufescens, assembly GCF_023055435.1. Classification (NCBI taxonomy): domain Eukaryota; kingdom Metazoa; phylum Mollusca; class Gastropoda; order Lepetellida; family Haliotidae; genus Haliotis; species Haliotis rufescens. Next base: position 7,384,502 of record NW_025963902.1, read on the forward strand.
GTAAGAAGGAAATATATATTTTAAAGCCTAATCCGTAAGAATGTTTCATTTAAATAAAACGATTTCACACGCATCCTAAACAATGATGTAGAGGTGAACGCCACAACACTCCCATCGTATTTTCAGCAATGGCGTGCCATCTCTATATATTCTTGTCACTTCTTCTATAATTAAATCTTTCAGAAATTCGCGACATCATCATGTCTATCATCACTCCCTTGAACTAACATCCCCGCACTGCGAAAGGCTTTTAAAGCTAATAACTCCCCTAATAGTCGCTACACCGCTCCGTCCTGTTTTCATATTAGCAATTAATACCGTGCAAAGCGGGCGTTATGAAGTGTATCGGATATCCTGCTGTACATAGCCGTGGTCGTCTCGTGATTATAGCTACACACGGGCCAGATTAGCACTAATTAATTACATTGTCTCCACGGGGTGAAATGAACATGCTATTGACATGGGGATGGCGTTAATGGAGAGTGTGGATTTCATGTTCATGTCAGGAATACATTTCATACCTCGCTGTTGTATTGCTTTTATCCCCTGAATACATCTTGAATGTTAAATATAGATACATGACAGATATATCATACATAGTTCTTGACACAAACTTAATGTCCCCGTTCTATTTTTTTACATTGTGTTATTAAGAATGTAATCTATTTAGGAAAATGTTTGATGGTGTTTTGTGATAGCTAAATAGTATTACTGTTATCCCTGTAGCCATAGTAACTCTCCACTGACAGACATCCCCCCCCCCTTCCGCCTCTCTCTCACTCTCTAGCCTCCTCTCTACTCTCCTCTCTTCCCCTCTACCATCCTCTCTACCTTCCATTTTACCCCTCTACCATCCTCTCTACCATCCTGTTTACCCCTCTACCATCCTCTCTACCCTCCTGTTTACCCCTCTACCATCCTCTCTACCCTCCTGTTTACACCTCTACCTTCCCGTTTACCCCTCTACCATCCTCTCTACCCTCCTGTTTGCCCCTCTACCACCCTCTCTACCCTGTTTACACCTCTACCCTCCTGTTTACCCCTCTACCCTCCTGTTTACCCCTCTACCCTCCTCTCTACCCTCCTGTTTACCACTCTACCCTCCTGTCTACCCTCCTCTCTAACCCTGTCTACCCTCCTCTCTACCCTCCTGTTTACCCCTCTACCATCCTCTCTACCCTCCTGTTTACCCTCCTCACTACCCCTGTCTACCATCCTCTCTACCTTCCTGTTTACCCCTCTACCATCCTCTCTACCCTCCTGTTTACCACTCAACCCTCCTGTTTACCCTCTACCCTCCTGTTTACCCCCTCTCTACCCTCCTCTCTACCCTGTCTACCCTCCTCTCTACCCTCCTCTCTACCCTCCTGTTTACCCCTTTACCCTCCTGTTTACCCTCTACCCTCCTGTTTACCCCTCTGCCCTCTCTACCCTCCTGTTTACCCTCTACCCTCTCTACCCTCCTGTTTACCCCCTGTCTACCCTCCTCTCTACCCTCCTCTCTACCCCCCTGTCTACCTTCCTCTCTGCCCTCCTGTCTACCCCTCTACCCTCCTGTCTACCCCCTCTATCCTCCTGTCTACCCCCTCTACCCTCCTGTTTACCCCCTCTACCCTCCTGTTTACCCCTCTCTACTCCCCCCCCTCTCTGCCCTCCTATCTAACCTCCTGTCTACCCCTTCTCTCGTACTATCTTCCTCACACAGTGATGAGATCGTACGTCCACGCTAATCTGAAATGAAACACTGCAACACAAAACCTCGTCTGACCCACGGGGTAATAGGCAAATTAATTTTTGTAATTTAATGTCGATCAAAATACCAGTCGTCTTACTTTCAAGGAATTGTTTTGAAGAATATTAATGAAATACATACTGAATCTTCATGGAGCCAAACCGGCATCTCAGGTTCGCATCTTGGAAGCGCTAACGGTTATTTTGGTCAAATTTCTACTAACTACTTGGGTGAGGTGAGGTGAGGTGAAATTGGGTTTAACGTCGCGTCCAAGATTATTGCACTTATATAGCGACGTGCATGCACGTGTATGTGTGTGTGTGGCTGCTTGTACTAGTCCGGACTGATGCCGATTTATAGTGCTAGCTCACTGAGATACCATGCCGCAGTTTAACATGAATACCCCACTCAGACACAGTATACTGACTCCGAGCCGACCAGTCCTTGTTTTAGCCCCTTAATGCCGAGCGCCAGACAGGGTAACAACAAGTACAATTTTTTAACGTCTTTTTGTATGACGCGGCCCGGGATCGAACCCTGGACCTTCCGCTCTCCGGGCGGACGCTCTACCACAAGACCACGGAGGCGGTCAACTACTTGGGTCTTCAGGGACCCATGCTTGCCGTAAAAGGCGACTATGCTTGTCGTAGGAGGCGATTAAAGGGATCGGGTGGTCAGTCTCGCTGACTTTGACACTTTACAATGTTTGTTTTCATCAGATGGTTTCTTTCCATTTGCACTTGTCTTTGAGTGAGTGAGTGAGTGAGTGAGTTGGGTTTAACGCCGCTTTTAACAGTATTCCAGTTATATCGCGCCGTGTCAGCTTAATGTGGGAGGAAAGCAGGTCTCAGACGTTTACCACTTCGGTGAAATCCACGAGCACGGGTATGGTGCTGACAAACCTAGAAACATAATCGGGGCGAACCGGTATTCGAACCAACAATCCTAGGTTTCTGGTGTGCCAAAGGGACGCAACGCGCCTTAGACGACAGGACCAGCCGTGCCCCCACTTGGGTATTAGGTATGGATTATATTAAGCCTTGATTAAAATCCATAATTTATAAAAATTCTTCGCTTTATAACAACTGTACTAACTGGTTCGGGCGGAATAATCCGAGAACATATACACTACCGGGCAAAAGAAAGTATACACTTGAAAACTGGATTTCGCCCCAAAATTACAAACATCATCACAACGTTACTTAGCTGAAAACAGTAGCAGAAACACTGCAAACCTAAGGTCGAAACACAACTGTGGCACCCGTAACAAATATATCACCCTCGAATAACCAGTTCTTGTTTATTTCATCTTATCCGCCACCAAACATGGGTGTATATTTTCTTTTGCCGGCAGTTTATGTCAAATATTCATTCGCTTATGCTAAGGAGTGCCGATCTATGGTGATAAATCAATCAAAACGTCCGTAAATAGAGGATTACTTAATGTTTCGTAATGTTTCATCCATTTCCTAATCAAGTTATAGGTGAATCAGTTAGAAATATATGTAGTTTTTTCCCGTCAACTCAATCGATTAGCGGTGACATTCTTGTCTCATTGCTAAGACAAATTACTTTTGTTTTTATTGACATTTAGATTTTTTTATTCATTCTGGGCAGATTCTGTTTCAAAGTATCAAGCTTAAAACAATGTTCTTGCTCATTTTGAAAAAGAAACGGCAGCATAAATTGCAATGGCTTGTATCAACGCCGGCGTAAACCAATTGCTTTTCCCAGCGGGCGGGTGCGTGTATATAATAGGCTTGCTGTATTGTTAGAATTCATTAATTGAGTGTGTGATTTGTCTTGTGTTATCAAGTTAGTGTTGACGCAACTTGTTTTCTGGTTTCCTAAACGCTTTGAAGCGAAACGAGTTTAATTTATATTTCTTGATAGATTGATTAAGCTAAATGCTATCGAATAAAATCAAGACGGAAGGCAAAAAAATGGCTTGACATTAAACAGTGGCTTTCTTTTGTTTTGTTATTAAGATATCAAAATATACCGTTTGCATTTTCAGACAAATGATTTCGTGTCAGGTGAGTGCGTTGTTTGCCACATGCAGCATCATTTATAATGGTTACTGCGGTATAAAGGCCAACGGCCCACGTTCAAAAGCATTGCAGTATTTAATTAACATGATGACAAGACAATTGTGTTCGCTCGTTCGTTGGCAAACTGTGGAAACTGTAGTCAATAAAGACATGTTTCACCATCCTCAACAGTTCAGCATAAAATGTTGTTATTTGTCACTACAGGATTACACTAATACCCTGGTAATATCCAACTATACCCTCCAAAAACGTAGGTGAGGTGAAATTGCGTTTAACGTCGCGTTCAAGATTATTGCACTTATATGGCGAGGTCATGCAAGTGTGTGTGTGTGTGTGTGTGTGTGTGTGTGTGTGTGTGTGTGTGTGTGCGTGTGTCTGTCTGTCTGTCTGTCTGTCTGTGTCTTCCCTCTGTCTGTCTGTCTGTCTGTCTGTCTGTCTGTGTCTGTCTGTCTGTCTGTCTGTGTCTGTCTGTCTGTCTGTCTGTCTGTGTCTTCCCTCTGTTTGTCTGCCTGTCTGTCTGTTTGTCTGTGTCTGTCTGTTTGTCTGTCTGTGTCTGTCTGTCTGTCTGTGTCTTCCGTCTGTCTGTCTGTCTGTGTCTGTCTGTCTGTCTGTGTCTTCCGTCTGTCTGTCTGTCTGTCTGTGTCTTCCGTCTGTCTGTCTGTCTTCCGTCTGTCTGTCTGTGTCTGTCTGTCTGTCTGTGTCTTCCGTCTGTCTGTCTGTGTGCTTGTACTAGTCCGGACTAATGCCCATTTTATAGTGCTAGCCCACTGAGATACCATGCCGTAGTTTAACAAGAATGCCCACTCAGACACAGCATTATGTCTCCGAGCCAACCAGTGCTTGCTTTAGCCCCTTAATACCGAGCGCCAGGCAGGGTAACAACAAATACCATCTTTTAAATTCTTTAAGTATGGCGCTGTCGTGGAACGAACCTCCGACCTTCCGCTCTCTGGGCAGATGCTCTACCACCCAAAAAGCGTTGGGGAGAATGAAATGTGAATGTTCCGATCGGTCGTCAGAAGAAAGATTAGCTTTCAAAAGTGACTACCAGTGATGGAACCGTTTCGGAACTATAACGTAACGCCCCAAAACACCCAAAACATTGCACGTGGGCCATGGGATTCCCCCGTGCATGTGGGTATAACATACCACGGCAGTATTATATTATACATTGCAGTCACTGTCGCTACAATCAAGTACTGTCAGTCATTGTGTCCGACATTAAGTACTATTAATACTCCGCACTCATTAAATTTTCGGCAACCGGTCCCAGAACTATCTAAGCACGTTGTGTTGAAAGAAAAAATATCGAAATTAGCTAAACACCCGGGACAATATCTCACGCTCATCCCAGCCATTAAAACTGAAAAAAACAACAGAAAATATTCACACAATTTCTCCGAGAATCAACATTATCAGGTCTCCTAGAGCAACAGCGTATGACAGTCAGTTCCCAGAAACTCGACGACAAGGCTCCGTATTCCGGTAATGCGTACAAGTAGTTTGTCCGTTCAGATCGATCTTGTACATGGGATATCGATCACTTAAAGAGATCCGTCTCAGAATAATGCATCTTTCATTACTAACTTGGTCAGTTAAGTGCGAAATCATTGGCGGCCTTTCCGCGCGTCATTTGCTTCAAACATCTGTGATTTAATATCACTTCGTCTGATGTACGGAGCTCAAAATAAATTTCTCCCCCTGGAATAGGTCAAAGGTTATTTTTGGACACGTGTCAAAGTTAAACTATAGGGCGGAGAGTCCTAAAATATATATGTATATATACGATAAGATTATCACATCATGGTTACGACATCGTAAATACATCAAGGTTACGACGTCATAAATACATCAAGGTTACGACATCGTAAATACTTCAAGGTTACGACTGCGTAAATACATCATGGTTACGACGTCATAAATACATCAAGGTTACGACATCGTAAATACATCAAGGTTACGACTGCGTAAATACATCAAGGTAACGACATCGTAAATACGTACTGGTTATGGCATCGTAAATACATTATGGTTACGACGTCGTAAATACCTAAAGGTTACGACATCGTAAATACGTCCTGGTTACGACATCGTAAATACATCGTGGTTACGACGTCGTAAATACATCAAGGTTACGACGTCGTAAATACATCAAGGTTACGACATCGTAAATACGTCCTGGTTACGACATCGTAAAAACATCAAGGTTAAGAACATATGCAATCAATAAACAAACTAGCGTTGTGAACACATCGATGTTGTGCTTGTTTGCACAATCAAGTGGTTGATATTATGAGCAACACCCTCGGGGTACGATGCCACTCATTTATTAAGTATTAGTCATGAAATAATGCAGTTATCCAAAAATATAGAACTGGTATCTCACAAGAGTGTAATAACGATTTTCAGTCTGCCTCAATTACATTGAATATGGTACTCGGAAACTGGTCGTGAGCAGTAGGAAATTATGAAATACATCTCGTGAAATGACAAGCTGCACCACTCAGGAAAATATCAACTTTGTAAATAGCAGATTACTCGATGAGGTTTAAATGTTATTTTAGAAGAAAAAATAATTCAGATAGCATCTATTTAAGTTGGCTCTTGCGACAAGTATATAGCCTACAGGAGGCCTGTTCATACACAGAATCTGGGGTTTCTGTTGTGAACGCACAAAAACGCATAAATCAGGAATTATTAGGGGTGACTATTGGTCTGGCCGCGATTCGCTGTGCAGAGTTGCGTCCCTTGGGCACGCCAGAAACCTATGATTGTTGGTTCGAATCCCGGTTTGCCCCGATTATGTTTCTAGATTTGTCAGCACCATACCCGTGCTCGTGGGTTTCACCGAAGTGGTAAACGTCCTGCATCACCTCGGGCTTTCCTCCCACATTAAGCTGACACGCCGCGATATAACTGGAATACTGTTAAAAGCGGCGTTAAACCTAACTTACTCACGCACTCACTATTGCGATAACTATTGATATTGAAAGAAACTATTCGATAACTATTGATATTGGAAGCAACTATTGCGATAAATATCGATAGTTTTCAGTGTATCATTTCTTATGGATTTTAGAGTTGAATTAAACCTTGGAAATGAAAATTCCTTTGAATGTGATAACCATAACAACAAATAGAAAGTAAAGTTTGAGATATGACTGATTTGTTTTTTCTTTACCCTATTAATTAAGAAAAAGAAACTTCCACATTACCATGTGTAAATTACTCCCACTCATGATCAAAAGAAAAATAAATTTGAACAGCATTGCATGTATTCTATTGATATGGTAAATACAATTGAAACTATCGATATTCCTAACTGAAATCGATACTATTGATCGGAAACTGAGTTAACAATCGAATTATTGACCTTAGGTGCTTAACAATAGCAATATATCGATATTTCGATTTGTCGTGACAGCCCTAAAATAACTATTGTTATGACCACATTGACGCTGTAAAGACATTTATTTCATGAACAAAATTGCGTTGGTCGATGCTCATGATATCAATCATTGGATTGTCTGATCCAGACTCGAGTATTTACAGAAAGCTGTCATATTGCTGGAGTATTGCTGAGTGCGGCGTCATTGTAATCAAAGCCAGATATGCTCAACAACTAATGCATTACGCAAACACAACAATGTGGAACCACCTCATCAACGACAAGTTTCACACTGGTAGCCGTCATCGATCCCAATTGCGTGGATCGATGCTCATGATATTAATCACTGGATTGTTTGGTCCAGACTCGATTATTTACAGACCGCCGTCATATAGCTGGAATATTGCTGAGTGCGGCGTTAAACAACAAACCAACCAACCATCCACACTGGTAGCCGGGTCAACTTCTTTATTATGAGGAACACAACGTTTCGGGGTATATGCTTACTCCTTCATCAGGTGAATGAATGGTATGAATCAGAGAGCATATATATGTACATGTAAGAAATTATAATTATATAATATATATACATTATAATCAGTTGCAGTATATCATGATAAGAATACACTAAGCAGTAACACTTGACTGATTGTTAGTTTTATCATTAGTTGGTACACACTGGAAACATCTCTTCTTAACGTACATACAGTTAACTACGTTTATAACGAACACGCTTTTAACGAACTGACGGATATAACGAACTGATTTTTTGTCCCAACTATTTGCTTTAGTTATGCTGTATATATGCTTATAACGAACTACGGTTATAACAAACTCAAGTTAGAGGTCCCTTTGAGTTCGTTATAACCGTAGTTTACTGTACTTCTCTATATGTTTCTATGGTTCGCGTTTCTTTTGACGATGTGTATATAACAAACGATTGAAAGAAGAACACACTATATTTCATTATTTTGAACTCAGTTTTATTTTATTTTTGTAACGATTTCAAAGTGTAAGCACTTGCTTTTAGTGCAACGTTTAGCTGCATGTACGTCAGTGGCTCGGACAACTTGAAGACGGAATGGTGTAAAAGGTTTCTTCTCAAACAGTTGTACATGTTTTGGAGAGAGCCACCTGTTCATGGTCACATAGCCCTAGATTAATATGTCCTGAGCAACGGGAGACGGCGTCAGATGGTATATGAAGCACTGGTCGAATACGTAAATGGATGCTCTCTGTAATGAAAATGCCCTTCATTAGAGGGGCGAGTCTGTCTTTATTAGTTTGCTGAGTTGACAGGACAGTGTGAGGAACACCATGTCTCAATCTGTGGGTGTTGGTCCTGGCGGCTGAGTGCGGAGAGTTCTACAAGGGCTCCCTGTAGACATGGTGTTCCTCACATCTACCCGGGGTGCCCAGGGGACTGTAGGGGTAGGTCCTGGCGGCTGAGTCCGAGAGTACTACTTCAATCTCATTAAAATCAGACCTCAGTTCTCGCTACCGCTAAACAAAGATCTGAAGACATCCCATTACGGGTCACGTCAGAACGACCTTTCATCCGACCAATCAGTGCGTCGCTTACCAGATAATGAAAGTGACAGTCGGAATGTGATTTCTAATCATGCAATCTCGAAAACTTTAACATGGGGTATTCCGAACGATAGTTACGGGTTTAACGACTGAATCCTTACAATCTAGACCATTCCAGAATGGTTTTTTTTGTTCAGGTTTCAAATTTGTAATCGATAATTTGTCAAAATATGTTTCGAAGCTTAGTCGCCAATTTGAAATTTGTGCCGTAAAGCACGAGAAAGCTGCCTTCTGATTGGTCATTCCATTGGTCGGTCAAAGTTCGCGCAAGGTCGGTCTGACGTGACCCGTAATGGGTTGTCCTCAGATCTTTGTTTAGCGGTAGTGACCAACACCCACAGTCCCCTGGGCACCCCGGGTAGAGGGGCGGAGAAAGACAGATCCAGCATCATTGAATGTTTGTTTGTTTGTTGTCTAACGCCGCACCTAGCAATATTCAGTTATATGACGGCGGGATGTAAATAATCGAGCCCTTCTAAGTGGTATTCCGGATGCTGAAGTGCAGCACGCCGGATGCCAGACCCTGTTACGTGGTATTCCGGATGCTGAAGTGCAGTACGCCGGATGCCATGAAATGTGTATCTGGTACGGGGATGCCAATATTTGAAATGATTTATATTTCGTCATATTTTCGTGCAAAGAGTGACTAATCTATAAAATATTTAGGCCTAAGCTTGTGAGCACGAATGGTCATATATTCTATGTACAAATCCCAGTCTAATGTACTTGTACCAGCTCTGTGACCCGTGACGCTCCGGGATAGAATAGGTCTTCAGCAACCCATGCATGTCGTAAGTGGCGACTAACGGGATCGGGTGGTCAGGCTGCGTACGTTGTTGATGCGTGCCATCGTATCCCAATTACGTAGATCGATGCTCATGATATCAATCACTGGATTGTCAGGTCCAGATTCGATTATTTACAAAACCGCCGTCATACATAGCTGGAAAATTGCCGATTGGCGATAAACAAGAAACAAACAAACAAACAAACAAAACCAGCTGATATGACTCATGAGTTCCTACACGGGATGCCAAAACAAAGTCAGTGGTATGTCGGATGCCTAGAGTTCGGGTTGGCACCCTCATAGACAGACTACTGGGCTAAAAATGTAATTGCTTACAAATTAAATTTGACCAACAAATTCCAAACGTTATCAAGACGTTACTAGTCATCGAAATGCTGCAAACCTGAGGTTCAAAACACAACTATGATATATTTTAGCCCTCCCATTTGTCCGGACCGTTTTAAGTATCGATAGCATGAACAGTAGCTATATAGCTTTTGTAGGAATGAAGTAAATGCGAGTCATACATTCCGGAGAAGATGTCAGTGACGTATAGACCCTACTTGAGGTATGCGCATTCCTGACGCAATGAATGTGTTATCGTTAACAATAGTAAACAACAATGAAAACACAGGTCGCCAAACACAAACACAACGTATGAATATCAGTTGTGCTTTAAACTCCACGTGTTGTAACTCTCTATATATGTTTTAATTAAACTTTAGCATAATTCATGTGGAATGCAACTTTCTTGATCCGGACAGTACTGTGTCCAGTGAAGCGTTCGGATTAACAGATGTTCGGATTGATGGGTGTCCGGATTGACGTATGTCTGTATTAGAACATGTTCGCATTAACAAGTGTCCGGATTGACATGTGTGCTGATTAGCAGATGCCCCGATTAACGAATTATGTGTACGATTTGCAATCTTTTTCATAAGTTTCAACCTGCAGTCTACCCCCGTGAAGATCCGGGTCAGAATTGGTCTTCAGCAAGCCCATCTTCCCAAGGCAAGGGAGATAACTGACTGTACCACCCTTGCCGAACTTGACTGGAATGTCCAGGCTCGTTCGTAGTGCCACCAGAGGCTATTACGAGTTATGTCCCTTTAATAAACCGCCTATTCGCCAGATTCCACCTCTCATGTCGCTTGCATCAAACAAAATGGCGGCGCCCGGTCAAGACGATCTGATCGATAATCAAAATAATAATAAAACGGGTCCTACCTCGAGAAGTGCATCAACTCACTTGAACACCTTTATTAAGAAACATGATTAGATTTGCAAAATATCTTTCGACGCTCAGTTGGCAGTACATATGCATTGCAAATCCTGCAGTCTACCGAAATCTGCACGTTGAAATCCATGTTGTTTGAGAACCGGATGTCTAGTTTGTCACGTGATTTTGATTGGACTCTACACATATTCGTTAGTCCAGGCAAAATGTGACGGAATTCCCTTCCAGTTCGGCAAGGATGGAAACTGGACTTAATAGTCAGTTAACTCCCTTGCCAAGGGAAGATGAGATTCGTTTTGTGTCAGATTTGAATGGCACGACGCTAACATTTTCGGTCCAATCAAATTACACTAATTTGCGAGAAAAGTTCAGGGCGAAGTTACTGATAGGAGAAAGGGTGATGATGACGTCACTTTCGACATGAAGCTATGATGGCGAATGGGTCAAGGGTATTTATCGTAATATATATTCAGCGTCATTATTACGGGGTCACGCAGAGAATAAGAATATTCAAAAACGTCGCATTTGCAACTCCCAAGTGTTCAATTCAGTTGCATCTGGAACGAACCATTTTATGCCCACATTAACTGTTACTTGTCATGTATTGCACGTGCTTGGGTTGCGTTCAGGCGTGTGTTTTGGGTATCGTTTTCCATCACCTTCAGTCTTGTTCCTTTCATTGTTTTTAATAGTAGTCGTCCATTTTTCCAGCTTCATAAAAACAACCAAATAGTGTCACATATGCATACACAACACGTTCTGAAACTGTTAATCACACTGTCAACATACTCAGACCTGTTGGGGGCGGTCGGGTAGCCTAGTGGTTAAAGCGTTAGCTCGTCACGCTGAAGACCCGTGTTCGATTCCCGACATAGGGACAATGTGTGAATGTGGAATATTGCTAAAAGCGGCGTAAAACCATACTCACTCACACAGACCTGTTGACACTTGTTGGCATATGTTTGACACCCTACATACCTAGGTGACCCTTTACTAATGACGCTGAGTATATCATAAAGGTATATTACACTGGATAATTGAAATACAAAATTGCACGGTAAATCACACATTATTACTCTGACACGCACACACACGCACGTACGCACACACACGCACACATAAGTGCAATAATCGTAAACGCGACGCGACCTTAAAACCCCATCTCACTTGACCTATTGGACTTTCCTTAAGTAGGGCCGGGTTAATGTGAAGAATAGCATGTTTGTCTGAGACATGTAGAATACTAAACAAGCTCCCATGTATTACCAATTTACGAAACGAGAGAATAGTTATGCTATCTGACTCGCTTTCGCTCGTCAGATACCAGACCTATTCACGAGTTTCATAAAATCGGTATCACACAGGTTCTCGTGTAGTATTTTATTTATTACTTGCTTCAGCATTTTCAAGCACAGATTTCTGTCGGCCTCTTAACCCATATTCTGTCGTCTCTTCGCGCTTCAAACTCTACTCTTCTTAATCCTAAAAGAGAACGTTAAATGGTCGACCCATAGGTCATGACGACGGTAGCGAATCTTTCATTTCTCAGTTAACAATTGACCAACGTTCCCAGAATGCTTTGGGGTTTTCCGATGTGTCGAGGAAACTAGGCTACATGTGATTTGACACTGTAAGATAAATGGGACGGTTCACTCAAATATTGTATTCATACGCGGCTTCTAAAGATCTGCTGTTGAGTGAAATTACGTCTTTATTATTATTAAAAAACTACATTTTATACGATAAAAACATTATTACAATTGTTATTTCTAATATATGATAATGTTTGGACACTGAAACACACTCGGCTTATGAGCTCTGTCTAGCATTTTATGATCACGGGAGCTCATTATTGGTCAGTAAATAAAAATATACCTACCCCCTATATATATAGAGAATCTCACCCGAGTGTCTTTTGATATCAAATATATCAACATGAGTTGATAAAAGTTGGAAAACTCCGAGGCTTGCCGAGGATTTTTCCCACTATTATCAACGAGTGTTGATATATTTGATATCAAAAGACACGAGGATGAGATTTTATTTATCATCCAACATCATTCTTCCAACTTTTTCATTTTGTAGACAGTAATAAGCAGTGTCTTAAATGTAAAAAGTACTGCTAAACAGCTTCTGTAGCAGAGCCATTAGTGATGTCATTTGATTGTGACGTCATGGTAACCAATGACATCATAATGGCCTCCAAAGCATTGTGCTGCAATTTCATTGCAGCGATATCTACAGTGTAGATATCGCTTGATCCCACCCAAGCGATATCTCCTGTGGGAGCCAGTTTTGGATAATAAAAGTACTTATAAAATTTATATAGGGAGTATATCATGAGCATCAGTCTACGCAATTGGGATACGATGATGTGCATCAGCGAAGTCAGCGAGCCTGACCATTCCATCCGGTTAGTCGCCTATTACGGCAAGCATATGGGTTGCTGAAGGCCTATTCTAAGCCCTAAGAATATGTAGACTCCCTCTGATAGTATGTCAATGTCCAAATTCAATATCGTAGGCAATCACTTTCTAAACAGTTAAAATGTATCTGCAGTTGTTACAAGATATATGTTACATTTTCAAAGGAATAAAAGCGTCCAAAGAAAACACCCAAATGTCAGGCGCGGTGACACGTGAAGGCTCAGTATTGATATTATATAGGGTAATGTGACTCTTGCTGTCCCCAGGCAAAACAAAGCTTCGAATTTGACACACAACTCCGCAGTAAACATGATAATATCATTTAACCACGTGCTTTAAATTAGGGGTTTTATATAAACTTGGTTTGAGGAAGTTTGACTAACCGTAAATACTTGGATAAACGCCCTGTTACAATTTGCTGCAAGTATTACAATTTACCTTTTTATTTCAATTTACGTCGTAACACGCCCGCTAAAAACCCTACTTTGAATAAAAGAAAAAACGCCTGCATCGATTTAAGTCGGGGTCTAATGCCATTACACAATCAGTTGGGCACGGGTAACACAGTCGTCTTAGGCGCTGCAATTTGCTGAGTTGCGTCCCTTGGGCGTGACAGAAACCTATGATCGTGACTTCGAATCCCGATTCTCCACGATTATGTTTCTAGATTTGTCAGCACCATACACGTGCTCGTGGGTTCCACCAAAGTGGTAAATGTCTAAGACCTACGTCACATCTGTTTTTTTCCTTTTATATCAAGGTGACATGCTGTGGAATAACGGGAATACTGTTAAAGGCGGCGTTACACTACAAAACTAATAAAATACCGTTGTGTTGTCAAAGTTTTACGGTACACTACGAACAACTTGGATGAGTCACTGACAATATTAATGAAATATTTAACTAAAAGCTTAACATATTTTGTTACCATGAACAATCTCAACGACAAAAACATGATTGCTATTTTTTATATTTCTTCTTTTTAATCAAGAGATAAATAATAGGTTGTTTTCAGTTTCTTCGAGAACACCTTAGGTCAGTTGTACATGAATATAATACGATGTCTCAAATTATCAAGGATGATTCCACCCAAGATAATTTAATTATGGTGACGGTGTCACCTTGATCATTAACAAACCTACAGTGCCTAAAGACAATCTATACAACACGTGACTTGTCCACGCATCTGGGTTGTTTTTTTCTAGTTTCACTCGTTTTTTCTTTCTTCAGAAGGTTCATGCCATGTGGAAATGACAGTAGGTGAATGTTGTAATACGCCGCAGAGATTTTCCAACTACCGTACAATCTCATTAAAATCAGACCTTAGTTCTCGCTACCGCTAACAACGATATGAAGACATCCCTGGTATGGGGGCACGGGTGGCCCACTCGTCTAAGGCGCCGCGATTAGCTGTGCAGAGTTGCGTCCCCTGGACACGCCAGAAACCTATGATTGTGGGTTCGAATCCCGGTTCGCCCCGATTATGTTTCTAGGTCTGTCAGCACCATACCCGTGCTCGTGGGTTTCACCGAAGTGGTAAACGTCTGAGACCTGCATCACTTCGGGCTTTCCTCCCACATTAAGCTGACACGCCGTGATATAACTGGAATAATATTAAAAGCGGCGTTAAACCCCACTCACTCACTGAAGACATCCCATTAGGGGTCACGTCAGAACGACCTTTCATCCGACCAATCAGAGCGTCGCTTACCAGATTATGAAAGTGACAGTCGGAATGTGTTTTCTAATCATGCAACCTCGAAAACTTTAACATGGGGTATTCCGAACGATAGTTACAGGCTCAACGACTAAATCCTTACAATCTAGACCATCTATTAGCCATTCCAGAATGGTTTTTTTGTTCAGGTTTCAAATTTGTAATCGAGAATTTGTCAAAATATGTTTCGAAGCGTAGTCGCCAATTTGAAATTAGTGCCGTAAAGCACGAGTGAGTGAGTGAGTGAGTTTGGTTTTACGCCGCTTTTAGCAATATTCCAGCAATATCACGGCGGGGGACACCAGAAATGGGCTTCACACATTGTACCCATGTCGGGAATCGAACCCGGGTCTTCGGCGTGACGAGTGAACGCTTTAACCACTAGGCTACCCGACCGCCCCGTAAAGCACGAGAAAGCTGCTTCTGATTGGTCATTCCATTGGTCGGTCAAAGTTCACGCAAGGTCGGTCTGACGTGACCCGTAATGGGATGTCCTCAGATCTTTGTTTAGCGGTAGCGAGAACTAAGATCTGATTTTAATGAGATTGAACTACCGTATTTCCTCCATTATTAGATGGTTGTACGACTTCAGAGACATTAATAGACGACCGGGCGTCTAACGTGGGAAATAAATCAGGTATATCCTGTACCAGAACAAAATGGCGGTGATAGCAAGAGCAATGTAAAAATTCATTCTTCATTTTAGTCGGAGGCACGAGTGGCTGAGTCGTCTATGGTGCCACTCGATGTGCAGAGTTGCGTCCCTTAGGCACGCCAGGTCGTTGGTTCGAATCCCGATTCGCCCTTGCTCGTGGGCTTCACCAAAGTGCTAAACGTCTAAGACCTGCATGACTTCGGGCTTTTCTCTCACATCAAGCAGACACGCCGTGATATAACTGGAATACTGGTAAAAGCGGATCTAAACACATCTCACTCACTCATTTGAGCCGGTTCTAACGACATGCTTTGGATGCTTCAACTGAGCCCTTTATTAATAAAAGCAATGGAAGGACCACATTTAATTATGTCATCTGTAAAGATCCGGGTTAGAATTGGTCTTCAGCAACCCATGCTTTTCGTAAAGGGCGACTAACGGGATCGGGTGGTCAGGCTCGCTGACTTGGTTGATGCATGTCATCGTATCCCAATTGCGTGGATCGATGCTCATGCCGTCAGTCACAGGACTGTCTGGTCCAGACTCGATTATTTACAGACCACCGTCATATAGCTGGAATATTGCAAATTTTGGCATTAAACAACTAACAAGGATTTACTTACGGAAGAACCTTATAAACATGACAAATAAACCTGTCACATGCTTCACCTGTTGACTTAATATCAATCTCATTAAAATCAAATCTCTCTTTACTATCGCTGCCACCAGTCATAACTCCCCACTGTGATAAGTGGCCCCAACCATGCTTGGAGTTGAACTTGCAACCGAATGACCGTTGTTTAAAAACAAGTGACGACTGTCGTGACGCCGAATACGCTTACCCCTGCTAAATTACTTTTCTTTGTTTGTCAATTTGAAGTTCTATTTCATTAAAACTATCATGTAATTGATATGGTAAGAATCTAAGGGAGAAGTTGGTTGATTTTCCATTTGTCTGCAATCTCGAACCATTCTGATTATTAAAACAACAAAGTAAATTCATCTGGAAAACATGGATAGTCGTAAACCTTTTCGAAATGAAATATGATGGCATTCCCAAAGACATAAACAAAAGTATAAACGTTACAACATTTGGGGCTAGAGGGCAAATTTCAAGAGTCTTGTAATGGCCGCGCCCACACTGGTGGCAGCGATGTTACCTAGAGTGTAACGAAGGTGTCACGCGCTGGGAAGGAGCTTGGGTCGAAGCGGTGGATGGGAGATAACTCTTTTCGGTCTTGTATTTGTTCTGAGCGACACAGTCCCTTGTGGAATGCACAAACAAAAATAGCGGTGCTTAGCAACGGCGCCATTATTTGTAAACTCGCACATGCAACTTCGACGCCTGGAATAACGAGACAGGATGCATCTTACAGACGAAACTGGAGAAAAACAGGATGTGCCACAGGAAAAAACACAGGAGGTTCCGAAGATCATTCAGGTGAATGATAATTCATTGCTAGAAACAAACTCAAAAGCTTTAAAATGCCCTTATAGTTGTAATGTTAAACAATGGGGAAATATGGAAATTTGTACTAGGCCCGGGCTAGCGGGCTAGTGTTAAATTCTAACTCTAGATATGCAAAGAGAGAATTAACATAGGAATAATTACACCACAAGCATTCGGGAATTTTGTCAGTCACAGAATTTATCAGTTTACAGTGCTTTCAGGGTTTATGTAATGTTGGCAGCTTTTAGTTTTATCTGACACTGTAAATAAATATAAATATAGTGTCTTGGAAATTCCCAAGGTCCCCAAGATCACCTATACCTTGGGCTTTGCATAATCTACAAGAGAACAATTCAGTTATGACTGCAGATTTAAAATGTCTGTTGATGCCACAAATCTACTGTTAGTTGGTGTGTTGATAGACAGGTAGGATGTGCTGTGCAGTTTGTGTATGACAGGGACTTAGTAATATGTATTCAATTGCAATGGATCAGGTATTTGTGTTAAGCCCCCCCCCCCCCTCGTTACACTATCAAAAACTTTGATCAAGTTTTCTGGGTCCAAATTGGGTGTTTACTCATCAAAGTTTTTAACAGGCCGTCAAAGTTTTGGATGGAGTTATCTTGCCAAGATGGATGCTACTGACGAAGAATGTTTTCCTGCTGTCATATGTATTTTGTATATAGCCATGTTGAAAAGACGGAGTCGGGGTGGACAAAGGCATATTTGGTCCCGAAAATGGCTGCTCATTGTTGAACCACATCAATTAATTCTTCCAACATCTCATCAGTCCAAAATAGTTGGTTCATTTTGACTTGACTCTATGCACTTCCGGTTGAAAAGGGGTAAATGTTCCTTGCATTCTGATTGGCTAAATTAATCAAAGTCATCAAACTTTGATCAAAGTTTGACGAGAAATAGGATTGGTTTCTATTCCATCAAAGTTTTTGACAGCATGTTACACTATCAAACATTTGGTCAAAAAAGACTTTGACCAAGTTTTTTATCAAAGTTTTTGATAGTGTAGAGGGGGCTTTTATACAGCGATGTTTAAGATTAAGAATTAGGCAGGGCATCTAAGATGAAATGTTGTACAAAGATACATCCAAAGTCACCCACAGTCAAGTCAATCAAATTTGTAGAAGACATTATCTGGTCAGTCAACATAATATAAGACAAAAGGAAGAGAATTTTTATGGATGTCAACTTCTTTATTATGAGGAACAATGTTTCGGAGCGTCTACGTACTCCTCCATCAGGTGAGGAATAGTTTGTATTACGTATCGTCCCCAAACATTATTGCATTCTATGATAACTATTTTGTTTGTAGCGCTGATGAAGAAGTAAGTATATACTCCTAAACATTGTGTTCCTCGTAAGATAGAAGTTGACATCCAGAATATTCTCTTCCTTATGTGTTTCACTTCTAAACGCCTTTTAAAGACATATTAGACATATTTACCCTGTCTTTGGAAGAACATCTTGCAACTATTATAAAATATTTATCTATTTTTGAAGTTGGATGTGTGTTAATATATAGATCTATTTTACTATATATTACTCAGAATATGCTTTTTTTCCATTACAGTATTCTACATAATAATATCACCCAGGGCTTTCTCAAAATTAGAAATAGGGGGCTCTTATTTGAATAATATTTTGGTGAAAAAAACCAGAGTTGAAAGATCGTTAATTTCCTGGTTTATGCTTACAGCCTGAAATGTTTATATATACCACAGATATATTTTTCCAGAATTTAATTGCCCATAATTAAGGGTGCATATAACACACGAGTGCGTATTACACACAAATAAATTTAAGTCTTGTGTACATTGATCAATCGGAAGGGGTGCTAATTGTGTTTGTTCACTTTCCAATATATAGCAAATATCGCCGTGGGCGCTTATTAGAGCGAATATTATGTCGAATACGGTATTTGCTGTAAAGTGTCATAAAAGAGAAAACAAGGATGGACATAAACCTTTTAGGCAAAGATACAACTTCACAGGTCATAATTTGTAGAAAAAAACAGAATCAACATCTGTTGCAGATCTGGAGTAACTTCTGGAAATATCAATGTTAACTTTGTATTCACATTTTTGTTGCAGCCCAGAGATCATAAAGCCAAAATATGTGTATGGTAAGTTGGATAAGTCTTTAAATAAACTTGTGTCACTGTGACCGATTGTTATGTAGTTTAACAATTGCTTTTTTCAGATTTGATTTTTTTCCCTATTCATTAATTTTCTTTAAAACAGTACTCCAAAAAACAACAACGATACTAGTTTTGTGATAGTAAAATATATTTGTTGGTTTTAAGTAAGGGACTCTGAATATAATGTGGAGTCACTGACAGTACATATTATCATATACAGAGCTCCAGATAAGCTTTTGGTGTTGTGGGTATTTTACCCATGCATTTTAAAATCATTTGGTATCAGTAATTCTATCTGGGTATTCAAATTTCTGTTACCCACTAGTGGGTATTTAAGTTAAATATTTAAAAACACTATTCATCTAGTCCCTGCAAACTGGTGTCGTGTGGGTTCAAGAGCTTTATAGGACTCAAAAATACCACGATACTTCCATATGGCAAATGATTATGATGTACAGTCAAGTCTCGTTAATCCGACATCGTTGGTTGCACATGATTGTGTCGGATTAACGAGTATGTCGGATTAACGAAATTAAGTGATTTGTGATCGAAAATCGGACATCTTCACGATAGATAATAACCGTGTGTTTCCTCGTGTAAATGCAAGTGCTACTGTCTTAACAACTTGCTTCATCTACTTAAAATAGTCTGTCAGTGTTTTCTGTTTCTCACATTTTGAAGGCACATTTCTCAAAGTCCCCTGTTCGCTTGACGTCTAGGGCTGGTGGTTCTTCAGCATCAACATTGTCGAGGTGTAATTTCATTTGTTTCTTATAATAAAGCTTGAAATTCTTTATGATCCCGGCATCTAGTGTTAATTGTTAAAGTTAATCTCTGCAGCCGGTGCGTGTCAAAACACGGGGTTGTGTACTCGCGGGCAGATGACCACGGAGTACGCTGACCACTGTGTCGGATTAACGAGACTGATTAATGAGTGATTTCAGTAATTCGTTGCAAATTAGGTGTGTCGGAGTCGGAGTGCGAGAATGTCGGATTAACGGGACTAAATAGCGCTGAATCAATCGGTTCCCATCATTTGTGTCGGATAAAGCCGAGTGTCGGATTAACGAGTGTCGGATTAACGAGACTTGACTGTAACTGTCATCGTGGAGTTTGGCAAGGTTGACGGAATGCCAATTTATAATTTCAAAATAAGTTGCTGATTTGCTAATCGAATACACAGGGTTACTTCACGATATTTTGATGATACGCACAAGTTTTATTTTTGTACTGTATCTGTAATGTTCGTTGCGTATTTGATACGCTTGGATTTAATTTTACTGCGTATTTCTGCATTTCTGATGCGTATTTTACGCAGATACGCAGCTTATCTGGAGCTCTGCATATACATGATGAAATCATGAGTTGAATAATTACTGAGCTTGTGTTACCAGGGTTTTTACGAGACGCACAAATGTGAATCCAGTATGCTCAAATGTAGAGAACGGATGCAGAAAAAAAATTATACTGCATCCCTCGGGGCGTACAATTATATTCATTCTACCTACAGCACATCAAGAGCAGTTATGGGTGCCTCTTATTTCATCCATCAATCATGACCACTGTCCACATGATCAATGATGCATTCCAGGCTCTGAAGGAATTGGTGGCACGGGTGGCCCAGTCATATAAGGCGTCACGATTCGCTGTGCAGAGTTGCGTCCCTTGGGCCATGCCAGAAATCTATGATTGTGGGTTCGAATCCCGGTTCGCCCCGATTATGTTTCTAGGTTTGTGAATACCATACCCGTGCTCGTGAGTTTCACCGAAGTGGTAAATGTCTGAGACCTGCATCACTTCGGGCTTTCCTCCCACATAAAGCTGACACGCCGTGATGTAACTGGAATACTGTTAAAAGCGGTGTTAAACCCAACTCACGTACTCACTCTTAAGTAATTTTCAAAAAGTACAGTACACTACATAATTTTTTTACTTTACAGGACTCTCATATTGCCTGTAGGGACCCATAAAGTTCATTATTGGGGGTCCCCTGAACCGCTACTTTTTTACGTCAAGGTAAAACCCTGTGTTACGTATCATCCCCTAACATTATTGCTATGGTAACTGTTTGTTTGTTTGTTTGCAGGGCTGACTTGACAGTGGATGATGTGGACAGGATCAATGAATCTCTCAACGCAGATCACATCAAGAAGTAGGTCGCTGAGTGCATGTTGTATGCGGGCGGTGGGGTAGCCTAGTGGTTAAAGCGTTCGCCCATCACACTGAAGACCTGGGTTTGATTCCCCACATGGGTACAATGAGTGGAGCCCATTTCTGGTGTGCCCCGCCGTGATATTGCTGGAATATTGCTAAAAGCAGTGTAAAACCAAACTCACTCACTTACATTGTATGACTAAACATTATGATTTATCAATCTCATTAAAATCAATCTTTTATTCTGATACCCAGACCTTTAATTAGTGACTGAATGGTCGCATATGTGACTGAATTTTAACATTGGCGTGATTTTTTTTAAGTCATCGATTTGGTGCCGTAATTATTGTCATCTTTACTGTACAAATAACTGATGCGTTGCTGGACATTCGCAAGACCTATTTCAGAAAACAATGGTCCGTATTCCACAGCACATATGCGGCATGTAAACACGGCAATATCACAAACGAAGCTTCGTCGTAAATTCTTTTAAAATAAAAGTCATAATATCGCAAGCACATTTTCACCTAATGTCCAGATTCGTAAGATATACAATCCAGTGAAAACTGCTTGTGTAGTAATTCCGTACATACTGTATATAATGCGCCTGAGTATAATTAGTGCTGATTGTGGCGTTAAACAACAAACAAAACAAAGCATAAAATGCGCTATTGCCTTGTATGAAGTGCTAGTGTATGGAGTATTGACTTTGCTATTCGACCGTGACATGCTGTCTTGCGGTGTTTTCTATATTTTGTCAAAAACGTCCCAAGCAGTGAAAATGAGTGAGTGAGTTAATATTTAACATCACATCGGCAGTATTTCAGCCATATCGTGACGAGTGTGAAAATGATGGGAGTGGGAGCATTGCTAAACACATCAGGGTTGGGGGTAGTGGTGATGTGAGGGGTGATAAGGGGGAAGCGAGGATACAGGGGGAATTGAATCTAGTCAGTCATCATTATCGTCTGCACATAGTTCTAAATTTATTACACAGAAAGATCGACAAACACCCTGTCGCGTCTTTCATGAGGCTTGGATAAAAGAATTTGAATGGTCACATTTCAACAAAAATATGATGACATGTGCTTATTGTTCAACAAAGCCATTACTGTAAATCTTGAAATTAATGTGAGCGTGAATTAAATGCGAAAAATGCGAGTGGTCTTTGCTCGCATTATTAAACATCGCATTTATATCAACAATAAAACATTTTGGATAGCAGAAATATCAACTTAGACATATGCTGAAAACAAACAGCTATGTATTCCATATCACTGTTTATTGAGCAGCACTTGTAACAAGTATATAAACAATGTCATTCAAACACTAATTACATCGTGTGAATTGTCACTGCTGGGGTAAAGACAAATGTTCTACTCACTTATGTTATCGCTGATCACACCTACAAGTCCAGACAGACGCCACCCACGCAACACGGTGTCTTTGTTCTTTGCGACTGCGTCAAAGGCCAACACGAGCCAGCCCGCATGGATAGTCTTCATCACACTACCTTTTAGATCGACAGCCTTTGTTTTGTCACACACCTTTAAGTTTGTTGACACTTTCTCCGCACTTTCTCCCTTTGAACTTCCTTAATGCCAGTCAACAGAATCAACACAAAAAGTATCTGTTGTTCTTAGGAAAATACTATGTATTGTTTTAGTGGAAGTACTCTACTCAGCGCTAATAAGCGGTGCTATTTGGTGTGTGATTGGATTAATGTAAGGTTGGATTGAGGTGAGGGTTCTCCTGTAAACCTGACGGAGGACATTTTCTTTAGATATAAATCCACTGATGCTTGAGAGGATGGGGGTGTCACAATTATGGCTAAGGGCCAGTGGTCGCATTCTTTTGGAGACGCATTAATTTCACGATTTACAATATTTGCAGGGAATACTGATTTTGTAGATGACACTTGCAATTTAAAGCTGGTAAACTGGACCAGATACGAAACTTCAAAAACTTGAATTGAATAAATTAGCAATTGTCATTATAGCCACCTGTCTGAAAACCTGAAAGGTGTAATTTTAAAAAATATGTTGTGTTGGCTCCAAAGAAAAACCCTTTTGGCTCCTTTTTTTTCATTTAAGAGAATGTGAATGTATGTTTTAATATACGAAAATGATAGTTATCCCCCTACAGATCTGAGTTAAGGGGCCGGTCGGGTAGCCTAGTGGTTAAAGCGTTCGCTCGT
The DNA here is from genome assembly GCF_023055435.1 of Haliotis rufescens. NCBI lineage: Eukaryota > Metazoa > Mollusca > Gastropoda > Lepetellida > Haliotidae > Haliotis > Haliotis rufescens. The sequence continues at coordinate 7,408,041 of NW_025963902.1, forward strand.
CACACCAAAGACCCGGGTTCGATTCCCGACATGGGTACAATGTGTGAAGCCCATTTCTGGTGTCCCCCGCCGTGATATTGCTGGAATATGGCTAAAAGCGGCGTAAAGCCATACTCACTCACTCACTCTGAGTTAAAATTTGCAATCAATTTACGAAATACTGAAAACAGAACTAACACTTCATTGTCAACTGTATCAAACAAACTATCAGATAGGCACGGGTGGCCCAGTTGTCTAAGGCACCGCAATTCGCTGTGCAGAGTTGCATCCCTTGGACATGCCAGAAACCTATGATTGTGGGTTTGAATCCCGGTTCACCTCGATTATATGTTTCTAGGTTTGTCAGCACCATACCCGTGCTCGTGGGTTTCACCAAAGTGGTAGACGTCTAAGACCTGCATCACTTCGGGCTTTCCTCCCACATTAAGCTGATATAAGTGGAACACTGTTAAAAGCGGCGTTAAACCTAACTCACTCACTCACTCACTCACTCACGCTACCGTCGCTTCGCTTTGAGTCTGATTGACACGACGCTAAAATAGCCAATCACATTGCAATCATGCGCGTTAAACCCAACTCACTCATTCACTCAACTGACTGATAAGTATGTACGTTTCAGTGTCCTGTCTGACATCTTTGGACTGAGTGACCATCGGGAGAACCTCAAGTCCGGTATCATCATGGACCTCTACTACTACACCCTGCAGTTTGCCCGGGATAATGGCTTCAGTCGGGAGAAGACATCGGCATTCTTCTCCATCATCAAGAAGACCCATGAAGTCTGCATTGGTAACAAAACTATTCTTCAGTCATTTGATCAGGCTATATTTTGGATATTATCGATGCCCAAAATTGTCATGGCTGCATTTTGAAAAGAATTTAATTGGTACAGACTTGTCAAGCCCAAAATGGAGAAAGAAGTGAGAACCAATGTAAAACTGGGGTCCAGGGGGCAACAAATCCCTTCCATCCCCACACCCCCCCCTCACCCAAATTCCCCCCCCCCCCCCCCCCCCTCTCTGGAGCTCGGCATTTAGGTTATAAAACTCCCTAATCTAACAACCACCCAACACACACAGCTCCCTTAGTTCGTCCTCCACCCACTCTTGGCATTCATTCCAAATCTCAAAATTTCAAAATTACTATAATTATTATGTATAAGCAACCCCTAAAGCCCCCCTCCTGGGTTGCACAAACTCACTTTTCCCCTTTTCGGAAACACATTAAATGGCCTGGCCGGGCCCGTCTGCGACATATGCTTGCAGTCGGAAAGCGCACGTTAAATCTCCAATATAAGTAAGTAAGTAAGTAGGTAAGTAAGCTGGGAGTTGACAATGCCCCAGCCCAGGCAAGGTTAAAACATGAATTGCAGTTAGATCCGCTATCTGTCATAGATCTCCTAAAGCCAAGAGATGCAATAGAGAAGGAGAAACTAACTCTAGTTAGGAGAGATGGACAGCTACTCGAACGTATAGAAACAGAGCAGTCAAATATAAAAATGAAATTATATCAATACACGAAAATAGAAATCATATCAATACAAAAACAGAAATTCTGTGAATACCACAATAGATATGTGTACCCTACTCACACACAGGAGTCCCAAAGAGGGACAGGTCAGCCGAAATTGCTAAGGCAGAAGGCGGCCTCTTGAACACTTAATGCAACAACTACAACTGGGAGTCAGTATACTGTGTCTGAGTCGAGTATCCATGTTAAAGTGTGGCATGGTATCTCAGAGGGCTGGCACTATTTAACTTGCTGTAGTCTGGACTAGTACAAGCAGCTTTAGTCTGGACTAGTACAAGCAGACATGCACGCATGCAGGCACATTGCTATTTGAGAGCAATTAATCTAGAACGTGAAGTTAACCCCCCATTTCACCCCCACCTTAACCAAATAGGTAAAAGTTATGGTGTAACTTGAGACTTTACTTCTACATCAAGCTGGCACACTTTTATAACTGAAATACCGTATTTTCTTGAGTATAGTGCCCACCCAAGTATAATTGGCACCCCCCTCTAGTGGATTCAGTATTTTTAAATAGAATTTTTTCGATTATTATGCGCAGAAAAAAATTCAGCGAATTCTGGTAAACAAACAGGTGATAAGAAACTTGGTCAGTACAAATTTGAAATTTGAGATATAAATCACCAGACATGTTGATTTACAGTTTAAATTGTATTTTTCGTTCTGCTAGGCATTGGTTTACATACAGGGATTAAGACTACCTTGTGTATTTTCTTGTAAGCTAAGCCGGAAACAGCAATCAGCTGTACACACGTTTTCTTGGAATCTACCAGCGATTCAGTTAAAACTTACCCAATGATATACGGTAACTTAAAAGGATTTTAATGCAAGGATCAGAATTTTTTTTATCTGAAACTATTTTTTATCGGGAATAATGTATTCCAATATCATGTTACTTAGGTGCAGCTTTATCTAAATATATTAAAGATAATAACTCTGTGGTGTTCATCCCACTTCCCTCGCCTCTGCAACTTCTCACTATACTGTTGGGATGGAGAGGGTGATCGAGCTGTTGTGCTGAATCTGTATCTAACATGATGTGGCAAAATGAGTTGATGTGTGTAAGACTTGAAGATTATTAATATCAGCAATATGACAATTTCCTTTTTTTTTTAATTTCCAAACTTATTGTTTTCAGAAACCCCATTCGGAAACCTTGACCAGACTTTCAACTACTTCAAAGCTCTGATACTCTGCCATGCTGTCAATGTAAGTGCCAATACAACACAACAGTGCTGATAAGGATTCTCCGGGATCAAAAAGCTACTTCATATTAAGCTATATATATGTGATGATATTTTGTAGGTTTTACTGTACTTCTGTACAACATCTAGAGCAAATAGTTCCTGCTTTTCTGTTAGATGAGACTCTGGTATAGTCTCCAGAGTCATGAGTACCCTGTAACATTTCCTGCCTATCAGGAGTCAGATGAAACAGAGACACTGACTAGGGCATCTGCCAAATATACAACCTGATATTTAAGTTTGAAGAAGGAAATTTATCATCCAAAACTGGCTTCCACAGGAGATATTGCTTGGATGAGATCAAGCGATATCTACACTGTAGATATCGCTGCAATGAAATTACATCACAATGCTTTGCAGACCATTGTGACGTCACTGGTTACCCAGACGTCACAATCAAATGACATCACAATCAAATGACATCACTAATGGCTCTGCTACTGAAGCTGTTAGCAGTACTTTTTACACTGAAGACACTCCTAATTATTGTCTACAAATTGAAAAAATTAGAAGAATGATGTTGGATGATAAAAAAAATCTCACCCTCATGCCTTTTGATATCAAATATATCAACACTCATTGATAAAAGTGGCAAAAATCCTCGGCAAGCCTCGGAATTTTTCAACTTTTATCAACTTGTGTTGATATATTTGATATCAAAAGACACTCAGGTGAGATTCTCTATATAATCGCCTTGGCACTTGCTCAAATGGTAATTCAAGTGACTGTTGGATCGAGTGTTTTGGATCAAGATTGCAACAACTGACAGTTGTCCTGAGCTTGGTGTCGCTGAAAGTATCAAAATTTAAATGATGACCTGACAGTACCCTACAAGTAATATATCTACTGAGACAGGTTGTTATACTACAACAAGTAATATATCTACTGAGACAGGTTGTTACCCTACAACAAGTAATATATCTACTGAGACAGGTTGTTATACTACAACAAGTAATACATCTACTGAGACAGGTTCTTACCCTACAACAAGTAATACATCTACTGAGACAGGTTGTTACCCTACAAGTAATATATCTACTGAGACAGGTTGTTATACTACAACAAGTAATACATCTACTGAGACAGGTTGTTACCCTACAACAAGTAATATATCTACTGAGACAGGTTGTTATACTACAACAAGTAATATATCTACTGAGACAGGTTGTTACCCTACAACAAGTAATATATCTACTGAGACAGGTTGTTATACTACAACAAGTAATACATCTACTGAGACAGGTTGTTACCCTACAAGTAATATATCTACTGAGACAGGTTGTTACCCTACAACAAGTAATACATCTACTGAGACAGGTTGTTACCCTACAACAAGTAATACATCTACTAAGACAGGTTGTTACCCTACAACAAGTAATACATCTACTGAGACAGGTTGTTATACTACAACAAGTAATACATCTACTGAGACAGGTTGTTACCCTACAACAAGTAATACATCTACTGAGACAGGTTGTTACCCTACAACAAGTAATATATCTACTGAGACAGGTTGTTATACTACAACAAGTAATACATCTACTGAGACAGGTTGTTACCCTACAACAAGTAATACATCTACTGAGACAGGTTGTTACCATACAACAAGTAATATATCTACTGAGACAGGTTGTTATACTACAACAAGTAATACATCTACTGAGACAGGTTGTTACCCTACAACAAGTAATACATCTACTGAGACAGGTTGTTACCCTACAACAAGTAATACATCTACTGAGACAGGTTGTTACCCTACAACAAGTAATATATCTACTGAGACAGGTTGTTATACTACAACAAGTAATACATCTACTGAGACAGGTTGTTACCCTACAACAAGTAATACATCTACTGAGACAGGTTGTTATCCTACAACAAACTTATGTATCTACTGAGACAGGTTGTTATCCTACAACAAACTTATGTATCTACTGAGACAGGTTTTTATCCTACAACCAACTTATTTATCTACTGAGACAGGTTGTTATCCTACAATCATCTTATATATCTACTGAGACAGGTTGTTATCCTACAACAAACTTATATATCTACTGAGACAGGTTGTTATCCCTACAACAATCTTATATTTCTACTTAGACAAGTTGTTATCCTACAACAAACTTATATATCTACTGAGACAGGTTGTTATCCTACAACAAACTTATATATCTACTGGACAGGTTGTTATACTACATCAAACTTATATATCTACTGAGACAGGTTGTTATCCTACAACAAACTTATATATCTACTGAGACAGGTTGTTATCCAGCCACAAACTAATATATCTAGAGACGGGTTGTTATCCTACAATAAACTTATATATCTACTGTGACAGGTTGTTATCCTACAATAAACTTATATATCTACTGAGACAGGTTGTTATCCTACAACAAACTTATATATCTACTGGACAGGTTGTTATACTACATCAAACATATTTTTCTACTGAGACAGGTTGTTATCCTACAACAAACTTATATATCTACTGTGACAGGTTGTTATCCTACAATAAACTTATATATCTACTGAGACAGGTTGTTATCCTACAACAAACTTATATATCTACTGGACAGGTTGTTATACTACATCAAACTTATATATCTACTGAGACAGGTTGTTATCCTACAACAAACTAATATATCTACTGAGACAGGTTGTTATCCAGCCACAAACTAATATATCTAGAGACGGGTTGTTATCCTACAACAAAGATATCCAGAGCATGTTGTTGTTTCAGCGCCCACCACACAGTATCGAGCTGTTCAGTGCTGACGAGGTGAGGAAGATCACAGAGTACACCATCAACACCTACTTCCGCCACTTCAAGATGTACAAGTACGCCTTCACACCCCTGGTGAGTCTACATGGATGTGACAGTCAGACATATAGCAACACCAGTCTCCTCAAACTCAGACCCATATAGCAACACCGGTCTCATCAAACTCAGACCCATATTGCAACACCGTTCCCCTCAAACTCAGACCCATATTGCAACACCGTTCCCCTCAAACTCAGACCCATATTGCAACACTGTTCCCCTCAAACTCAGACCCATATAGCAACACCGTTCCCCTCAAACTCACACCCATATTGCAACACCAGTCTCCTCAAACTCACACACATATAGCAACACCAGTCTCCTCAAACTCACACCCATATTGCAACACTGTTCCCCTCAAACTCAGACCCATATTGAAACACCGGTCTCATCAAACTCACACCTATATAGCAACACCAGTCTCCTCAAACTCACACCCATATTGCAACACCGTTCCCCTCAAACTCAGACCCATATAGCAACACCAGTCTCCTCAAACTCACACACATATAGCAACACCAGTCTCCTCAAACTCACACCTATATAGCAACACCAGTCTCATCAAACTCACACCCATACAGCAACACAAGTCTCCTCAAACTCACACCTATATAGCAACACCAGTTTCCTCAAACTCACACCTATATAGCAACACCAGTCTCCTCAAACTCACAACTATATAGCAACACCAGTCTCCTCAAACTCACACCTATATAGCAACACCAGTCTCATCAAACTCACACCCATACAGCAACACAAGTCTCCTCAAACTCACACCTATATAGCAACACCAGTTTCCTCAAACTCACACCCATACAGCAACACAAGTCTCCTCAAACTCACACCTATATAGCAACACAAGTCTCCTCAAACTCACACCTATATAGCAACACAAGTCTCCTCAAACTCACACCTATATAGCAACACAAGTCTCCTCAAACTCACACCTATATAGCAACACAAGTCTCCTCAAACTCACACCCATACAGCAACACAAGTCTCCTCAAACTCACACCCATATTGCAACACCAGTCTCCTCAAACTCACACCCATATAGCAACACCAGTCTCCTCAAACTCAGACTCTTAAAGCAACACCGGTCTCCACAAACTCACACCCATATAGCAACACCAGTCTCCTCAAACTCACACCCATATAGCAACACCAGTCTCCTCAAACTCACACCCATATTGCAACACCAGTCTCCTCAAACTCACACCCATATAGCAACACCAGTCTCCTCAAACTCACACCCATACAGCAACACCAGTCTCTTCAAACTCACACCCATATAGCAACACCAGTCTCCTCAAACTCACACCCATATTGCAACACAAGTCTCCTCAAACTCAGACCCTTATAGCAACACCGGTCTCCACAAACTCACACCCATGTAGCAACACCAGTCTCCTCAAACTCACACCCATATAGCAACACCAGTCTCCTCAAACTCACACCCATATAGCAACACCAGTCTCCTCAAACTCACACCCATACAGCAACACCAGTCTCTTCAAACTCACACCCATATAGCAACACCAGTCTCCTCAAACTCACACCCATATAGCAACACCAGTCTCCTCAAACTCACACCCATATAGCAACACCGGTCTCCTCAAACTCACACCCATATAGCAACACCAGTCTCCTCAAACTCACACCCATATAGCAACACCAGTCTCTTCAAACTCGCACCCATATAGCAACACCAGCTTCCTCAAAGTCACACCCATACAGCCTACAGATCTCCTCAAACTCAGACTAATTGTCAAATTGTTAAATTTTAGACCAATTCTGCAAATCGTTAGCTCCACTGTGCAATAGTAATAAATTTTATACCTCTACAAGAATCTTGCAATACCATTGGTGAATCTAACAAGCGATGAAACAATACATTTCAATGTAGACCCCAAAATCACGTGATCACCTTAGGGTCGGGTCGAGGCTTCGGCCCGGTCAGACCACATCAAAGCTCTGGTCCTTGTTTTTGCATATTGACCTCGTCAAGAGTAATTATTTATAATTATTCTGTTCTGATTTCAGGTGAGGCTGGACCTAGCAATAAACTACATTGGGCTCCCCATGCCATCACCCCCGCCATCGGAGGGTGTGTATATATTATTTAAGAAATAAACAACGAGTGGGAGTTGTTTATCATACAATAAAACCCTGCAGGGAGAATAAACCCTGAGGGGTGCAGCATTACGTACAGCCTCCTTACAGATGACAATAACTTGTACAAGCTTTAAAAATATTTACCCATATTTAAATAATGACTCCCTCCATATGATCCGACCTCGGCAATGTCGGACAAGTCCATTTTTATGTACAGGTGGGTATTTTCCGCATATTCTCACAATCCTCACTTCGATTATCTGTATCTTTTCTCCCAATACCCATTGTCGTATCTATCCCGCTTTTGGATGTGATCGTTCGGCCATCTATGGGGAATAATTCACTAGACACTCCCCTCTCAAAAATAACGTTGTCATATGTATGTCATCACGTTGTGCGCGCATGTTTGAATCTCCAGAAATGACGTCATGATAGAACAATGTTTTATCATGAAACAAACCACACTTCGTTCTTGTTTGTTCTTTGCGATTTATCTCGTAGCTATCTTTTTATCAAAATAGTCAAGCATTGGAGAGGAGTGTGGCTGAAGGGGTTGTTGTCGTAAGACAGATTAATCATCCAAAACTGGCTCCCACAGGAGATATCACTTGGATGAGATCAAGTGATATCTACATAGTAGATATCGCTGCAATGAAATTGCATCACAATGCTTTGCAGACCATTGTGACGTCACTGGTTACCATGACCTCACAATCAAATGACATCACTAATGGCTCTGCTACTGACGCTGTAAGCAGTCCTTTTTACACCTAAGACACTGCTTATTACTGTCTTCAAACTAAAAAAGTTGGAAGAATGATGTTGCATGATAAAAAAAATCTCACCCTCGTGTCTTTTGATATCAAATATATCAACACTCATTGATAAAAATGGAAAAACTCCTCGGCAAGCCTTGGAGTTTTTCAACTTTCATCAACTTGTGTTGATATATTTCATATCAAAAGACACTCGGTGAGGTTCTCTATATGTACCCCAGGTACCTTTCTGTACACTGAGGGGGCACGGGTGGCCCAGTCGTCTAAGGCGCCGCGATTCGCTGTGCAGAGTTGCGTCCCTTGGGCACGCCAGAAACCTATGATTGTGGGTTTGAATCCGGGTTCGCCGCAATTATGTTTCTAGGTTTGTCAGCACCATACCCGTGCTCGTGGGTTTCACCGAAGTGGTAAACGTCTGAGACCTGCATCACTTCGGGCTTTCCTCCCACATTAAGCTGACACGCTGTGATATGACTGCAATAATGTTAAAAGCGGTGTTAAACCCAACTCACTCACTCACTCACTGTACACTGAAATGTGCCCAAACCAAAATAAATTGGAATACACACTTGTAACTTTTAGCTTAGCAGTGTACAGCAGGTTGTGGAATTGATGCACCCCCCTTGTCAATCAATCAATTGATGTTCGACTGATCAATCATACATGTGCTTGGGAAGAATAAATGGTATTTGGTTCGGCTGCATTAGAAAATGCATCCTAAAAGTGCACTATTTTTTATGATCAACAGCTGGTGACAAGGCAGATGAGACGGAGGCTAAAGAAGGGGAGACAACTGAGGAGAAGGTGGAAGAAGATGGGGCAGAAGGAGGGGCAGACAAGTCTGAAGAGAAAGGTAGGGCTGCTAAACCACAAGGGCTGTATCAATACAATGTTTCCATACATACAGGAGAAATGTTTTGTGTTTAATTTTGATGTGTCACATTCACGGTTGTCTCGACCACGCCTGCAACTTCCTGCAACTTCCTGCCATATTTACATTCATTTTGGCTCGGATCTGTCAAACTGGATGTGTCAAGTTCCTGGTTGTCTCGAACTCGTTTGGGTGCCCAAAGCATCCAAATAATGTCAGTACCGTATTCGACGTAATAAGCGCCCAGGGCGCTCTCAAAATTAGAAATATGGGACTCTTATTAGAATATTATTTTGGTGAAAAAAACAGAGTTGAAAGATATATTTCGTGGTTTATGGTGACAGCCTGAAATGTTTATAAATGCACGACAGATATATTTTTCCAGAATTTAATTGCTCATAACTAAGGGTGCATATAACACACGAGTGTGTATTATACGCGAATAAATAAGTCTCTGCATTTATCATCCGAAACTGGCTCCCACAGGAGATATCGCTTGGGTGAGATCAAGCGATATCTATACTGTAGATATCGCTGCAATGAAATTGCATCACAATGCTTTGCAGACCATTGTGACGTCATTGGTTACCATGACGTCACAATCAAATGACATCACTAATGGCTCTGCTACTGAAGCTGTTATTAGTACTTTTTACACTTTAGACACTGCTTATTACTTTCTACAAACTGAAAAAGTTGGAAGAATGATGTTGGATGATAAATAAAATCTCACCCTCGTGTCTTTTGATATCAAATATATCAACACTCGTTGATAAAAGTGGAAAAACATCCTCGGCAAGCCTCGGAGTTTTCCCACTTTTATCAACTCGTGTTGATATATTTGATATCAAAAGACACTCGGGTGAGATTCTCTATGTGTACCAAAATTGCTTGTGACGAAAATCCATGTTTTTTACAGAGGAGTCTGGAGCCAAGAAAGAGTTGCGGACGATGATCCAGACGTTCCTGTCAGAGGAGATAAAGAAGATGAAGATGTCAGTGGAGGAGCAGATTAAGTCCACCGAGGACAGCATCAACAAGAAGATCGAGTTGACTGACGGTGCGGCCTCACCAAAGAAGAGTCCAACCTCTCCCAAGGGAAAAAAGAAATGAATAAGCAGTTCGATTTTAGAACGTAGCATGGAAATATGTGTTAAATGGAAATTTAATATTTCAATGTTTTTGTATTTTTACAATGAAATATTTTGTCAGATATGTAAATCCATAACAGTTTTGTCTCAGCAAGGCTGAAAAATGTCATGCCTAATATACAACTCAAATTTTGATAGGGATATTTTGAGTGTCCAGGCAGGGAATCAAATGTGAGTGATCGCTGGGAGAAGTTGTCATGTACATAGCATTCAATATTGCCTTAGAACCCACTCATTTTCAGCAGCATCATAAGTTAGAAAATAATAAGTGATTTCTATAACTTTACCTTAAGTTGCTGTTTTAAGTTTTGTAACAGCATGAACTATCTCAGTATCCCAATCAAAAGTTGAGCAGTATATGCCAGGGATATGCAAGACTTGTATGTTATAGTGTTGTTTTGTTACAGTACAGTGTTATCTCACTTTACAAGGAAGCAGAATTCTAAATGTGAATCAAGAAACTTTGGAGTGAGAATCTTTGCTGAGTGAACCATTTATCATGTTATAAATCAGGTCAAATGATGCTGTGCAGAATGTAGCGTGTCAGTTAAAAATGTAGAGTTGTAAATAAACTACTCTTTCTCATTATTTGAACTATGAGTTTTCCCTCCTGTGACACCCATGGGGATCCGGGCTAGAATCTGTCCCCAGCTACTCGCTCTGTGGGGATCCGGGCTAGAATCTGTCCCCAGCAACCTTGCTCTGTGGGGATCCGGGCTATAATATGTCCCCAGCAACCTCGCTCTGTGGGGATCCAGGCTAGAATCTGTCCCCAGCAACCTCGCTCTGGGGATCCAGGCTAGAATCTGTCCCCAGCAACCTCGCTCTGTGGGGATCCAGGCTAGAATCTGTCCCCAGCAACCTCGCTCTGTGGGGATCCAGGCTAGAATCTGTCCCCAGCTACGGTACTTCACTCTGGGGATCTGGGAAGGAATCTGTCCCCAACTACCTCGCTCTGTGGGGATCCGGGCTAGAAAAAAAAAAAAATGTCCCCAGCAACCTCGCTCTGTGGGGATCTGGGCTAGAATCTGTCCCCAGCTACTCGCTCTGTGGGGATCCGGGCTAGAATCTGTCCCCAGCAACCTCGCTCTGTGGGGATCCAGGCTAGAATATGTCCCCAGCTACCTCGCTCTGTGGGGATACAGGCTAGAATCTGTCCCCAGCTACCTCGCTCTGTGGGGATCCAGGCTAGAATCTGTCCCCAGCTACCTCACCCCCTGGGAATCTGGGCTAGAATCTGTACCCAGCAACCTCACCCCCTGGGGATCTGGGCTAGATTCTGTCCCCAGCAACCTCACCCCCTGGGGATCTGGGCTAGATTCTGTCCCCAGCAACCTCACCCCCTGGGGATCCAGGCTAGAATTTATCCCTAGCAACCTCACCCCATTGGTCGTTCCAAAGTTCACGAATGATCGGTCTGACGTCATGCTTAATGGGATGTCCTCGATCTTTGTTTAGCGATCTTTTATTGCGTGTCATCATATTCGGATGACATGGATCCTTGAGCACAAAAGCAATCACTGGATTGTCTTGTCCAGACTCACTTATTTACAGGCTGCTGTCATATACATGTAGATGGAATATTGCTGAGTGCGGTGTTATACAACAAACACACACACCCCCAACTGTGACAATGTTGCTCTGCAAGTTATGTGCTGTGTGCGATCTCTTGGAGGCCAAGTGGTCAAAGGCACAGCCACTACCAGAGTGAGTGAGTTGGGTTTTAAGCTGCTTCTAGCACAACATTCAAGCAATATCACGGTGGGGATAACTGGAAATGGCCTTCACACATTGTACCAAAGTGGGAATCAAACCCTTGTCTTTCATATTGAGAGAAAGCTTTAACTACTATGCTACCCCACCAACCCTCACCAGTTTTAGAGCTTGATTATGCCATAGGTAGTGTTTGGTATTTGTATTTATTCTTGTTTTCTGTTCACTTGTCGAAAAAGTGAAATACAGAATTTGACTTATTTAGACATTTACCAAATCGGGCAAATTTGAACACAGTATTTTCCCACCTGATTTAAATAGATCTTTTCACAAGTATGAACGTCTCTTGTTGGAGAGGGGGCACGGGTGGCCCAGGTGTCTAAGGCACCGTGATTGGCTGTGCAGAGTTGCGTCCCTTGGACACACCAGAAACCTATGATTGTGGGTTCGAATCCCTGTTAGCCCCAATTATGTTTCTAGGTTTGTCAGCATCATATCCGTGCTCGTGGGTTTCACTGAAGTGGTAAACGTCCGAGACCTGCATCACTTCGGGCTTTCCTCCCACATTAAGACGACACGCTGATATAACTGGAATACTGTTAAAAGCGGCGTTAAACCCAACTCACTCACTCACTCTTGTTGGAGAAGTTCTGTCCCCCTTTACCTCCCTTCACTGTTGAGTAAGTGAGTGAGTTGGGGTTAATGCCGCTTTGAACAGTATTCCAGTTATACCACGGCATGTCTGCTAAATGTGGGAGGAAAGCCCGAAGTGATGCAGGTCTTAGAGACGTTTACCAAGGACGCCCAAGAGACGCAACTCTGCCCCTGTTACACAGTTGAACGACATAACCAACAAATATTGTTTGAAAACATGAACAGTTTAATAACAAAACCATGTTACAATGTGCACAGGGGCACGTGATCTTGTATAGCTTGTAACTTCTTGCTGTACATGTATCTCATAGACCATCAGGGCAAGCATGTCCACTAGCCCATATCAAGGCCTAGTTTCTACCCACATCAAGGCCACTTATTTTGGCTTGACCCTGGTACCACCTTGTGCCCCTTGTAATGAAAACATGTAACTGCACAAAGATGGAGACTACCACAAGCGACAAACTAGTCGATCAGATAACGAAAACATTCGCGATTTCATCCCTGACATCAAAACATAGGTAATCATTTGGGGGTTTAAAGATGAAAAAACATATTCATATCAACAAAGACAGTCAGCAGTAAATCACTTCTGTACGAAGGTGTACCAGTAGTGGATGTTGAGTTTGTCAAATGTTCTCTGATTGGCTATCGATATGTGTGATAGCCCAATCATATTTAGCACAGGAATGTGGGCTTGATGAGGCAAGGGTGGAAACAAGACTTTGATAAAAAGGCTAGTGGATGCTCTTGCCCCGGGAAGATACTCATAGACAATCACATTAATTAACAATGACATGATTGTTATTTCTCATGCACAGGAATTACAACAAGCAACTTGCCTAAATGGTCATAACATGAAAACAACTAAAAATAAATATATGTTTCTTGCCTGAATGCATTTCCCATGTAACACATTGCTTTGGGCAAGCGCTTAATCTTTGGTTTGGTTTGGTTTGGTTTGTTTGTTATTTTACGCCACACTTCGCGATATTCTAGCTATATGACGGCGGTCTGTAAATAATTGAGCATCGATCCACGCAATTGGGATCGATGACATGGATCAACCAAGTCAGCAAGCCTGACCACCCCATCCCGTTAGTTGCCTTTTACGACAAGCATAGTCGCCTTTTACGGCAAGCATGGGATGCTGAAGACCTATTCTACCCCGGAATCTTCACGGGAAGGCTTAATCGTTGTACTGAGTGAAGCGACGTAGATCATAGGGGGAGTGAATATTTTTATCCCACAATATTCCAGGTATATCAGTATCATGTATGACTGGAGTGAGTGAGTATTGTTTTACGCTGCAATATTTAGCAATATTCCAGCGGGGACACCAAAAGTGGGCTTCATACATTGCTCCCATGTGGGGAATCGAACCCGGGTCTTTGGCATGACAAGCGAACGCTTTAACCACTTGGCTTAACCAACTAGTGGATGACAGCAAGAGCTACAATGGCACATGATCATCCAGATCACAGTGAGTGAGTGAGTGAGTGAGTGAGTGAGTGAGGGAGGGAGGGAGTGAGTGAGTGAGGTGAGTGAGTGAGGTTTCATGCCGCTTTTAGCAATATTCCAGCAATATCACTGGAGGGGGACACCACAAATGGGCTTCACACATTGTACCCATGTCGGGAATCAAACCCGGGTCTTCGGCATGACCAGCGAACACTTTAACCACTAGGCTTCCAGACTGCCCCTAGGATACTTCGGACCTATTCTGCCCAGGGATCCACTGCAGTAAGTCTGGTCATGCAATCCTACATCTCAGGTCACACACCATTCACAAAGTGAAAGAATCATGAGACTCTCTGCCGTTTGGGTGGGTTCTCTCCTCCCTCTGCTGGCTCTATGACACCCTGATCAGTAGCTTCACTCTGCACATCTCGTATACCACCCATCTGAAACAAAGGGGGACCACTCTAGATGAATGGAAGACATGCCACACATAATTTTGGACAGAATAATGAGTAAGGATAAGATATGTGGATGAACAACTTCTTTATTACAATTAGGAGCGACGTTTCGGTGTAGGTTCTAACACCATTATCAAACAAGTGATGTGCAGAGTATGGTCGACAAGTATATATACAGGGTGGAGGTAATGACAAAGTTTGTCGGCACTTGTTCATTCACCTGAGGCGATACGACAGAGTTTGTAACCGGATACAATATACTCAAAATAGCAATTATACTAAAGTCCGCACTATGACCAAGAAATTATATATTTCTTGGCCAACATTCCACATCAGGAGTAACGTGGGGGATCATCCATGAACCCCGAGATACACATTATAGCGGGGGTGACCATATAAGACAAATAAGACACTTCATAGGTGCATATATGATCAGCAATTGTTAACTTACTGTAATCTGGAATGGCACCACTGCTTCCTTCTTCGAGGGCGACTTGTAGAGCAGGGCGTATCTGTTGTTGCCCTCCCAGTACAACACCACCCTTATGGTGCTGGCGTGGCCCCAGCTCTCCCCTAGGGCAGGGATTAGGTGGGACCCTCCTCCCCCACCCATCTTGGTGGTCATCTGGTTGGTAAGCACCACCTGTAACACGAGTGAGTTGGGTTTAAAGCTGGTTAGAACAGTATTCAGTTATACCACTGTGTATCAGCTTCATGTGGGAGGAAAGTCTGAAGTGATGCAGGTCTTAGACATTTACCATTTTAGTGACACCCACGATCACAAGTATGGTGCCGCCAAACCTAGAAACATTATCTGGGCAAATCTGGAAATCAAAAAAAAATTACAGGATCCTTGCATGCCTAAGGGACACAACTCTGTACAGCAAATTTTGGTGCCTGAGAAAACTTGGCCCCTCATGCCCGTGTGAGTTAGTGAGTATGGTTTTACGCCGATTTTAACAATATTCCAGCACTATCACAGCAGGGGACACCAGAAATGGGCTTCACATATTGTACCCATGTGGGAAATCAAAAGGTAACATTTCTCAGTATAAGATAGGATGGAATCTGAAAATATGACTGTGGAAAGGAAAATGGAGTCAGTGAGCAGAACGTATCTCAAATGATGTGTGAATTCTAACTTGGGGTCAGCCTCATTAAATTCAGATCTTAGTACTTGATACCACTACACAAGGATCTGAGGACATCTGGGGGCCCAGTCGTTTAAGGCGCCACGATTCGCTGTGCAGAGTTGCGTCCCTTGGGCATGCCAGAAACCTATGATTGTGGGTTCGAATCCCGGTTTTGCCCCGATTATGTTTCTAGGTTTGTCAGCACCATACCCATGCTCGTGGGTTTCACCGAAGTGGTAAACGTCTGAGACCTGTATCACTTCTGGCTTTCCTCCCACATTAAGCTGACACGCTGTGATATAACTGGAATACTGTTACAAGTGGCGTTAAACCCAACTCATTCACTCACTCTGAGGACATCCCATTACATTTACAGGTCACGTCACAACAATGTTTGACAAACTTTGACCGACCAATGAAATGACCAAGATGTCGACATTAGCCATTTAGAAAGCAGCTTTCTAAAGCTTTATGGCACTAGTTTCAAAGTGGCGACTTCCATTCCAGACTACACTTTGTAAAATATCAATTCAAAATTTGAAAAGTGAACAAAAGACAATTCTGGAATGTATAATAGATGGACAAGTGTGTGTGTCCAAACTTCCCATGAGCTATTCAGTTGTTTCAAATGTTTATCCCAATGAAGATAGAGATTTTGAAGGAATCAGTTGCACAGGCGTAACTGTCGTACAGAATACCCTGTGTTAACCTTCTTGAGGTTGCATGATTAGAAAACACATTCAGACTGTCACTTTCCCGATCTAGTAAGCAACACTCTGATTGGTCAGATTACCCATAATGAGACTTAAGATGTTTAATGAGATTGAACTCGGTTCTCCCATTAATCAAGCAATTGCCTCAACAACCAGGACACTTGAATCGGTGACAAAACAAAAAAATTCTAACGAAATTCATTATGTTATTTTTTTATGAAATTAGAGACTCAGGTAACATATTTGGATTAGATTGGATTGATCAACTTGGGTCCTTATAAGGAAGCAACAGATTTATGCACAAAACTTTATCCTTTAATAATATTCACTTGTAGTGAGTGAGTGAGTATGGTTTTACGCTGCTTTTAGCAATATTCCAGCAATATCATGGCGGGGGACACCAGAAATGGGCTTCACACATCGTACCCATGTCGGGAATTGAACCCGGGTCTTCCGCGTTACATGCGAACGCTTTAACCACTAGGCTACCCGACCGCCCTTATTCCCTTGTAGCAGTGCATTGACTTACAGCTAGTTTGTGTTCTGTTGCCAGTCTGATGAAGCTCTGGGCCATGGATGTCAGGAGTCGGGTTCGCAGCGACATGTCGTCAAAGTCGTGGCGGAAGTGGAAGGCTATACTGTCCACGATGACAAGCTTCACCTGCTCAAACGAAGGGCAATCAATATTAAGATATATATTTTTAATTTATCATTTAAGGGATGGTCGAGTTTGTAAATGATTGGGAAGGACTGCTCCAACATATAAGAGGTGGTTATGCTTGTCGTAAGAGGCGACTAACAAAATCGGGTGGTCAGGTTCGCTCATGATGTCAATCACTGGATTGTCTGGTCCAGACTCGATAATTTACAGACCGCCGTCATATAGCTGGAATATTGATGAGTGCAGTGTTAAACAACAAACAAACAAACTAACATCAGACATCATGGGTGTCAAATACAGATACGCACACACTGACTTGAGGCCATTGGAAATATTTGGGATAATAAGGGGCTGAATTTAGAAATAGGTTAAGCATGATTGACTGTAGGGGACTTAACTGAACTAAAGTTCGCACTGGTGAAGCATCGAGAAATTCTTTGTGTGTGTGTGTTTGTGTTTGTGTTTGAGTGTGCCTGTGCATGTTTGTTGTTTAACGTCACACTCAGCAATATCCCAGCATTATGACAGCCATCAAAATAACCCAGTGATTGATATTATGAGCAACAATCCTAATGATCAACCAAGTGACAGAGCATGATCACCCAATCCCTAACATCACCTCTTACAACCAGCATTGTGCTAGAAACCAATTCTTACCCGGAATCCGCACCGGAATATATCTGAATTATTCCGCCCAAATTGTAACAGTTGGTGTATGCATATTAGAATTGGGTTGCCAAATATAGTGTAGCGTCCATAAAATTTTCAAATCTCATGATGGGATTCGAACCACGGACCCTCTGATTCGAGGTTGGACGCCTTGTCAACATGACCAAAGAGGTTAACCCTGTCAGCAAGCTGACAAGGTAAGGATGTCATCTGTGGGATGACTCCACGCCCTGCTACATACTCTCCCGTCAACTGAAGGCACGTCCCTGGCCATATAGTAGAGTACTGAGACTTATTTTGCTCAAATTTAATATGAATGTGCTCAGCCCCACATTGGGCGTCAATGTAGCGGCCATAACATTTCTGATTCCCGTGATGGGATTCTAAACACGGACCTTCTGATCAGAGGTCAGACACCTTGTCCACATGACCCCTGCTACAATAGGGCTTTTTATTGATCGAATGTCTGAATTCTTACCTTTTTATGCTCAGATACAAATTTGGGCAACAGGTGTACAGTTGACAAAAGCTCTATGTAGTCATGGCAACGGAAATAGTGGATCCCTGATAACAGTTTTTCTAGATTAAAGTTGTTGGCAGCCTCTTTCACATCTGGAAAAAATATTTTTCATCAGAGTGATTAGTAAACAACCACTGACAATTGCAATGATTGTGTTGGGGTGGATTTCTCAGTTTTATTACCATATAAGGGCATGTATACAGGTGGAATTATATTCAGTAATTCTCACTGAATAGAACAACAAATGTTCCAATGATTTCAAGGTATCGAAGAGGCCCACATCAACGTGACGTCATGTGAACGTATTGGTGCAAATAACTGAAGATCACATCATCCAGTGGTCATGTTATGTGACGTCGTTCTGACAACCAGAGCTCCAGATAAGCTGCGTATCTGCGTAAAATAAGCATCAGAAATGCAGAAATACACAGTAAAATGAAATCCAAGCGTATCAAATACGCAACAAACATTACAGATACGCTGCAAAAATAAAACTTGTGCGTATCATCAAAATATTGTGAAGTAACCCTGCGTATTCGATTAGCAAATCAGCAACTTATTTTGAAATTATAAATGGGCATTCCGTCAACTTTGCCAAACTCCACGATGACAGTTACATCATGATCATTTGCCATCACACTTTCTTTTGGAAGTATCGTGGTATTTTTGAGTCCTATAAAGCTCTCGAACCCACACGACACCAGTTTGCAGGGACTAGGTGAATTGTGTTTATAAATATATAACTTAAATACCCACATGTGTAAAAACTAGTGGGTAACAGAAATTTGAATACCCAGATAGAATTACTGATACCCAATGATTTTAAAATGCATGGGTAAAATACCCACATCACCAAAAGCTTATCTGGAGCTCTGGACAACAGAGTAACTGAGCTGTCATCTCCATCTAAGATCAAGAATTATAGTGTCTGAAATAACTGCCTGCCCACCTGCCCGTGACTGGTAACTTTTCTGTCGGGCTGCTAGAAACTTTCCTCCACCTGCCCGACTGTCTGGCAGATCATGTTAAGACTACTTACAATTCAGTTTAATTACACATTTGAATTTGAATTTTGAATCATCGTCCACGATCAGTTTTACATAGATCTACATGTCCCATGCCACTGTGAAATAATTGCGCCACTGTTCCATTCACTACCATCATTATGTAATGTGAACCTCAGCAATGAATATCTGTACAACGCTCTTTCCGAGAACGCGGGGTTGGTTTCTTGGACCCCGATGACAGCGGTATTTCGAGGGATCCGGGCGGACGCTCTACCATTAGACCATGGAGGCGGTCGTATCAAAGAGGCCCACATCAACGTGACGTCATGTGAACGTATTGTTGCAAATAACGGAAGATCACATCATCCAGTGGTCATGTTATGTGACGTCGTTCTGACAACAGAGTAACTGAGCTGTCATCACCATCTAAGATCAAGAATAGTGTCTGAAATAACTGCCTGCCCACCTGCCCGTGACTGGTAACTTTTCTGTCGGGCTGCAAGAAACTTTCCTCCACCTGTCTGACTGTCTGGCAGATCATGTTAAGACTACTTACAATTCAGTTTAATTATACATTTGAATTTGAATTTTGAATCATCGTCCACGATCAGTGTTATATAGATCTACATGTCCCATGCCACTGTGAAATAATTGCGCCACTGTTCCATTCACTACCATCATTATGTAATGTGAACCTCAGCAATGAATATCTGTACAACGCTCTTTCCGAGAACGCAGGGTCGGTGTCTTGTACCCCGATGACAGTGGTATTTCGAGGGATCACTGTAATTCCTTGTAGATTCTCAAGTGACTTTTTACTTTATTTCAACTGAATCAAGACGTGATTTGTCTCTTATATTTTGCGATTTTTCAATATTAACAATGTCTGAATGTGGGCAGGTAACTTTTAATATGGGCAGGCAACACTTATGGGACACCTGCCTGACTGTTTTGCTGGGTTTCAAAATTATTTCAAACACTGATCAGGAAACCCACATTTTTCTCAGAAAAGAGAGAGACCATGAGTGAATATTAAGAATAACCTACTCACAACTCAGTAGGAAGTATCTGTCCCTCATGATTTAATGTTGTAAGTTCATCACCACTTCAACTTTCTCAAAATTCAAGTTTGTATTGAACAGTTAACATTTGTTCCTTGGTTTTAAAAATATTCATTGTTTTGAAATTTCAGAGATTAAAGATGGGATATTGTATTGATTGTTTGTTGTTTGATGCCCCACTCAGCAATATTCCAGCCATATGACAGCGGTCTGTAAATAATCGAGCCTGGACCAGACAATCCAGTGATTATATCATGAGCATCGATCCACGCAATTGTAAAATGCGATTACATGTATCAACCAAGTCAGCGAGGCTGACCACCCGATCCCGTTAGTCGCCTCTTACGAGAAGCATGGTCGCCTTTTACAGCAAGCATGGGTTGCTGAAGACCTATTCTACCCCGGATCATCAAGAGTCTCGCAACTTTCTCATAATGCAAGTGCACCCTTTTTGTAAATTGGGGGCAATTATATGGCAATTTTGGTTTAGTAATGTTTAATTTTGTTGAAACTATATCAGAAAGTGAGTGAGTTATAGTGTTGAATATACTAAACAAAAAATGTCAGAGATCATGAATATTTTTGTTGATATTTATGTTGTGAAGACTAAGCACAATTTTATAAAAAATATCCCTTCACATAGTCACGATCCCTAACCATTTGTATTCAGTATATGTTTACTATTAATTTACCCAATCACTATTGAATCTTCAGAGTGTGAACCACAGGGTACTTCTATGGATGTTAAGGAGCAAAGTTAAATTGGTTACCGTATTCAGAGACCATATACCGATATATGGTCTCTGCCGTATTCGACGTTAAAAGCGCCCAGGGCGCTCTCAAAATAAGGAATAGGGGGCTGTTATTAGAATATTATTTTGTGAAAAAAATAGAGTTGAAAGATAAATTAAGTGGTTTATGCTGACAGCCTGAAATGTTCATGTACGACAGATAAATTTTTCCAGAATTAAATTGCCCATAATTAAGGGTGCATGTAACACACGAGTATACGCGTATAAATTAATTGGGTTATTACATTTTTCATTGGGTAACCAATATCTTTTCACTCATGTTTTCATCAGTCTATTGGGTTTTTCCCAAAATTATTGAACATTTTAAGATTATATAAAAATGAAATAATGTTTTAGATGTATTGAACTGTTCTAAATATATAGGCTTGACTCGGAAAGTAAATCAGCTCGTAATAGTGTTTCCTAAATTAGCTCCTTTGCATGCATGCTGAAAAAGATTCATTGGGTATTTACGCGAGCAGTTTTTATGCATTTAAGTGTTTCATTAATGCATGCATTTCTGTACACAAGTTATTGAAAGTAATAGGGTTTTGAATATTTTTATTGGGGGGGGGGTGGGGGTGGGGGGGATTTTACGCAATACACTGCTTAACTGTAGCTCTGCAAGGTATTTTAAGTTTAAATCAAAGTGATTTTATTTTAATTCTGAATTCTATCACAAAGGCACAATTTCTAACTGGCACTGGTTAAGTGTTGACCTGTAATACTGCTAATGTACATCTCAAAAACGTTTACTTGCAAATCAGCTCCAAAGGGAGATAACTCTGTCAGGTCTGTCAATTGAGTGTTATCACTGTGATTTTATAATAAATTTTATGAAACAAATCAAAACATAACAAAAATAACTAAATTTTCTACATAATTATGAATTTTGAAATGTATTGTTTCTTTAGAATTATTATTCACTGGTCACTGTAATTAAGATGTAGAAATGAGTTTATACCACTGTGGCCGTGAATTAGTCTAGGCGCTATTGTGTGTGTGTGAGTTGGGTTTAACGCCGCTTTTAACAGTATTACAGTTATATCGCGGCGTGTCAGCTTAATGTGGGAGGAAAGCCCGAAGTGATGCAGGTCTCAGACGTTTACCACTTCGGTGAAACCCACGAGCACGGGTATGGTGCTGACAAACCTAGAAACACAATCAGGGCGAATCGGGATTCGAACCCACAATCATAGGTTTCTGGCGCGTCCGAAGGGACGCAACTCTGCACAGCGAATCGCGGCGCCTTAGACGA
Source organism: Haliotis rufescens (assembly GCF_023055435.1). Taxonomy (NCBI): domain Eukaryota; kingdom Metazoa; phylum Mollusca; class Gastropoda; order Lepetellida; family Haliotidae; genus Haliotis; species Haliotis rufescens. The sequence continues at coordinate 7,430,651 of NW_025963902.1, forward strand.
CTGGGCCACCCATGCCCCCAGGCTCTATTGTGACAATGTTCAACCTACCGACTGAGCCATCCATCTGTGCGATGTTGTTACAATGTTCAACTGTAGCAGAAGCAATGTCCACCAAACGCTCAACAATAAAACTCCCCTCTGTGTCCACATAGACAGTCTCTCCATCGAGGCCACCGAAACATTCAGGAATTTGGACATCAATGCCGAGCTGCATACTGCAAACCATTGACACACAGTATTTGAAATAAAGAACAATGGATCTTTTTATAATGCTAAAAATTATACATTTGGAGTGAGCGAGTGAGTTGGGTTTAACGCCGCTTTTAACAGTATTCCAGTTATATCACGGCGTGTCAGCTTAATGTGAGAGGAAAGCCTGCAGTGGTGCAGGTCTCAGACGTTTACCACTTCGGTGAAACCCAAGAGCATGGGTATGGTGCTGACAAACCTAGAAACATAATCGGGGCGAACCGGGATTCGAACCCACAATCAAAGGTTTCTGGCGTGCCCAAGGGACGTAACTCTGCACAGCGAATCGCGGCGCCTCAGATGACTGGGCCACCCGTGCCACCTATACATTTGGAAGATTCTTAAATTATAAGCATGATCATATGGTCATCACGTTCAATGTGTTTGTACAGAGAACTTGTGTGAAAGTACATTTATCATAAACATTGTCACAATGTATTTACGTAAGCAGATCTGATTTCAAAGGAATTTTTACCATTCCATTGGTACTCAAATAAAGGGAACCATGAACCTAGCACAACCTCGCGAAGATCAGGGTTAGAATTGGTCTTCAGCAACCAATGCTTGTTGTAAGAGACGAATAACTTGATCTATGCTCATGATGTCAATCATTGGATTGTCTGCATAATTACCATGGCAACAAACATAGAATGGAATCCAGATAGAGGGCCTTTATACAATCCAGACACATTTCCTCCCCAACTTACCAAACTTGGGTTTTACCAATTCCTGGAGCGCCACAGAACTCAGTAATTTTGGCAAGTGGCACGCCTCCGCCAAGGATGTCGTCAAGTTTCTCCGAGAAGGTGAAGATGTTGGGGAGACTTTGTTCCAGCTGTAACATCTCCAACGCCGTGACTGATCTCGGCGTCGACGTCCTCCTGCTGCCACTCACCACCGCGTCCTCCTGGAACACCGTCTTGATGACCTCCAGTGCTGCTTCTGTGCTGATGCCTAACTCTACAAACAAAACGTTTTATACGTGCGGCGTCAAGTTCACTTGCATCTTCCCAAGGCAAGCGAGTTAACTGACTTTAAAAGTCCAGTTTCCACCCTTGCCGAACTAGGCTGGAATTCCTGGGCTCGATCGTATCGCCACCAGTGGTTATTATGAGTTATGTCCCTTCTGAGCCTCTCCTATGAACCAATCCAATTCCATCACTTGCATTTGTTTCAAACAAAATGGCAGCGCCCATTCAAGACGATCTGATCGATAATCAAGATCTATATTGTGATAAAACGGGTCTTACATCGCGAAATGCATCAAATCACGTGAGCACCTTGATTAAAAACATGACATGATTTGGAAAATATCTGTTGACAACGAGTTGGCGGTGCACATGCTTTGCAAATCCTGCTATCGACCGAAATCGGCACAGCAGTTTACGAACCAGATTTTGATTCTGTTGCGCGATTTTGATTGGACTATGCATAGACTCAGTTAGTCAAACCAAAATGTAGCTCCATAATACCAGCCTAGTTCGGCAAGGGTGGAAAACTGGACTTTTATAGTCAGTTAACTCTCTTGCCTCAAGAAGATGGTTCACTTGATGCATCAATGCATAACAAACCTGCCGATATGATGCACAATACACCTACCCAAAACTTGATTCATGATATATAGAGAATATTAGCCAAATGTGCCTTCCTATCATAGATATCATGTTTAGTACAAAAATTGTAAAGTGTGAGCATATGGCTTACTGTGCAAACACTGAATATTCACTGAATTGAAAACTGAAATCTACTGAACAGTGAGTGAGTGAGTGAGTGAGTGAGTGAGTGAGTGAGTGAGTGAGTGAGTGAGTGAGTGAGTGAGTGAGTGAGTGAGTGAGTGAGTGAGTATGGTTTTATGCCGCTTTTTAGCGGGGGACACCAGAAATGGGCTTCACCCATTGTACCCATGTAGGGAATCGAACCCGGGTCTTCGGCGTAACGAGCGAACGCTTTAACCACAAGGCTACCCAACCGCCCCTTACTGAACAGTGAACATTTGTTCCTTGGTTTTAAAAATATTCATTGTTTTGAAATTTCAGAGATAAAAGAAGGGATATTGTATTGATTGTTTGTTGTTTAATGCTGCACTCAGCAATATTCCAGCCATATGATGGCGGTCTGTAAATAATCAAGTCTGGACCAGACAGTCCAGTGATTGACATCATGAGTATCGATCCACGCAATTGGGATACGATGACATGCATCAACCAAGTCAGTGAGCCTGACAACCCGATCCTGTTAGTCGCCTTTTACGACAAGCATGGGTTGCGGAAGACCAATTCTACCCCGGATCTTCACGGGTTATTGTAGAGCAGAAGGATATAGGCTAGGGTGCACTGTGAATGTCATGCTATTTATAGCAAACAGGGAAAGAATACGCATAAGCTGTTGAACAGTTTCATTTAATCAAATCTGTAATTATTCATGTTTTTACAAGAATCTGATTTGTAATGTAATGTATATTATGTATCGTGAATCGGGGTTGTAACTATTGTATCACATACATTACTGTATCGTCGTATTGTTACACCACTCACAAATATACCCTGATGGTGTGGTGTGTTGCTCATGCAGGCGGACACTGGTTTGCCCAGAATATAGCAGACATATAACTGCAGTTACTTCCCAAGGACTGGGGGGTCAGGTGGTGCAGAGTTGCATCCCTTGGGCACACCAGAATCCTATGATCACTAGGTCGAATCCCGGTTCGACCTGATTATGTTTCTAGGTTTGTCAGCACCATACCCCCGTGCTGGTGGGTTCCACCAAAGTGATAAACGTCTGAGACCTGCATCACTTTGGGCTTTCCTCCCACATTGACACGCCGTGATATACCGTAAGCGCCCTGCTCTAATAAGCGCCCACAGTGATATTTACAAATATATTTGCTGGTGAACAATCCCAATTAGCACCCCTTCCGATTGATCAATGTACAAAAGACTTATTTATTCGTGTATAATACGCAATTAAATTCTTGAAAAATATAACTGTCGTATATAAACATTTCAGGCTGTCAGCATAAACCACCAAATTTATCTTTCAACTCTTTTTTTCTCTCACCAAAATAACATTCTATCAAGAGCCCCCTATTACTAATTTTGAGAGCGCCCTGGGCGCTTATTATGTCGAATACGGTAACTGGAATACTGTTGGAATCAGCATTAAATCCAACTCACTCACTGCCTAAGGACATTTTCTACATGCAGACATGGAGCTGAATATATCGGTGTCTGAGCATACTTAGATCAATCCCTGTGTCACTTCACAGGATCTTCCCTACCCTTGCTGAGCTCGGATGGCTTTAGGTCCTGTAGATCGGGGACAGTCAGGAAGCCTGCTGATGTGAGCTTGGCTTTCATTGCAGGGCTAATGGGGAACGTCCCCAGGCTACGGGGAGTCGGCATCCTGGGAAACAACATACATAAAAACACTATGATGACGTCACACTATCAATGTATAATATCATATACAATATTGTATCGTCGTATCGTGACACCACTCACAAATATACCCTGATGGTGTAGCGTGTTGTCATGCAGTCGACCACTGGTTTGCCGAACACATAGCAGACATAAAACAGCAGTTACTTCCCAAGGACAAAGGGGCTGGGTGGTGCAGAGTTGCATCCCTTGGGCACACAAGAAACCTATGATCATTAGGTCGAATCCCGGTTCGGCCTGATTGTCTTCCTAGGTTTGTCAGCACCATACCTGTGCTTGTGGGTTTCACCGAAGTGGTAAACATCTGAGGCCAGCATCACTTCAGGCTTTCCTCCCACACTGACACGCTGTGATATAACTGAAATACTGTTGGAATCGGCGTCAAACCCAACTCACTCACCGTTCAGTTGATTCTGAGCGGGGACTCACTGGCCATTCAGAACAAAATTTAAACAAGTAAATCTGACGCAACTGTAGATTATTACACAAAATGATAGAGAAATTATGAATCAACCATAACATGTTTTAAGTTGGAGAAGTCACACGAATCTTTTGATTCTGGAAGTAGAATCAACAAGACCATGCTTTGTGAACACATGAACATTGAAAAAATATTGAGTTATCTTGAGTTCAAAACATGTGGGAATCCCACTGTACTGAGTCTGTGGCTAAACCTTTTTGAGTCCACAAGCCCCGTCTTGTCCTTAAGCATCCTTTCCAATTGATTTTACTCTTAAAATAACATATGGCCTGTCATAAGCTGTTAGCTGAAAAGACTAATATATTTTGCTAGTCTCAGGGTTTGGACCAGTTGCTAAAATCTCAAGAGTCAGAATCCACAAAATTAATTCAGATTAGCTTGGGACAGATAATCCTTTATTCCTCAAGGCTTTTCTAAAAATGTTATGTTTATGTAACATGTATTGCTTTGTATTTGTAATGTACAAACAGATTGGTATTCCCAGGTTCATTATCATAAATCAAAAAGGGGGATTATCGGTGTTACTTAACAAGTTCATTCAAATTGATACCAGTCATATAAGTGTTACCTGGGTCAATTAGCTACCCTGTGTAGTAATTAATATTACATAGCAATCAGTTAGCTTCACAGTGTAAGCAATTAAAGCCACAAAGCAATCAATTAGCTACATTGTGTAGTAATTAATATTACATAGCAATCATGAAGTTAGCTTCACAGTGTAAGCAATTAAAGCCACAAAGCAATCAATTAGCTACATTGTGAAGTAATCACACAACAATCTCAATCTAAGGTGGCTTGTAGAGTGAGATTGCTCTTAGGACTGTATCATATGAATAACGTAACATTTGAATAAAAACATATGTAATATCAAAAATGGGTCATGAATGATTTTATCCCTTTATAATTATATAGGGTTGATTTTCGGACTACAGTGCGACTCTGACGAACAGGAAAACAAATGCGCCGGGAAAGCGCACAACTCTAATGTAAACATATGAGGATGACATCTACCATGTTGGAACACTCTGATGACGCTTCCTACCTGCGGGTGCTCAGCGATTTGTGTGCTCGAAAGTCTCAGCTGTCAAGGTCAACGCCCAGCACTGATTGTCACCACGTCTGTGCACTATTACACCCAAACAGTTAAATAATCAGACTAATTAATCAAACTACAGGTAAACCGAGTTATTATGCTGATAATGACCAAACATGACGTCAAATTCCTTGGTCATATGCCGTCGACAAATGCTCTGTTTACAAACACCAACACGCACATGTTTCGAAAATGGCGCCGCGGTCTGTCACTGTGACGTCACTGTTTTATGTGCACATATAAGCTTTTCTTCGAGTATGGTGTGACAGTGCTTGTTTACGGGATGGACGGGTCCCCGCGAGCTGAACTGCTCTCCTCTTTCAGGAAGTTTCTGGATAAATTTTGTAGTGAAATAGACACTTCTGTAACTGATGAAGATGACCCGCCAATAAGACTGATTTGGGATTTTGTGTTGACATCGGAAATCGAAGGAGAATGCTTGTATTGGGCGCAGCAGTACCTTGCACTGTTGTGAGTATGGACCGATATTTCTTTCTTATTCTCTGTACCGAGATAAAATGCACAAGTGTATATTTCAGTGTGACAGTGACATTAATGCAAACACATGTTGATTTCACAAATCCTGATGAAAATCCCACGACATGGGAGCGACCGAGTGGGGAACACGGTACTCACAGTTCGCGTGACAGTGTCAATGTGCAGTTGTCAATGTTAATTTCTTTGTCAGATAACTTAGCCACCTGTGCTAAAAGCGCCCAGTTTTCTTGGACCCGATATAGATATATATGAAACAAACGCGACATGCAAGTTTTGGCTGAAATAAATTGCTGTTTATCACCAGAATTGGAAAGGTGAGGGTGAGCGTGCGATGTCAATCTGGGTTCATATTCTTGAAATGTCAAACGTCTAGAGAATGAGATGTTCATGTTTCTGCGATAGCTCATGTCATTACACATTCAGTTAGCTTTATTTTCGTCAGTGTATCGCCATGGAAACGAAGATAATTTAATGGATTAAAGTCCATGAAGGGAAATATCAATTTTGAAAAAATGCAAAATTGTCATGTCACATAAAGATTATGCAAATACCAATGCATTAGAAGAAAGTGCAACAATGTTTAGTATGTTATACAATATAACATTCCAAGAGTTTATAACAATCACAAATGATATTAAGATGCCCATTTTAGTAGTATCAATATCTTATTAAACATCAATTTATGACAAAGTGCTTGAAAATAGATCCGTATTCCCCCAATTCTTTTTAGGAAACATGACATTCATATATGTGAATTTTCACTTAAGTGTTCAAAATTTACCATGTAAGTCAAGGTGTTTTTGTCATAAACCTAATGTGAAAGATCATGCAGTGCAATATTTCGACACTCACTCACTCACTCACTCAAAAAATCTTATATTACATACGATTGATTTTATGTGCAAATTCTTAAAATTGTACATTGCTTAATTAATATTACCTCTGCAGCACAAAGTCAGAATTGATTTCATTGGATGCAGTTGAATAGAAGTTCCATTGTATTATCAGAAAAGGACAAGTCATCGATGATGTTTCCTTGTCAATGAATCATCACAGATCAATATCACTCATTCCTTCACGTAGGCGTATATCGCTTAGATTTGGAAAAAGAGATTAGAAAATGTCATTTACTGACTACTATAGACTTATCTTAAATGGTTGTAAAGGATACTGGAATGAATTGGATTACCATTTATCACATGTTAATTTCGAAATTCCTGTGTGTCTAGCGTGTACATATCATATTGTGTGCAGAGTTTATCGTGTACGTTTCATTTATATCTCATGGGCTTTTAGTGTATATATTTCATAACCAAACTGTTTGTACAAGCCAGTGCTTGTGACTGTTATTTGATGAGTATGGTGGATAAACTCTATAAAAAAATCATGTATGTTTCATATTCCCTAGTGTATATAGCATGTATATTTCATTACAAAACCACTCAAGAGCAAACATAAGGTGCACGTTGTGGTTGTGAATTGCCATGAAAACAACATCTATTTTGGTACCGGTGAAGGCTGGAACCTACTTATACCCAGTGGCGCTGATTCTAATCAACCTTATTCACAAATGATAATTTGTTTATTGGGAAGCGATGCCTGGAACCAATATACATGGCAGTTGATGCCATCGATGTCAGTCATGCACGACTACTCCAAACAACCCGGATCAAACCAAGTCAGTCAACTGTCACCATGATACAAACAATCTCGATAATCCAATTAACCCAATCACCATAGAGTCTTATGGTGGGATTAGGGAGCATCTCAAAATCTTTACAGCGTTTTCCAATTCTCAAAAGCAAAAAATTGCTGGATAATAACACTGAAAAATATTGAAAATAAGTAATTTTTACTTTCTTAAGGATTTTATATAGCTTGGATCAAATTGACTGGAGAGAGAAAGATTATTTTTTTTACTCTGGTGGGAAAATGTTTGGTATGAAAAATATTTACAACTGGAGAATTTGATTGCCTTGGAATCTGGATTAATTCCATCTTGTTATTTTGATACTTACACAAGTTTACTTGGCATAGATTTTAGAGCCTGAGAGCATTGCTTTCACAGGTGTGTTATTTCATAAACATACTGAAATAATCTTGTGCTCCTCTTCTTATCATGGGCCTAAAAACTAACCAGGCTAAAGAAGAAATAGGATTCAATGCGTTAATCTGATTTTGCCCCATTTGAGTTTTTTTGCCCTGAAAACCATGTTTTTGAAGAAACCTACAGAGATTTATCTTTGCCTGCTCAAAGGACGATACTCAGCCCCAAGTCTGTAGCAGATCGGAACGAAAATTTCCCCAATTCATTGTTAATATATGACTAATTTTATGCTTTGTAGAGGTAGCCTGTATTTCGCTGACACCAGGACCTTAAAATATGAAGAGGTTTTGATGCTTAGTTTTGTATTATTGCTTTGAATACAATCTCAAAGTACAATGTTAAATACGTCTGAATTTAAGAAAATAAGGACTCAATTTTGAACAAAATAACAATTTTCTCTCCAAATTTGCCTGCCATGGGCACTTAGTTTAGAATCCCTGCTAAATGCCTGACCTATCTCTATGTAATTGTCAGCATAGAGGTGACTTGTAGCCTTGGAAGGCTGTCTCTCCTTACATCATGTACATGGAGGAAAATAAGGTTCAGTTTGTGTTAGGGGAACGGATGGCCCAGTCGTCTAATGTGCCACTATTAAATGTACAGAGTTGTGTCCCTTGGGCATGCCAGGAACCTAATAATGATCGAGGGTTTGAATCCTGGTTTCGTCCTGATATTGTTTCTAGGTTTGTCAGCATCGTACCCATGCTCATGGGTTTCCCCAAAGTGGTAAACGTGTGAGACCTGCATCAAGACCTGCATCACTTCTGGCTTTCCTCCAACATCAAGCTGACACACTGTGATATGACTGGAATACTGTTCAGAGCGGTGTTAAACTCAACTCACTCACACACAGTATTACAGTGTTTTACTGGTCTGGATGCCAAGTATTGTGACCTCTATTTAGACTAAAATATAAAATATTTTACATTGTGAGTCTATTGTGGCAGTTTGAATCATTAAAGCTGATTGAAATTATGATTCACACGTGTCATTTAACTGACATTTCTATTCTTGAAAGAAATTCAATCCAAGTTCAAAGTATCAGTGGTTTATTGTCTTACATTAAAATCCCAATGTATGATAGGATGCAGGTTTCTGGACAATATTCTTAGAAATCAAGGGAAGCATGCCACATGGCGCCATCCTGGGTCCCCCCCCCCCCCCCCCCCCCCGAATGTCATGCTTTGACCCCAAGGAGAATAAATTAAAAGACTGAATCCAACTCAAGTCTAGAATGATTGCCTCAGCTCAAGGATTCTGCTGGCCTCCATTTGGATTTTATTTTTATTTTGTAGTATATCTCTTTGATAAGACAACTGTATTTCTGGGGCAAAATTTTAAATTAACTTTTTTTTATTAAGCATTGTTCTGGAAATAAGATACCATTATTCTGAGACTTAATGTTAAATTAAGCATTGTTTGGGGCTCCATTTGGATTTTGCTATCTATTTGTAGATATATTTTTTAAATAAAATAACTTTATTCCGGAACTAAACTAAAAATAGAGCATTGTTCTGGGCTCCATTCGGATTATATTTTGTTTATTTTGTTTATTCTAGAGATATAGATATATATTTATTAAGATAACTTTTTGTCTGGGACTAAAAGTCTATATTGCTCTCCTGAAATTAAGCATTGTTGTGGGTTCCATTTGAATTTTACTTCTTTTTTATGTAGATACATGTTTTTAATAAGATAACTATATTTCTGGAAATAATCCCTGATATTGGATGTTAAGTAAGGAACAAAGGAATCATAGGTTTGCTGGTGTACATGGCGGAATGTACTGGGATGCTTGGGCGGTGTTACAATCAGGATACTAATAGTTTCAACTCCTTGCGTGGCTTCGACTTTGTCCGAGGTGCTTCACCCATGGCAGGTTGGCTGAAGTACAGCTTTGGTTCGCCATGGTGTACTTGTAGTTTTATGTCAGCTTTATCATGTTTGTCATGATCTAAAAAATGTGGAGTAGTAGATAATGACCCATGGCCTTCTGTGTGCACAGCCACGAGACTTTTAGTCAGATGTATGAGGACTAGCTGTTTCTGTCTTAATCTATTTGTTACATAAACCTCTAGTCTGAAATGAACTGAAGACCAAATAATTGACTTACGATTTCTACCATACCTGCTTGTGGCTTGTAAAATTAAGATCGATTTGATCTGTTTGTTTGTTTGTTTGTTGTTTAACACAGCACTCAGCAATATTCCAGATTTAATGACAGCGATCTGTAAATAATTTAGTCTGGAGCAGACAATCCAGTGATGGAAGTCATGAGCATCGATCCACACAATTGGGATACGATGACATGCATCAACCAAGTCAGCGAGCATAGCCACCCAATCCTGGCTTGCTGAAGAAATATTCTAACCGGATCTTCACAGGGCTTTAAATAATAGGCCACATAAAGTTTGAATGTTGTTTAACATTCATATCTATATATTTGATTTCCCTCATGGGTACAATGTGTGAAGCCCATTTCTGGTGTCCCCCACCATGATATTGCTGACATATTGCTGAAAGCAGCGTAAAACCATACTCACTCACTCACTCACTCACTGTTCTCAGCTCCCTGGGGAGTATACAACCTCAGTTCGTCTTGAAGCGTGGGCTGTTTTCCATTCACATCACCATCCCACCATCCAGGTGTTTGCTGTCAGGTGAACAGAAGCAAAATTTGAACAACAAAGTCACTTCCCGAAGGAGACACCCCCTATTGTTTTGTATTATTACCCGAGTTGAAGGATGAAGCAAGACCCAAAAGAACCGCTCCCATTTACCAACCCCCTGCTGTCAATTATTCATATTGTTTAGCCACTCCATATTTGTGTGACATTATGTAAACGTCTGCATCTTTAGCCATTATTTCGAAGCCCAGCTCGATTAAACCTCTGTTCGGTTGGGTAAGCTCAGCTGATGATAGTTCATGTAGTAACAGGGGCGGTCGGGTAGCCTAATGGTTAAAGCGTTCGCTCGTCACGCCGAAGACCCGGGTTCGATTCCCGACATGGGTACAATGTGTGAAGCCCATTTGTGGTGTCCCCCGCTGTGATATTGCAGGAATATTGCTAAAAGCGGTGTAAAACCATACTCACTCACTCACTCACTCATGTAGTAACACTAAAGCTGCCGAAGATGCTGAGAGTCACGTTCAGGCTAGTGGTCTCAATAGGTTTTGGCATGGGCTGGACCTAGGTGCTGAACGGGGCAGTCGGGTAACGTAGTGGTTAAAGTGTTCGCTTGTCATGCCGAGGACTTGGGTTCGACTCCCGATATGAGTACAATGTGTGAAGCCCATTTCTGGTGTCCCCTGCTGTGATATTGCTGGAATATTGCTAAAAGCAGCGTAAAACCAAACTCACTCACTCACTAGGTGCTGAACATAGAACACCATTTGCCGTTCTATTTAGCTCGATCTCACAGAAGATTAATTGTTCCACTCTGAGTGATGCCAATGTTTGAGATTGTCTTCAGTCTTCCTGTGTTTGCTATACACTGGGCTGGAATTGGCCTTCAGCAACCCATGCTTGTCGTAAGAGGCGACTAAGGGGATCATGCTCATGATGTCAATCACTGGATTGTCTGATCCAGACTTGATTACTTACAAGCTACTGTCATTTAGCTGGAATATTGATGAGTACTAGGGCTGTCACGATTCACTCGTGTATTCGATGAATTGAACCATATCCATTCATGAATTGAATTCGTTATTCATGGTCTCTACAATCGAACATTTACAGTAAGCTGACAAGCATTTCATTGTGATTGCAAACCATCATTGATGTAAGTGTAATTAAAATAACTGAAAAATATTGCTTTTGAGCTCTGATTTTGAACATTGATATGAACATGTGGACTTCTAATAAAACTATTAATTTGCTTTCAAACACTGCACTAGAGTTTCTATGATTTAAAAAAGTGGTAATATGTCAAATTTGTTCAATTTAATCATCAACATTTCCTTGTCATTATCTTTCTGTTTTTATTTCCTTAATACTTTTATTGTTTCAAGATCATTCAAATTAAACTATTTAGTAATCAGTACATTTTTTTTTTAGTCATTGCCGTTTCGGTTTCATTAGGGTATTAACATGTTGTTCCCATGAACATAATTTCCTTGTTGCTGAAATAAGTTAAGTTATGAATCCTGGATTTTATGTCAGAATAGGTCCCCAGTACTTCCCACGTGTTGTAAGAGCTGACTTATGTGTTACTATGTATCCTGAGACTGGATGGACATCATTGTACCCAAGTGATTTGGATCAATGTTCATGTTATCAACCACTTGTCTGATGGCCAGGACTTGGTTACATGGTTACAGACTGGAACCTCACCTCACCTCACCTCTCCTAACCGCTCCTCACCTCACCTCACCTCACCTCACCTCACCTCACCTCACCTCACCATTTGTTCATTATCAGCTGACATCTTGTGTTGAAATTGTCACTTAGTGGATTAAATTTAACTGATTTTCCCCAACTATGGCCAGGAAAATGTTTTGTTAATGTAATCATGGTAATATGTTGTGTAAAAATATTGTAGGTCAGAAAAATGTTTTATTTTAGAAAAGGGAATTCTCTAAATTTGAAAGTTTGCAAATCGCTAAGTGAATGTTTTTTTAAGATGGGACATGAGCCAAAAGAGAATAATAGAAGGGATTTTTTTATGACTAAAACAGAAATCATTCCGACACTAAATCATCATTACAAGTCAGATTTTAAATTAATGATATTTATAATGACTCAAAACGTGGGCCAAGAATTTTGGCAATAATTTATATTTTTTCAAATATTTCACTTTCCAAATCCATCACTTTTTCCTCACCTACAAGGGGCGGTGGGGTACAAAATTATGTCATAATGTGAGTGTTTAACTCATTCGCTCCCTCACTTATATAAATATATGTATATTATTAACTGTTGTTTTGTACTAAAAAAACATTGCTTATTTAACATGTATCGAAAAAAAAATCAGGCTTATTAAACATAACGTATACGACGTAATAAGCGCCCAGGGCGCTCTCAAAATAAGAAATAGGGGCTCTTATCAGAATATTATTTTGGTGAAAAAAAACAGAGTTGAAAGATAAATTTTGTGGTTTATGCTGACAGCCTGAAGTGTTTATGTACGACAGATATATTTTTCCAGAATTTAATTGCCCATAATTAAGGGTGCATATAACTTACGAGTGCGTATTGTACGCGAATAAATAAGTCTTGTGTACATTGATCAATCGGAAGGAGTCTAATTGGGATTGTTCACTAGCCAATATATTAGCAAATGTCGCCGTGGGCGCTTATCTAAGAGCGGGGGGGGGGCTTATTACGTAAAATACGGTAATACTAGGTTATAGGGTAGATAGCTAGGTGTATTTCAATGATTTGTTTTTGTCCTGAAGTAAAGTTTGTATTATTCCATGCAGGTTACAGATGCAAAAAACTACTTCGCATTCAAAATATGAATAAAAATATTTTCTCAAAACTAGAACAGATAATTTTGAACTGAATTTACTTTTCCTGTTTGTCAGATTCTGTAGAGATTTGTTCGAAACCATAGATCATGCTGGTCCTCTGAGAATAGCAGAGACAGCTAACACGTTAACTGTTTGATGATAGGTGATGGCAGAAAAACTGTAAGAGGAAGTGGCCGAAGTTGATGGTCTAAGCGAAATGCCCAGTGGTGAACTGTATTGTTTGCGAGGTGATGATATTTTCCAGCTGTTATGTATAAGGGTCACATCATCTTCGCGTTGTATGGATGCGTCAAGTATTATAGTAAGAACGGGGGGAAGAAAAGGTTATATCCAGCTTATTCCATATGGGCCATGAACGCAAAAATAGTTCTTCAGCAACCCATGCTTGCAGTAAAAGGCGTTTATGCTTGTCATAAGAGGCGACTAATGGGATGGGGTGGTCAGTTATTTATTCAACAACATTTATTCACCCACTGCATCAGTGTGCTATATAGTTGGCTTGTGGTGTAAAACAACATTCACTCACTCACTCACCCACTGCATCAGTGCGTTATATAGTTGGCTAGTGGCCTAAAACAACATTCACTCACTCACCCACTGCATCAGTGTGTTATATAGTTGGCTTGTGGTGAAAACAACATTCACTCACTCAATCACCTACCGCATCAGTGTCTTATATAGTTGGCTTGTGGTGAAAACAACATTTACTCACTTACACACCCACTGCATCAGTGTGTTTTATAGTTGGCTAGTGGCCTAAAACAGCATTCACTCACTCACCCACTGCATCAGTGTGTTATATAGTTGGCTTGTGGTGAAAACAACATTCACTCACTCAATCACCTACCGCATCAGTGTCTTATATAGTTGGCTTGTGTCGTTAAACAACACTCACTCACTCACTCACTCACTCACTCACTCACTCACTCACTCACTCACTCACTCACTCACTCACTCACCCACTGGCTCAGACAGTTGGCTTACCGAGTACAGAAGGGTGATCTACTAAAAAACCAGCTGCTTGCATGAAGTATGTTAACTGTCAGGAAAGGCAGCTGCTCCCAAGCACAGGTCAGCCACAGAATACATGTACATGTCTACCTGCACGCCTTGTCTCCGACAAGCCACACTCAGCTGATAGTGTTGCATGTCTCTATCACCGTCTTGTCCTACACCCAGGCTACAGCAGTCGATACATGCAGACTACCACATAGGACAGGGAGATCATGATATGGCAATGCAGTGGGCTTCATATGTGGTTGGGGGCGGTCGGGTAGCCTAGTGGTTAAAGCGTTCGCTCGTCACGCCGAAGACCCGGGTTCGATTCCCGACTTGGGTACAATGCGTGAAGCCCATTTCTGGTGTCCCCCGCCATGTATTGCTGGAATATTGCTAAAAGCGGCGTAAAACCATACTCACTCACTCACTCATATAGGGTTGTATTACCTGACTTGTAGGCTTGTAGTTACTAAGAAGCTTGGAATTGTATGTAGGTTGTATTGTATGCTGTGGAGAAGAGGGGAGATTATTAGGCCTCAATATTTAATTTAGATTTTATCTGTCAGGCAGGAGGCGTTTTGTTTATTATTTACTTTTTGTTTTTGTTTATTTGTTGTTTAACGCCGCACTCAGCAATATTCCAGCTATATGACAGCGGACCGTAAATAATCGTGTCTGGACCAGACTATCCAGTGATTGACATCATGAGCATTGATCCACACAATTGGGATCAAGGACATGCAATAACCAAGTCAGCGAATCTGACCACCCGATCACGTTAGTCGCCTCTTACGACAAGCAGAGTCGATTTTTACAGCAAGTGTGGGTTGCTGAAGACCTATTCTACCCCGGGTCTTCACGGGTCTATTATTTACTAAACAAAATATACTTAACAGCGGTTGAAACTGACATTTTTAGTCCACTAGTCCTTTATAATACTATGATAACATATAGCAAAACTCTAAAAATGACTGTTTGTTGTTTGTTTGTTTGTTTGTTTGTTGTTTTACACTGCACTCAGCAATATTCCAGCTATGTGACGGCGGTCTGTAAATAATCGAGTCTGGACCAAACAATCCAGTGATTGATATCATGAGCATCGGTCCACGCAATTGGGACCGATGACGTGCATCAACCAAGTCAGCGAGCCTGACCACCCGATCCCGTTAGTCGCCTTTTATGACAAGCATGGGTTGCTGAGGACGTATTCTACCTTAAAATGACTGATTTCTACAAGTCCTTAGTCCAAGTAGTTTGGCAAGGACTATAGGACTAGTGCCAATTTCTAACACTGCTTCACAAAAAGAGATTAGAAGATCATAAATCTTTTTATCATCAAGTCAGTCACTTGATTATTTACAGACCGCCATCATATAGCTGGAATATTGCTGAGTTCGTTGTTAAACAACAAGCAAACATGAATCTTTGGGGGAATATTTTTATGAAATCATGTGGTCAGTCTTCACTACAAAAATATATCCCCAAAGATATTCACAATCCCTAACTTTTTTTGTTTAGTATATTTTATATTTTGTTTCAACAAACTCATCAAATCTTCTTTGTTCAATAAAAGTTGAAGATGGATGAGATTCAGATGTTGGTTGTTTGTTGAGAGTCGGGTTTGGCTGTTCTCTAAAATAACCGATAGAGATATACATTTATTTACTTTCTAGTTAGTAACTAGATAATGTGTCAATTTCACGTACCGTATTCAACATAATAAGTGCCCCGCTCTAATAAGCACCCACGGTGATATTTGCTTATATATTGGCTAGTGAACAATCTCATTTAGCACCCCTTCCGATTGATCAATGTACATAAGTCCTATTTATTCTCGTATAATACGCACTCGTGTGCTACATGCACCCTTAATTATGGGCAATTACATTCTGGAAAAATATATCTGTCGTGTATAAACATTTCAGGCAGCTGCATAAACCACGAAATTTATCTTTCAACTCTGTTTTTTTCACCAAAGTAATATTCTAATAAGAGCCCCCTATTACTAATTGTGAGTGCGCCCTGGGCGCTTATTACGTCGAATACGGTAATTTATTTCAAAATAGACAAGGTTGTGTCATGTCAGGGTGACTTGTTCTTCCTCTCTAGACAACGGCACTTAACGTGTTTGACAGTACTCAGCATACTTGACATCGAACTCCAGATTGGCCGAACTTACATTTGCGACATTTAGAAACTGAATTTCTGGATTGTTGGTGGCTGGTAATTGGAATCAAATCCAATTTGTTCCTGTGATGATGGTAGTGAGATGGTAGAGGAACCCTGGGTTTTGATCCCATGTGCAGGGTGTGAGTTTTAATGGAGGTCCTAGGGTCCTTGAGGGTTGCTCCTATAGCATTTGGTTCTGTTAAAGGACCCCCTAATTCTTTCACTTTTATCATTAGGGTCATTACAAGGTCCTCTTTGCTCTCCTGCTTTATTTTGAAACACTGCACATGGCCACAGTTTTGTAATTGCATTGTGTTTGCAGCTGGTTGGAATGCTGTTGCAGTGCTGTGAGTGAGTGAGTGAGAGAGAGAGAGAGAGAGAGAGAGAGAGAGAGAGAGAGAGAGAGAGAGAGAGAGAGAGAGGGGGACAGAGGGAGGGAGGGAGGGAGAGAGATTCAGGAGGGATAGCTTAAATACAACTTGGCACTAGTCTGCTTGCTGTTGCAGTGCTGTGAGTGAGTGATAAGAGAAAGAAGGAGGGATAGCTTGAATACAACTTGGCACTAGTCTGCTTGCTGTTGTAGTGCTGTGTGTGAGTGAGAGAGAGAGAGATTCAGGAGAGATAGCTTGAATACAACTTGACACTAGTCTGCTTGCTGATATAGTACTGTGTGTGAGTGAGAGAGAGAGAGGGATTCAGGAGAGATAGCTTGAATACAACTTGGCACTAGTCTGCTTGCTGTTGTAGTGCTGTGTGTGAGTGAATAATAGAGAGAGAGAGAGAGAGAGAAAGAGAGAGAAAGAGATTCAGGAGAGATAGCTTGAATACAACTTGGCACTACTCTGCTTGCTGTTGCAGTGCTGTGTGTGAGTGAATGAGAGAGAGAGAGAGAGAGAAAGAGATTCAGGAGAGATAGCTTGAATACAACTTGGCACTAGTCTGCTTGCTGTTGTAGTGCTGTGTGTGAGTGAATGAGAGAGAGAGAGAGAGAGAGAGAGAGAGAGAGAGAACGATTCAGGAGAGATAGCTTGAATACAACTTGGCACTACTCTGCTTGCTGTTGTAGTGCTGTGTGTGAGTGAATGAGAGAGAGAGAGAGAGAAAGATTCAGGAGAGATAGCTTTGAATACAACTTGGCACTAGTCTGCTTGCTGTTGCAGTGCTGTGAGTGAGTGAGTGAGTTAGAGAAAAGGAGGGATAGCTTGAACACTGCTTGGCACTAGTCTGCTTGCCTGAGTCAGTATATCTAATGTTAAAGGTATTCTGAGGGTTAGTAAAACAATTCAGGCTTTATAGGAGGGCATCCTCATATATTATCATTATTCTGGATAGTAATTTTTTAGTTTTGAAGTTATTATGTGTCATTGTGTCCCCTGTTCAGATATTGCTGCAAATTTTGATTCCATTGCAAAAGTGTTTGAGAGTAGGTGAATTGGGTTCTAATGACAAAATCAGCCATCTGCTGCACCCTATGAGCATAACCATCCCAGGTTTTCCAAAGGGCTCAATAAATATATTGTTAACATGTGTTCTATGATTCATAAACCTGTTTGATTCTACTATTTGTTTGTTTGAACAGATATATTCACAGCCTAGGATAACTTATCTTCGAAATCTCTTCCCAGGCGCCGTTAACTCAAACCAGTTCTCAAAGTCAATCTTGAACAAAACGTCGTTGACTTATTCTGAATATATAAAAAGAACACCCCACACTGACAGTCCCCTGTCATTTTTAATCATGACTTGAGTATTATAACTTTGTTTTCCTTTTCTATTCCTTAACAAATATTATGAACAAATGATAAAGTAGGTATCAGAAGTAATGTCCATATGACTGCAGTAACTCTGCCCCTTCAATGCCTTCCGGGGGCGGTCGGGTAGCCTAGTGGTTAAAGCGTTCGCTCGTCACGCCGAAGACCCGGGTTCGATTCCCGACATGGGTACAATGTGTGAAGCCCATGTCTGGTGTCCCCCGCCGTGATATTGCTGGAATATTGCTAAAAGCGGCGTAAAACTATACTCACTCACTCACTCACTCAATGCCTTCCGCCCCCCTGCATCAAAGCTAGCATTGCTCCAAGGCTGTACTGAATGATAAGTCCATGGATGTGTAGTAATTCTATCCTTCTAATAGGCAAGTCTAGATGCAAGGACTTCAGTATCTCCTAGGGAGAACTTGTTCTTATTATTTACATAATCTAGAAATTATGATTTAAACTAATAATTATTGCCTTGGAAACTTGTGCAAGTCTACATCAAGGCCTGAAAGCGTCTCTCACCGAGAGCTTAATTATTTAGGCTGTGCTTTACCCATCAAGGTTATTCCAACAGGAGATATAGAAGCAGGGTCTGAGATTCATGAGGCTGTACAGACGTGTCCTACTTCAGTATTAAACAGATCAGATAGCACACATGCAGGTCTGCGAGCTGTGCGATTAGTAGTGCAAAAAAACTCCAATCAGAAGTCACCAAGATGTATCATGTTGCAGCATGGCTAGTGTGGACTTTGTTAAACAGTATCTAAACCGTCTTGGGACTTTTGTAGCATGATATATAGGTTAGCGGTCCCCACCCTTATGGAATGCTTATGACATAATATATCAATAAGCAACAGTTAGACAATCTAAGTACATGTATGAATTGCTTGTGATAGATTATTTGTTAAATAGGTTTTTGTTTGGTTTTCTAAGTTTTTTGACCAAACAAATTCTTTTCTGTTGGTAAGACTAATGTGGTTTAATGACACAATGACACAATGTGCTGTGACCGTGTGAAAAATAATCTTGTTTTTCTTGATTTTCTTCAAACCTGGCTGGGAAGAAAGAATTTTTTTTTTTTCTGTGATAGGTTACAAATTAACAAAAATTAAAGTGATTCTACATTACATGTAATGTCTTGACAACATGTACCCCCTGTGGCTCAGAGTGGGAAGAAATTGGTCAGGGAAGATGGGATGATGGGATGATGCATGCTTTCCTGTGAACTTGAGGACCCTCGGTGGTCTAGTGGATAGAGCGACTACCCTGAGAGTGGAGAGTTGGTCATTCAATCCCTGGTCCATCATACCAAAAGATGTTAAAAGATGGTACTTGTTGTTTCCCTGCCTGAGCTCGGAATTAAGGGGATATAAAATGGCTTAAAGTGCAATAATCTTGACCCCCCCATTTTCAGCGTTGGAAATTGGCACTAGTCCTATAGTCCTTGCCAAACTGTCCAATAGTTAAGGAATCATAAGGACTAGTAGAAATTTGCCATTTTGAAGGGTTTTGCTATATGTTATCATTATAAGGACTAGTGGACTTAAACTTAGTTTCTATCACTGTTTTTTTACCTGTGAACCTGACAGACCATCAATTGCACTACTTGTTCAAAAAGTTGGAGTCAAGTGTAAAAACGGAATTTGATTTGGAAAAAAAGTTTCTTTTTATAGTGCTTAATATTTTGAAGAGTAGACAGAGCGGATACCATTTTAGGAGAGGTGATGAGAAAGCATTGTATTGAAACAGGCCTCAATGGAAGGTTTATTTCATGTTCGTTCTGAACAGGTGACTTATAAGTCTGTGTTGACCGATATCGCCGATAGCGTTGGTATTGAACTCTTGGCCATCAATCAAACTGGTTATTGTATCGCGGGGAAGTGTCGTCAGTTTCAAAGGGAGGTATTTAGGTTAAGGGTATCAGCGTTAAGTAATATGGGTGGTATGTATCATAGTTGCCAATACAGGTATGAATTGATTGCAATAAACGTTTATTTGTCAGACGGATCAGGAGGATGTGATTTAGAAATAAACTAAAGTGTGTTTGTGCTGTGTTGTGCCTAGCAACTATACTAGGTAATGTTATGTTTGGAGATTGTTTGAAATGTTATATGAAGCCCATTCGGAGGGTAGCTATTGACCTAAATTGAACTCACAGAGAACAGGACCCAGTTGTAAGGAGGCCTCGGACATGTCTGACTAGTACAGGAGCACAAGTGCCCTTGTCTCAAAACTGATCCGGACTGGTGTACCCAATTTCAGTGATAATAAGACCCGTGAAGATTCCGGGGTAGAATAGGTCTTCAGCAACCCATACTTGCCGTAAAAGGCGACTATGCTTGTCATAAAAGGCGACTACGGGATCGGGTGGTCAGGCTCGCTGACTTGGTTGATGCATGTCATCTATCCCAATTGCGTGGATCAGTCACATGCTATCAATCACTGGATTGTCTGGTCCTGACTCGATTATTTACAGACCGCCGTCATATAGCTGGAATATTGCTGAGTGTGGCGTTAAGCAACAAACAAACAAACAAACAATTCAGTGATAATATAATAATATGTCCTAAAATTGTCATTTTGTCATTTTCTAAGTCAAAATTCGCCCAGACAGGGTACCATTCCCCTTTTCATGTCCACATCCATGTGTGAGTTTGTTTGTTTGTTTGTTTGTTTATTTGTAACCCACCAGGAGACAAGGGACCTTCTGAATGCCAAAATACAGTTGCCCTGTGACGTCATGAGGACGTTTGACGTCACCTTACTTCAGTGAAGATTGATATGTGTGACGTCACCTTACTTCAGTGAAGATTGATATGTGTGACGTCATAAAGACGTTTGACGTCACCTTACTTCAGTGAAGATTGATATGTGTGACGTCATAAAGACGTTTGATGTCACCTTACTTCAGTGAAGATTGATATGTGTGACGTCATAAAAACGTTTGACGTCACCTTACTTCAGTGAAGATTGATATGTGTGACGTCACCTTACTTCAGTGAAGATTGATATGTGTGACGTCATAAAGACGTTTGACGTCACCTTACTTCAGTGAAGATTGATATGTGTGACGTCATAAAGACGTTTGATGTCACCTTACTTCAGTGAAGATTGATATGTGTGACGTCATAAAAACGTTTGACGTCACCTTACTTCAGTGAAGATTGATATGTGTGACATCACCTTACTTCAGTGAAGATTGGTATGTGTGACGTCATAAAGACGTTTGACGTCACCTTACTTCAGTGAAGATTGATATGTGTGACGTCACCTTACTTCAGTGAAGATTGATATGTGTGACGTCATAAAGACGTTTGACGTCACCTTACTTCAGTGAAGATTGATATGTGTGACGTCACCTTACTTCAGTGAAGATTGATATGTGTGACGTCATAAAGACGTTTGACGTCACCTTACTTCAGTGAAGATTGATATGTGTGACGTCACCTTACTTCAGTGAAGATTGATATGTGTGACGTCATCAAGACGTTTGACGTCACCTTCCTTCAGTGAAGATTGATATGTGTGACGTCATAAAGACGTTTGACGTCACCTTACTTCAGTGAAGATTGATATGTGTGACGTCACCTTACTTCAGTGAAGATTGATATGTGTGACGTCATAAAGACGTTTGACGTCACCTTACTTCAGTGAAGATTGATATGTGTGACGTCACCTTACTTCAGTGAAGATTGATATGTGTGACGTCATAAAGACGTTTGACGTCACCTTACTTCAGTGAAGATTGATATGTGTGACGTCATAAAAACGTTTGATGTCACCTTACTTCAGTGAAGATTGATATGTGTGACGTCATAAAGATGTTTGACGTCACCTTACTTCAGTAAAGATTGATATGTGTGATGTCATGTTTATCTGTATTAAATATTAATTGAAGCTTGTGAATTGTATTTTTGTGTTCCGAAAATGCTGTGGTTTTAAAATATAATGGAAAGTCAAACTGTGTTTCTTCATCCAGAAGGTCCCTTATCTCCTGGTTGTCACATTTATTGTTTAACACCACGACCCGTGAAGATCCGGGGTAGAATAGGTCTTCAGCAACCCATGCTTGCAGTAAAAGCGATTATGCTTGTCGTAAGAGGCGACTAACGAGATCGGGTGGTCAGGCTCGCTGACTTGGTTGATGCATGTCATCGATCCCAACAAACAAACAAAACTTTACGAACGGACTAGTATTATTGTAATGGTGAGGGTGCCGATGGGTGGGTGACAAATTATGCAGGTTATTGTAGTAGATGCAGTCCGGAATAATAAAAACCAAAAAAACCAAATACATCTTATTTTATGAAAATCGTTTGAACTTGCATTTTAGAAAGAGGCCAGGGATTTATCTAGGATTCTAGACTCATATGCCCTTTGGGAGGCAAATAATTTTGGGATGTTCTTATTTTATCATTGCATTCAATGCAATAGTGTTAAACTTAATATTGAAGCCTCTTTCTTAATATTGGTCCTGTTATCTGTGAAATATACTACTCAAAAGAAGTTAAGGATCATCCGATTCTTTCATATTACTACAGGTAATCTCATTTCAGGGCAGATTAACAATAGTAATATGAAAGAATCCATGATCCTTAACTTCTTTTGAGTAGTATACAAGATACCTGTACGAAGCACCATAAGTTAAGTTACAGGATGAATCGGGAAATATTTTATTCCAATTTGGGAATTTTTACTGTCATTTGCTCCAGACTTGGGACCTAATATCGGCCTCTGAGCAGGCCTAGATACATCTGGCATTATGGAAACATTTGTATTTGGCCCATCAGATATTTCTGATAAAGTTTTGTTGCTGTGACCCACAGACACTCGGACCTACTTTTGCGTTATTTCCTGTACATGTGTTTAAAGAAGGAAAGAGGAAGTACAGCTACATTCTGTCTGTGGTATGTAGTTTCCCTCTGAGTATATATGTAACCCATGTGGTGAGGAGGTGGTCGATGCAGACACCTGTCGTGCTGATGATGTTGTGCTGTCAGTGACGAGGAACCCACATCCATGCACCGTCCCACGTCTCTCTGTGACCAAGCACCTGTTAGCGTGAGCTAGGAACCAACCATTGCATGTCCTGAGTGGGGCGGGATATATAGTTATATATACCTTATTCAACGTAATAAACGCCTTGCTCTAATAATAGGGGCCCACGGCGATATTGCTAATATATTGGCTAGTGAACAATCCCAATTCCTTCCGAAAGATCAATGTACACAAGACTTATGTATTCGTGTATAATACGCACTTGTGTGTTATATACACCCTTAATTATGCAGTTAAATTCTGGAAAATATATCTGTCGTGTATAATACACACAGACTTTTCTTTTGTATTATTTCAGACTGTCAGCATAAACCACAAAATTTACAATCTTACAACTCTGTTTTTCACCAAAATTTTATTCTAATAAGAGCCCCCTATTTGTAATTTTGAGAGTTCCCTGGGTGCTTATAATATTATGTCGAATACGGTATACAGAATATTTCAGGACATTTAGCATGTCCAGTGCACAATGTATTTGTGTGTGGAAAACCTGTGGCAAAGTAATGTTTTTCCAGCAATGTCTGGGCAGACTTTTTTTTCTTTTTTTCTGATTGATTGTTTGGTTGTGCCGCACTCAGCAATATCCCAGCTATATGACAGTGGTCTGTAAAATAATCAAGTCTGGACCAGACAATCCAATGATTGATATCATGAACATTGATCCACTCAATTGGGATCGATGACATGCATCAACCAAGTCAGCAAGCCTGAGCACCTGATCCTGTTAGTCGCCTCTTACAACAAGCATAGTCGCCTTTTACGGCAAGCATGGATAGCTGAAGGCCTTTTCTACCCCGGATCTTCACGGGTCACTTATTTATTTTTTTTAAGAAAGGCAGAGCCCCCTATCTCTGTCCCACCTTCTTATATATTCGGCCCCTAAGTGCCTACTGTATTTGCTGTATTAGGTGATACGTTTCAGAGGGTGGCATGTGTTAAAGATGTTAAAGACTAACCTATTCCCCAATTTGTTTATGGCAGGTTAGAGCTTCAGAACACTACATTACAAAGTTAAAAATTAAACAAAATATTACGAAATGTACTGGGTTATCTTAAGGACTCAAGGCAGTTGGGTAGCCTTGAGGTTAAAGCGTTCCCTTGTCACACCAAGGGCTGAGGTTTGATTCCCGAAATGGATACAATGTGCACAGCCCATTTCTGGCAGGGTTAGAAACTAACTGTTTGGTCCACTTATGAGTCCTTATGATGATGACATATAGCAAAACCCTTAATAATGCTGTCTGGTATTCCCAAGGTGTGGTCAGCGTTATACAAAACTCACTTATTGAGGACTCTTGAAATTTTGATTTTATCTGATGGGAATTAATTGCAACAGGACACATTGTATGGCTAATATGGTAAGAGGGCAGTGGTCGATGCAGACACCCTGCCCAAGATGATGTCGTTCCTAACTGTTGCTGTCGTTGATGAGGATAACAAATCTGGGAGTCTGAAATCCACATCACTGTAAGGCCTCTGTGGACCTGTTTCATGTTTGTACAATTCAATACACTCCTCGAAGGCTGAGCTGGTTTTGATATTCGAAATTTTCATTATATTAAATAGGTGTATCCGACTTCCCAGGTGTCTGATTACTCTGGATGTAGGTAAATATGGGTTTTGAAGGTGGGTAGGTTTGGGTGAAATATCTTTTGTTGTGCGGATTCAGTGGGATGAAATAACAGTTATGGTGTGCAAATGTTTGTTCAGTTTCGACACATTATGCACCAGTAGGTTTGTGTATTTACAATTTAAGGAACAAGATTGTATCATGCGAGGAACATTTTGCATAAAGAAGTATTTGTATTTGGAGCATGTTTAGAATTGACGAACACAACTTCTCTCTATCTCTACCTTAGGTCACAGGTCACAGGTCACAGGTCACTAGTAGCAAGTTTTTCTAAGAATCGGTCTTGAACCGCAACCTTCGGATTGTTAAGCTGACAGCTTCATCAACAAATTTGTGCAAACTTCACCTGATCATGTCTAAAACAACAAGGATACCGTATTCGCTGTAATAAACGCCCCACTCTATAAACGCCCACGGCGCTATTTGCTAATATATTGGCTAGTGAACAATCCCCATTAGCACCCCTTCCGATTGATCAATGTACACAAGACTTATTCATTCGTGTATTATACACACTCGTGTGTTAATTATGGGCAATTAAATTCTGGAAAAAATATATATGTTGTGTATAATACGCATAGACTTTCCTTTTGTATTATTTCAGACTGTCAGCATAAACCACGAAATTTACGATAGTTCAACTCTGTTTTTTTCCCACCAAAATGTTATTCTAATAAGAGCCCCCTATTTGTAATTTTGAAAGCGCCCTGGGCGTTTATTACGTCGAATACGGTATGTATGTTACAGATAGCCATTGTGTGACGTGACCTTAGCTCACTTTTGAATGGTTACGATGCCATTTGGCACTGCTTATTCGGTTCCGTAGTCTACAAGATTCGGAGGGGTAGGATAATGAGGGGATATGGATTGAACTGAAAATGGCTCCAGGCATCAGATGTTGGTTCATGAGTGTAGGAAGGTATAGGCATCGTACTGACGCTGTGATACATATTTACAGATACCTCAGAATCCTTCAAGGAATTTTGCTCCATATATGTTACTTTGAAGTTAGGAATCATGAATATTTTGGGGGATATTTTTATGAAATTGGTCGCTCAGTCTTCTCTACAAATAATATCCCCCCAAATGTTCATCATCCCAGCAAGAGAGAAAGAATTGGATTTCAAGAGAAAAAAAAATTAGAAATCAAAAGAGAGAGAATATTAGAAAGCGAGAGAGCAGAGGGAGAGGGAGCAAGGCAGAGACAGAGACAGAGAGAGAGAGAGAGAGAGAGAGAGA
Source organism: Haliotis rufescens (assembly GCF_023055435.1). Lineage (NCBI taxonomy): Eukaryota > Metazoa > Mollusca > Gastropoda > Lepetellida > Haliotidae > Haliotis > Haliotis rufescens. The sequence goes on from NW_025963902.1 coordinate 7,456,841, forward strand.
GAAGGAAGAGAGCAGAGAGAGATTCAAGACAAAAAATAAGAAATCAAGCAAAAGAGCAGAGAGAATTGGATTTCAAGAGAGAAAATAAGAATTTCAAATCAAGCGAGAGAGAATTGATTTCAAGAGAGAAAAAATAAGAATTTTAAATCAAGCGAGAGAATAAATAAGAAAGCAAGAGAGCACAGAGAGAGAGCGAGAGAGAGAGAGAAGGAAGAGAGAGAGAATTGGATTTCAAGACATAAAATAAGAAATCAAGAGAAAGAGAATAAAGCAAAAGAGCACACAGAGAGGGAGAGAGAATTGGATATCAAGAGAGAAAAAATAAGAATTTCAAATCAAGAGAGAGAGAATAAGAAAGCAAGCGAGAGAGTGAGAGAGAGAGTTATGTCCCTACGTCAGTATCAACTTCAGTGTTTATGGTCTGTGACATTAAGATTGCTGACTCGGCAGGAATAATGCAGCACCTGAACAATGTCACTAATGTCAAGGAATCGACAACACCCTGACAACCAGATGGGGCGGTCGGGTAGCCTAGTGGTTAAAGCGTTCGCTCGTCACGCCGAAGACCCGGGTTCGATTCCCGACATGGGTACAATGTGTGAAGCCCATTTCTGGTGTCCCCCGCCGTGATATTGCTGGAATATTGCTAAAAGCGGCGTAAAACTATACTCACTCACTCACTCACTGACAACCAGATGCTGACACACTGTGTAGACATCTAAGGGTAATCAATCAGTCACTGAAACCTTCTGTGTCTGTCTATTTCCTGGTTCAAGAAGGAAGGAAGGGGATCTTCCAGTGTAGCTGTCTGTCACAACACTAGGGTAACCATCAACACATGTTCGCGTACGCACATGTTTGTTGTGTCTGGCTCACATATAATATATTCTCTCGTTTTGGTTATTATTTCTTGAGCTTGAAGTTAGACTTATTTTCAGATTATTTGAGAACTCTTTTTGTAATTGGTCTGGTATGACGAAGTGATAATGCTTTTTTTTTTCAGTTTTAGGCATTGACAGATGGTACAATGTAGCTTGTGTTTTTGTATTCCCTTTCCTCTTGTTTTGAACCATTCCAACTTTTTGTGCGATCCTCTTACCAGATTGGCTTTCTTGTTTTCTAATAAACCCACCTTAAAGAGATGTTTTGATTGATGAATCATCTTGACTTTTAAGAGGTCCTCTTGCCTTTGGAATTTTGATTAAATTTTCAAGACATTTGTTATATAAAAAGGTTACTGTTTTGTTGTTGGATTATACAATATTATCTTGCATTTTCATCGATGCATTGCCCCAGGGGGTGATTAAGATGTAATTTGTTTGGCCCACGGCCAGAAGAAATAGGGCATGTTATTGCTTGAGTCAGTGCTCTCTGACAGGACAGGGCTCTGATGGGTAGACATTTTTCAGACCCTGAAACAAATATATCCAATACAGCCCATGCAAGTCTATAATATTTGGCAAGTCTAGGTTTCTGCAGTATCTAAAAATGAAGAGAGTCTCAGGGCTGCTTTTTTATTATATTTCTTAACGATAATTTAACAACTGGTTTTATCTGTTAAATATGTTCATTTAAAAGACTAGATGTTAATCTAGGGTAGACATAATGGATTTACTTCCTGTGTCCCCAAAACCTGAGACAGCCTCCAGGGTCTAGTGGATAGATCATCTTTCTGGAGGGAGGAAGGTTGTGGTTAAATCCCTGACGACATCATAGCAATAGATGTTAAGAAATGGTATTTGTTGGTGCCCTGCCTGGTGTTCGTCAGTGGCAAAAACAAGGACTCGTCGCCTCGGAGTCAATATACTGTGTCTGAGCGGGTATCCATGTTAAACTGCAGTGTGGCAGTATAAAACTGGCAAGTGCAATAAGTGCATTAATCTTGAATATGGCATTAAACCCTATTTCACCTCATCTTAAAACCTGACCCAGACTCAAGTACCCAATATCAACGGTAAAGGACACACTGTCGACAAGTCTTAGACTTGAGGCAAGACACTTTGTTCGAAATGTGACTCTGTTCATCCAGCAGTGAATGGGTACCCGGTGGGATGAGATTATAACGTGACTGTTAACCTTCTTGTCCCTCACAGGCAGCTTGGGTTGTATACTCCCCAGGGAGCTGAGAAAGAAAATCAAGTGGACACTGATCCTTTGACTGGAGCAAATAATGGTGCGCTTTGAGCATGATATTTTGCATGGAAAAAGGGCAGTACATGTGGATGATTATCATGTGGTCATGTGATGTAGGACTCCTACTGGATCAATACTTGAGGACTCGAGTGCTTAACAGTGTATATATATGATAGAAATACAAGCTTGTAAAAAAAAATCCCAATTTGAAACACATAGATATTTACCCAGATGACGTGTGAATTGTTTTTGTTTAAGATAACTTTTTCCAGACAAATATTAACTGGAAAACAATAATTCACCTCAGATTTTTTAAAACGAATCTGTTCGATGGGCATGCAGGATGTCAAAAAAAATGTTTTGTGACAAAAAAACACAGTTGTTCCTCTCATCCTGTCACACATTTTTTGTATGTTTTGAAAAATAATCTGTCATGAACAAAAATGCCCGCTTGATATTGTATACGTTGCCGTTATATTGCAGGAGTATTGACGAATGCTCACTCACTCCCTCACTTCATATTTCAAGTCCTGGTGTCTCCTGCCGTTATATTGCTGGAATATTGTTCAAAGCGTCATAAAGCCATACTCACCTCCTACTTGAATACCACAGGGCATGGCCAGAGGTCTCATCGTTCGTTAGAATCAGATTTGAACCACTAAAGAAATAAAGAAATACAATCTTTTCTCTCTACCTGGTCAGTTTGTAAAAAAAGTCATAAGAAACAATGTTATTTCATTTATAGATGACCTTAAGCTCATACTCCTTGATAAAACTGATACACTCACTCACTCCAAAGTGTTCCTTGTACATTTCGGTCATATGACATACGATACTGTTCGTGAAAAACCCATGTCAATACATACTTGTTAGAGCCTAGTCCTCCCCATGTCTGGAATTTATATATATGGAACTAAAAGCCTAGGCAAGTCTAGATCAAACTAAACCAAGTGTAGTTTCCTTGTTTCCATATGAACATCAGAGGAGGAAAGGTTCTTTTGGGAAAAAAAATTCAAATTTTTAAGAAATGTTTTCATAGCCTACTTGTGTTAGTCTTGTTAAATCCATATTATATCGAACACTATTTTTTAAAATCTAATAATCTACAACATTTTGTGAACTGTTTATGATTACATAGTGTTGCCTTAATAATGATCTTAGGAAGCATTAAAATTCCTAATGTTTGTTGGAATACGCCCTTGACATTGCACGGAGATAAAGACATTCATCTGTTGACAGTGCACCGAGCTCCCACATTAAACAATGTTATCCGCTTTGCTAGAGATGGACACTTAATTAACACCCTGGTGAATTCAGTGGTAAAATTGATACTATAAATCATTAAGCCAGCTTTCAACTGACAATGTCCTTTAGTTGGCCATCTGAAGGTCTTTGCTGTGGAATTTGAAAAAACAAGGAATATTTTGTCTCGTGGTGGTTAGATGGCATTTGTGTTGGGAATAACCTGGTTTTGATGATCTGAGAACATTAAAGTCTGCCTGGTGTTGGAAGAGGTGTGTGGGACTATGGGATGCTCTGAACATGATAGTGTAGTACGTTGCTCCAGCTGTGATTTATTTTCAGAGACAAAGGTTCATGCTGACTTTTACATGTTTCCAAATTCAGCTCTTTTGAAGTCCAGGTCTCCATTTCACAAAGCCATCTTAGCGCTATGATCGGCTGAGTGGCGAAAGATTGCTTTGGATAACATCGCCCAGGGAAGAATGAAAGAATAAGTCACATAGGGCCTTAGGTGGAATTGGGGGGGGGGGGGGGGGGGGGGAGGAAGAAAAGAGAGGGAGGTTGTCCCCCATCCTTTTTTATTTTTTTTGAAAACCAAGTGTAGTTCATATTTTGGACCCCTCCCTTTTAGAAATGCTGGATCTGCCCTTGGGTCCTCAGTACCCATGTGTATGTTTGAAGTTAACGTGGTCCTCAGTACCCATGTGTATGTTTGAAGTTAATGTGGTCCTCAGTACCCATGTGTATGTTTGAAGTTAACGTGGTCCTCAGTACCCATGTGTATGTTTGAAGTTAACGTGGTCCTCAGTACCCATGTGTATGTTTGAAGTTAACGTTAGTCCACTAGTCTGAGACTAGTAAACTTCATGAGGACTAGTGACATTCTTGTGGACTATCACTTTTTCCAATAAGTCGATGGCAACTCTGTGTCACGAGACCGAACCGTGAGTCTAGAAGAACTTATTTTGGTCTTGTAGGATCAGATGACTGTCCACATGCCAGCACCTTTCTACTGAAAATAGGGGGGCACGGGTGGCCCAGTCGTCTAAAGTGCCGTGATTCACTGTGCAGAGTTGCATCCCTTGGACACGCCAGAAACCTATGATTGTGGGTTCGAATCCCGGTTCGCCCCGATTATGTTTCTAGGTTTGTCAGCACCATACCCGTGCTCATGGGTTTCACCAAAGTGGTAAACGTCTGAGACCTGCATCACTTTGGGCTTTCCTTTCACATTAAGCTGACACGCCGCCATATAACTGGAATATTGTTAAAAGCGGCGTAAAACCCAACTCACTCACTCACTCACTCACTCTACTGAAAATAATGCCAACATACAAGATCAGACTGGCAGATTAAAAAGATTTTTGTACAGATTGCCTTGCGGTTTGCCCCGATTATGTTTCAAGTTTTGGCAGCATCATTATTCTCGTTAGTTTGACCAAAGCGGTAAACGTCTGAGACCTGCATCACTTCAGGCTTTCCTCCCACAGTAAGATGACACGCCGTGATATAACTGGATTACTTTTCAAAACTGCGTTAAACACAACTCACTCACTCACCTATCTCAATGACTTACTGAGTTAAAACACGTTCAACCTTTGCCAAAACACTAAGATATACTGTCAATGATGTAGAGAGGCAGGTTTCGGCTAGCAGTGGTAGAAACTAAAAAATTTCGTCCACTATTCCTTATAATGATAACATATAGAAAAACCCTAAAAAATGGCAAATATCTACTAGTCCTTATGATACCTTAACTTTTGGGCAGTTTGGCAAGGACTACAGGACTAGTGCCAATTTGTAATATTGGCTAGTAGAGTCTAGACTGCCCAGATTGTTGCACAGTCTGTGATTTATGATGGATGAACTTTTCTCTTATGTTTTTGTCCAAATGTGGAATAAATTGCAGAGCAGCTCTTGAAGAAAGAGATCACACAGCAGCTCTTGAAGAAAGAGATCACACAGTCCACTCCTTCAAGCTCAATTTCACAAACATGAGCTTATAAATACAACACGATGTAAACAGGGAGATAACTGATGCTTCTATCATCATAGACACAACAAACACGCATCCATCGAGGTCCATGTCGTCACTGACGGTAATGGCTTCACCAACCCTGCCTCACAGATGGGGAGCTGTAGGAGGATGGCTAGGAGATAGTCATCTATTGGTTGAAGCACAGTGATGCTGGGGATTACATCAAGGAATGCATACCGGAAATTAGTGTTTGACAGACTGTTAGTGTTAGAGATGGTGTTTGCAACAAGTTGTAAATAGTGGGTGGTGATGGTTGTCGACTCAGACACCTACTACTGCCAAGGTGGTGTTGCTATCGGCAACTATTGCGCCATCAGGGATGAGGAACCCATCCAGTATGAAGTCAGTGCAGCTCTCTGCAGATCAGTCACCTATAGGCAAGAAATTTGTTCCAGGATCGATTCACCCAATAAAACACAATATGTTGTACTACTAGATCAACTGACACAATATGTTATACTACTTGATCAACTAACACAATATGTTATACTACTAGATCAACTGACACAATATGTTATACAAGTAGATCAACTAACACAATATGTTATACAATAGATCAACTGACACAATATGTTATACTACTTGATCAGCTAACACAATATGTTATACTACTAGATCAACTGACACAATATGTTATACTACAAGTTCAAGTGTGTGGGTGTGTGTGTGTGGTATGTGTGTGTGGCTGCTCGTACTTCAACAATCAAAACAAACTTAACCTGTTGTGCATGGGTTTAATAAGCACCCCATTTGTCAATTTTCTTAACACCCATGATGTTTATTACGTCAAATATGGTAATCTAACTCGGAATCCCAAGCGTGCCTTATCTTTATGAAGGGAATTTGAAATTGAAATTGTTTCCATAACGTCTGGACCGCTTGTTTAAGTAGGGAGGCAAATCCTTGTTTATCTGGGCCATTAAGGATTCTGAAGCAATAAACATGTTGGAATTGGTATTACTTGGACACAATGGCTTCTGGTTGGATGGATGACCTTAGGAGACATAATAACTCTGAACTATAACCTTGCAGACTGAGACATTGCTGAACACATCAATTAGCAGATTTAGCTCAATATTTTGTAGTGTGAACATTGTTCTTTTGCTTCCAATGTCCTGTAGAAACAGGGAGATGGGTCATGTAGCACATGACAGCACTAAATAAAGTGACAAGACCATTTCCATGCCTGATTGAAATCTCTGCATAAAGCAGAGTCGATAGTACAATTCCGACTATATCATGATCATGTGTTTATGAATCACTATCAAATAGGGATGATACCAGGTGAAAAGGCCCCTGCCCCACCATTGGCACCCATCACAAACACATGCAAAGGCAAGTCAATTTTTCACCTAACAGAACAGCATGGGAACATATGGTACGAGTCAAGATAGTCCTGAATATGTAATTAAAATTTGTTTGGTTAGTTTTAATCCTGGGTTATGATACACATGTCAGATGTTTTGACAGTTACTGTGTTTTGTCTGTAGACTGTCAGTTTGATGTACTTTCATGGCCAGTGTGACATTGTGTTTATGCAAGGTATGACAGCGTCTGACAAGCTGATGTATGTGTTGTAGTTCCAGATGCCATCGTATTCATCAGGGTTGAGGTTTTGTAATAAGGGACAAGCATGCTGGCTAGGTGGGTCAAGTGTTTGCTCATCATGAGTTCTGGGTTTGATTCTACCTGAAATCATTTTCCTGGAAACAAGAAGTACCAGCATCTTCAATGTTTATTGATCCTTCTATCCAAATTATTGAGAAATTGGAAAATAACATAAAAATAAACATGATACCTTAATTTTTTATTTGTTTTCCCCGTTGACCGGAAAAAACTTTAGTTTTACAATATAAAGAATCTTCAAGGCGGTAACGAGATGTCTTTGCCATCAAAACTCACTGCTTTGCCGGAGGAATCACTTCTGCAACAATTTATGTGACAATGCATATGGTCACAGTAAGGGGCAGTAACTCCACATCCTTGTAGCCATTCGTCACCACTCGCTCCTTTCCGTAACCTTCAAGAAGACTCATCCCCCTATCGATGAATGTTATTTTCCGAAAATACAACAAACCAATAAGAATGCGAGTATGGCTTCAAATTCTTCGGACAAAGATCCTTTTTGATTTTTGTTAATTTTACACATATCCTGCATCTAAAAATATACCCTAGATACAGTTAAACGTGTTCAATCATACTGTATAATACCGTAATCCTGTTGTGTTTTAAATAGCATCTGACATATATATCACATAGGGGAAGGATTAAGTGAATCTTTATGCATCTAGTCGACAATTCTTTTAACTATGCCCGATTGCGCTTAGACGGAACCCAGTCCTAAAAATGGCTCCAAGAGGGGCACGAGTCGGTATTCGGCTTGTCCCAGAATAACACGAGTTGGTCACGAATGCCTTGTATCTTGCCTTGTCATTTCAGAATTTTCTGGGGCGGTCGGGTAGCCTAGTGGTTAAAGCATTTGTTCATCAAGACCTAGGTTCGATTCCCGACATGGGTACAATGTGTGAAGCCCATTTCTGGTGTCCCCCGCCGTGATATTGCTAGAATGTTGCTAAAAGCAGCGTAAAATCATATTCACTCACTCACTCAGAATTTTCTCATTTACATTTTTTTTTATACCAAATTGAATTTTTGGGTAGAAAATCTGTAACCCAATTAAAAAAGAGAAGTCTATAAACACACTTTTATTAGTTTTTTTATGCTTTACCAACGATTTTATCGGGAAATCACTTAAATGATGTATCTTACTTCGACCACGCCAAGGAAAAGAAATTCTGTAATGAAAATAGAAGACCAGGTAAAAAATGGGGAGTACAGAAGTAGGTCACAGCTGATGTGTGTTGATATGCAGTAGGCTGTGAGGCTATCAGCACGTACATTTCTGTGTAAGTACAAGTGTTCCCACCTGCTGGTTGACTTGTCTGATTGACCCCCGGGAATCTGCCACATGGCCATGCGTTACCTGACTGGAAGCAGGTATTTGCTGCTCGTCAGTACAGGTGTGATGGGTCATCAGTGCTGTTGTTGCAGATAATATACCTGGAGTTGTTTGGAGTGACAGTTTTGTATTGTGCTCGGTTGTGGTTTAACCTAGTGGAAATGGATATTTTATGCCACGGTGCCACGGTGCCACGGTGCCACAGGTGTTATCACTAAGAAAACAGTGTTATCAATATCCCCACCATAGGGCACATAAGAATTTTTTTTTTAGATATTTCTCAACTAAGATGTTTTTTCTTTGGAAAATCTGTACACCAACTGAAAAGGGAGTTGTTTGGAGACATAGTTTTGTTGTGTGTTCTTTTGGGGACATGGTTCAAGGGAATATTTTATGCCATGGCCGGTTCTTTAAAAGCCGACCTCCTCTGTGGGCTCAGAGAGCAGAACGTCCGGGGTTTGATCCCTGGCCATGTCATGCCAAAAGACGTTAAAAGATGGTACTTGTTGTTACCCTGCCTGGTGCTCTGCATTAAGGGGCTATAATGAGACTGGTCGGCTCAGAGTCAGTATACTGTGTCTGAGTAGGATATTCATGTTAAACTGTGGCATGGTATCTCAGTGAGCTAGCACTATGAAATTGGTAATAGTTTGGATTATAACAAGCAGCCACACACACACACACACAACACACAACACACAACACACAACACACACACAACACACACACAACACACAACACACACACACACACACACCAGGGTTAGAAATTGGCACTAGTCATATGCTATCATTATAAGGACTAGTGGACTGAAACTGTTAGTTTCTACCGCTGCAAACACGCGCATGCACGTCACTGTATAAGTGCAATCTTGAACCCAAAGTTAAGCCCCGTTTCACCTCACCTCCCCTTTTATACTGCCACAGTACATGATCTTGTTTTCCAGGCAGGCCACTCAATGCATATGCGCTTCACATGCTTATCGATGATCAGGACACATTCTGTGCTGATGGTGACTGTGTTTAGACGTCGATCAATATTAGCCTTGATGTTTTCATGGTTCAATGATCAGCCTATACAATCAATTTGTGTTCACAATAACTTGATAACTAATTAACCGCTGACGTGACTCTTTAATTCAACGTAACATGTTGATCTGGTGATGAAGCTACGATGTCTAGATAAATGGGGTTTCACTGTAACATTTGATGAGTGAGTGGGTGGGTGGTTGGGTGAGAGTGAGTGAGTGAGTGAGTGAGTGGGTGAGTGAGTGGGGGGGTGGGTGGGTGAGTGTGTGAGTGGGTGGGTGAGTGTGTGAGTGAGTGAGTGGGTTGGTGAGTGGGTGAGTGAGTGAGTGGGTGGGTGGGTGGGTGAGTGGGTGGGTGGGTGAGTGAGTGAGTGGGTGAGTGAGTGGGTGGGTGGGTGGGTGGGTGAGTGAGTGGGTGGGTGGTCGGATGAAAGGTCGGTCTGACCAGACCCGTAATGGGGTGTCTTCAGATCTTAGTTTAGCGGTAGCCAGATCTAAGATCTGATTTTAATGAGATTGCATTACTCGCAACCATTTCACTGTCAGGAGCTAAAATGAAAGTGCATGAAAGGTTAAAACCAATAAAATTTGTGTTTTTTTTTTATTTATTTGTTTCTGAATTCAGTGGTACATGACTATCAACAAAGACGCAGACTCTGGTCATTGGTTCCCACAGGTTAAATAATGGGTGTTCCCTCATGGTAATTCTGGGTTCAAAGACTGTATTATATCACAGCAAATACGGTATATCCCCAGCACCATGTACCTGTATAAGGCGACTTATGGATCGGATGACATGGGTACAATGTGTGAAGCCCATTTCTGGTGTGATATTGCTGGAATATTGCTAAAGGCGGCGTAAAACCATACTCACTCACTCACTCACTCACTCACTCACTCACTCACTCACTCACAATCAGATTGTCAGACTTGGTGACTTGGTTAACGAGTGTCATCGTATGGATTGTTGCTTTAATGACATCAATCACTGAATTGGTTTGTCCAGCCGCAACTATTTACGGCTGCCATCAATAGCGGGAATATTGCTGAGTGCGGCATTAAACAAAAGAAACATGGTACCTTGTCAGTGACTTGTGTCTTGGTGGTGGTGTGAGTTGATTTGAGTGGTCCGTTGACGTGGTAACGCGTTTGTCTGTCGTATCAGTCATGTTCTATTCTTGGAGGTTAATTTTATTATTGTTTGATGAAGGGTTCATGTTTACTCCAACTAATTAGAGTTAATAGCATCATTAATTAACAGTGATAAATTAACAATGATGCGTTGACCAGATCAATTTGCAGGTTGTTCTGACGGACTGACAAGCGTGATTCTTCAAGTACCGGATATATACTTATGTCATTACTTGTATAATTCTGATCAAATTATTGTAGTGCATGTTATGTTTTGTTAATAAATTTGACAAATTAATATAAATTTTTTTCCGTCTTAGTCTTAAATAAAAAGCGAAAACATTTCCATGATCGTTAGAAGTCAGCTAAAAGCAGAGACCATTTTTACGATTCCTGCTATTTCCCGAGCATGTTTATGCATCCCTAGTATATAATGATGACGCCAGGTGTTTGCAAAAAGAAGATAAAATATGCAAGAATCATGTTAAGAACAGTGATAATTGACAGTATGTACCAAGGCTATCAAAAACAACATTGACGTCTATTTCAAAATTGTGTCAACATGTCACATCATAGCCACTGCCATTATAAGACTGAAACATAGCTCTAACAGCAGTCTTAATATTATTGTTAACACAAGCAGTGGAGTAAAACGATGCATTTGGCAACAAACATGTTTTATGTAGTACATACACATGTTTAGTTATGAGGAGAACGTTATCAAGTCTCTCATACAGACGGAAACAAAAATCTCAAAAAAACTATGGATCAAGTCATCTCCACTTTGGCTGAAAATGAAGAGATAAATTCAGCTCCATTATGTTACTGAAGTACAATTTAACCTCTAAAATCTTTGAAAAATAATTTCATTTCCGAGGCTTAGTGTTTGTTCTAGGGAACATCACTTTTTACATATGTTTGATCGTGATTGGACACTTGATAGATGTAGATTACTGAAGGCTCTCATTTTCCTGGTGCTTTTGCAATTGAGCAAATAAAACTTGGTATGCGTGACTGCATTTTTTGCATCTGTGTTTACGTTACTGCATGAAGCGCTGTGATAAGGGAAGATTTTTTGTGTGTATGTGTCATAAAACTGCAATTAGATTAGATTTATGGACATGTCTGTTATGAGAAATCACGTAAGCATTCAGTCAGGAGGGAGTGGTTGCATTAGGAGGTTGTTTCTTTCTAGTTGTTTAACGTCGAACTCAGCAATATTCCATCGAAATTCATTCTACATGACTGTGGTCTGTCAGCGATAGAGTCTGGACCAGACAATCCAGTGATGGAGATCATGAGCATCAATATATGCAGTTGGATGCAATGGCATGCATCAACCACGCCAGCGAGCCTGACCACCCGATCCATTTAATCGCCTCTTACGACCTGAGATAGGTTGCTGGGGGCCTACCTGTATTCTCACCTGGAGTCCCTCCGACCCATGAAGATCTGGAGTAGATGAGGTCTTCAGCAACCCATGCTTGCCTAAAAGGCGACAGATGATGATGCTTGTCGTAAGAGGCGACTAACGGCATCAGTTGGTCAGGCTCGCTGACTTGGTTGATGCATGTCATCGTTTCCCAATTGTGTGGATCAATACTCATAATGTCAGTCACTGGATTGCCTAGTCCAGACTTGATTATTTGCAGACCGCTGTCAAAAGCTGGAAAATTGCTGAGTGCAGTGTTAAACAACAAACAAACAAACAAACAAACAAACAAACAAACAAACAAACAAACCTGGAGTCCCCATGGGTTGTGTCATTATAGAAGGAGTGGGTGGACAGGCAGTGGGCCAGTGTAGGGTACATTTTTTTATCCCCCGCCGCGCGAAAGCGCGAAGCGGGGGATATAGTATTCACGACCGTCCGTACGTACGTCCGTACGTCCGTACGTCTGTACGTCCGTCCGTACGTCCCACCTGTTTGTTGCCGCGATATCTCAAGAACTAAACACTGGATTGTCTTCATATTTGGAGCTATGGTGTATATACAGACTCCGCAGACACCAGTCGGTTTTGGTGACCTTGACCCCATTTTCAAGGTCACAGCAGGCATATCTGCTTTTGGAGTTGGAAAACGGTGTTGCCGCGATATCTCAAGAACTAAACACTGATTTGTCTTCATATTTGGAACTATGGTGTATATACAGACTCCGCAGACACCAGTCGGTTTTGGTGACCTTGATCCCATTTTCAAGGTCACAGCAGACAAATCTGCTTTTGGAGTTGGAAAACGGTGTTGCCGCGATATCTCAAGAACTAAACACTGGATTGTCTTCATATTTGGAACTATGGTGTATATACAGACACCGCAGACACCAGTCGGTTTTGGTGACCTTGACCCCATTGTCAAGGTCACAGCAGGCAAATCTGCTTTTGGAGTTAGAAAACGGTGTTGCCGCGATATCTCAAGAACTAATCGCTGGATTGTCTTCATATTTAGAACTATAGTGTATATACAGACACCGCATACACCTGTCAGATTTGGTGACCTTGACCCCATTTTCAAGGTCACAGCAGACAAATCTGTTTTTGGAGTTGGAAAACGGTGTTGCCACAATATCTCAAGAACTAATCGCTGGATTGTCTTCATATTTGGTACTATGGTGTACAGGCGGGGGATATTTCGTCACTCTGTGACAAATACTTGTTGTGATTATATTATGTGCATCATCTGTGACTAAGTCTTGACTTCATGGATGGGATATTGGGAGGCAGATAGAAAGATGGGGACAACCCAACCATGAACAGATTTTATCGATTTCTGAGGTAAATTATGGTTAGGGGAGTATGGGTTGTCCACTTCTTCAAGTCACTGCAGTTGCATGTAGTCGGGGTTCAAATCCCATGTTAGTCCTATTACAATTTTGATCTGTTATGATAACCGTTTTGCATACCCGTACTCATGGGTTTCACCAAAGTGGTATATATGTCTGAGATCTGGGCATCACTTCATGATTTCCTCCCACATTGAACTGGCATGCCGTGATATTACTGAAATCAAAGTCAAATGCTTCTAAAAATGGTGTTCAGGAGGTTTCAATTAGCAGAATCGCAATTTTATTAGAACTAAAAGAAATTTAACTATTATTGGCTTTAAACTCAGCAGCTAAATTGCAAGGCTGGATCTTATGGCTCTTTTACAGTAAGGGAATGAAGAAAATAAATAAATATATCGCCACGGTATCCAAGTTCAAGTGTATATAATGATTTTCCAAGGCGCTTTTTAGAGTAACAAATTCACTTGAGAACCTGTTGTTGGCTTCAAGCTCTAATGAAGACTGATAATACTTCAATAGTTCCTGTCAAGCTCAGGCATGTCAGAAATTGATTACCTCATCAATTTGTCTTGATGACCTCGTTAACTGTCAATCAAGTAATTGGGGCTGACTTGTACACCACCAATTGCCCCAGCATGCTGACAGCATGTACTTAGCCTTGGCATGCTCGTATCTTTCCGGTACGGCCCGGTGAAATGCGTGTATATTTCGTGCATGCTCCTACTTTTAAGTTGCTAATTGCATGTTTATTTTTTTTACTTATCATTCAACGTGTGTGTATTTCCTTAACTTACCATAGAGCATTTGTATATTTCCTTGACTTTCCACAGAAAACGTGTATATTTCCTTGACTTTCCACAGAACACTTGTATATTTCCTTGACTTTACACAGAAAACGTGTATATTTCATTGACTTTACACAGAACACTTGTATATTTCCTTGACTTTACACAGAACACTTGTATATTTCCTTGACTTTCCAAAAAACACTTGTATATTTCCTTGACTTTCCACAGAACACTTGTATATTTCCATGACTTTCCACAGAAAACTTGTATATTTCATTGACTTTCCACAGAACACTTGTATATTTCCTTGACTTTCCTCAGAACATTTGTAAATCTCCTTGACTTTCCACAGAACACTTGTAAATAATATCCTTGACCTACTATAGAACACTTGTATATTTCCATGACTTTCCACAGAAAACTTGTATATTTCATTGACTTTCCACAGAACACTTGTATATTTCCTTGACTTTCCTCAGAACATTTGTAAATCTCCTTGACATTCCACAGAACACTTGTAAATAATATCCTTGACCTACTATAGAACACTTCTATATTTCCTTGGATTACCATAGCACACTGGTATGTTTCCTTAGCATACTTGTATATCTCACATAATCACCTTCCAATAACATGTAAAATGAGTATTTTTTTCATATACCATTAGAGCTTGTATATTTCATGTATTTCTCCTATAAACCTGTAAACTGCTTGTATCTTCTTTCCCTAAGCATAGAACGCTTGTATATCATTCCTGTGATAGTACATTCGGAAGTCATGGCTTTTGATGATGTATGCAACTGGAAGTGATAATAGATTGTCTGGTTATTTCACCTTGTTGATTGCATCAGTGGATGAGGATGGTCTGTTGACCGGGTCTCCACTCACTGCAGGACATAAGGCAGGATTGTATAAGACGTTATAACCCAACTCACTCACTCACTCACCTTGTTGATTGCATCAGTGGATGAGGATGGTCTGTTGACCTGGTCTCCTCTCACTGCAGGACATAAGGCAGGATTGTATAAGACGTTATAACCCACAGGTCAACCAATGTTGTTGGGAGATAAGTGGTGTTGATCATTATGTCAATACACAAGTATAGGTCTGGTAATGCGTTATTGATTTAGGGTTTGTAGAGTCAATTTCGTTTTGTCAGAATTGCTTTCGTGCAGAATAATTATTTTTCTATAATAATGATTTTGAGGGAGGTGGAAAACAACTTTGAGTTTTCATATTCCATTGTACATGATTGAATAATAATAAATGATATTACAAGTTCCCAATATGAACTGATCCATGTTTTCATTTTATGATAAATAACACTTTATTGGATGTTTTCCGGGCTGGAAATAAACTTTTGAAATGTAGCAAGTTTTGCTATCAAGTTTGTTTTGTTCAATATTTCATTTCAATGAATTGATACCTCAATAGACCCCGTGGTACTGTGGGTAGATGCGCTTGACCTACCTGTCACCGACATAAATAATAATGGCGATATTTGGCCCAAAGTCTGTAGCAAATGTCAGTAAACAATTCCAAATTGGAATTTTAAAATTCCCAAGTCATGTTGTTTAAGTTATGAAGAATGATATGGCTTGGAGGAAACTTGAATTTCATTGATAACAAGACCAATAAAGAGGAAGAGAATTTAATGTTTACTTTTACATTATTGCATTGAATGTAATGTTAAAGTACTTCTGAATTTAAGAGGGGCGGTCGGGTAGCCTAGTGGTTAAAGCGTTCGCTCGTCACGCCGAAGACCCAGGTTCAAATCCCGACATGGGTACAATGTGTGAAGCCCATTTCTGGTGTCCCCGGCCGTGATATTGCTAGAATATTCCTAAAAGCGGTGTAAAACCATACTCACTCACTGACTCTGAATTTAAGAAAATACAAACTTTATTAATATTTTAATTTTGAACTAATTAACGTTTGTTTTGAACTAAAATAAAATAACTATACATTAGTGTGAAGACATAATACATGCCATAGTCCTTGCCACTTGAATGGCGAAATGTTGCGATTCGTAATGAAGATAGCTGCATGTGTGCTAATATTTATGAAGTAAAAACAGGTGATTCCGCTGATCAGAAATACTTATAACATACAGTAATGAGAGCCGTGAAGATCCGGGGTAGAATAGGTCTTCAGCAACCCATGATTGCTGTAAAAGCGACTATGCTTGTCGTAAGAGGCGACTAATGGGATCGGGGAGGTCAGGCTCGCTGACTTGGTTGATGCATGTCATCGATCCCAATTGCGTGGATCGATGCTTATGATGTCCATCACTGGATTGTCTGGTCCAGACTTGATTATTTACAGGCTGCCATCATATAGCTGGAATATTGCTGAGTGCATCATTAAACAACAAACAAACATATATACAGTAATGATTGTCTGATCCAGACTCGATTATTTACAGACTGCCATCATAAAGCTGGAATATTGCTGAGTGCAGTGTTAAACAACCAACAGGTTGAATCTCTGATACGTCCCTAATACATGCTCCTATACTGAAACAGCTTATTTTATTGTAAGCAAAGAAGTCCCCAAACCATTCTTTAACAAGCAAATACTGGCAGATCATTCACAGTAATCAATCAATCATTTTAAACCAATTTTCCACTCAACATCCTCAGTATAAAGGAATGGATATGATTCCTCTGGTACGGAACACCTGGAACGAGATCTTGGCCTTAGAATATATTATTCCTTTATCTGGGTTTGAAACAACAAAAGGGTCACTACAAGGAAATTACAACCACTACAGTGACCTCGGACAAGGTGTAAAGATTGTTGGCTGAGCTAATAACATGGCAGAGAGGGTGATATTTCATACCAAACACAAGACCTGCTCCCATATCAAGATCCTGGCAAATAAGCTGTGATAAGCTGTGTACGAGTAGTGCGAATTGTGTCATTAACCCGTGCCGACCTGAAATCTGGTTTGATCTAAGTTTATATGGGTTAATGTGAAGTTTGACATGTGGTTCAGTTGAAAACATTTTATTACCCATTTCTTAATTTCATTCTATAACATAATTATTTAAATATGCTACTCATCAAAAGTTAAAGAACGCCCAATGTTTTCATATGGCTGTAGTTAATCTGTGTTGCTTGCTTGCTTATTTGTTTGTTTGTTTGTTTGTTTGTTTGACACTGCACTCAGCAATATCCAGTTATATGATGGCGGTCTGTAAATAATCAAGTCTGGTCCAGACAATCCAGTGATTGATATCATGAGCATACGATGACATGCATCAACCAAGTCAGTGAGCCTGACCACCCGATCCCGTTAGTCGCCTTTTACGACAAGCATAGTGGTCTTGTCATGTTAGTTTGAGTAGTACCGTATATATATTTAGATTATAAAGGGTTTGAGTTTAGGTGTTAAGAATACTCCTTGACCTCCAATTTGTACCTAACATTAAATAGATTGCTGAGCAGTATGCCTGTGTGGGGTGGCCATTTATTACTGATAGCACACCCTGTTCATTTCTGTATCACATGAATTATATATATATTTATGGTGCTCATTCACTGGAAAATTGGGCTGAGCATAAACCTCAGGGAGGTGTATAATAAACCAGGGAGGTGTATAATTGAGCAGCTTATGACTCTGTAGTTATACAGTCGTTATGGAACAGGTTACTCCCACATCTAGTTCACACCTATGGTAATCGTACGTACCGTTGCGTAGAGTGGCCTAACCTCTCCGTCCATAGTCAAAAGACTTCAAGATTTGTGTGGAGTTAGCTCAAGTGTGGGCTTAAATTACAATGGGTTTGAATGTGATTATCTCGCTCTGCTGAGTCTGTTGTATGTTCAAGAGGGAAGTGAAGGCTGTAAAACTAAGTTAATCTTTTATTGGCAAGATTAGTATAAGATTTGGGTGAAGTGTAGTGTACGGAACATAACTGGGACTGCTTTCTGAATATGTTTGTTTGTTTATTTTTTTAGTGTCCTTAAGGACATGTTGTAAAGTTTGTTAATTCATGTTGTGATATGAAGCTTGGATAGGATGTGTTTGGTGTCCCTGGTGTATTGTGACTTCCTTGTTTGACGTGACTTGCACATTGTGACGTGTTTAACGTGACTTGCACATAGTGACCTGTTTGACGTGACTTGCACATCGTGACCTGTTTGACGTGACTTGCACATCGTGACCTGTTTGACGTGACTTGCACATCGTGACTTGCACATCGTGACCTGTTTGACGTGACTTGCACATCGTGACCTGTTTGACGTGACTTGCACATCGTGACTTGCACATCGTGACCTGTTTGACGTAACTTGCACATTGTGACATGTTTAACGTGACATGCACATCGTGACATGTTTGACATGACTTGCACATCGTGATCTGTTTAATGTGACTTGCCCATCATGAGCTGTTTGACATGACTTGCACATCGTGACCTGTTTGACGTGACTTACACATCGTGATGTGTTTGACGTGACCTGCAGATGGTGACCTGTTTGACGTGACTTACACATCGTGACCTGTTTAACGGGACTTGCACATCGTGACCTTGGTGCCATTGTACAAAGCGATCTTAACTTTAAGGTGATCGTAACTCCCATACCTTAACATAGACGTACGACAGTCGTAGCGTTAAGGTTGTTTTGTGCAACGACACCCAGTTTGACATGACTTGTGCATCGTGACCTGTTTGACATGACTTGCATTTGTGACCTGTTTGACATGTCTTGCACATCGTGACGTATTTGTTTGTTTGTTGTTTAACGCGGCAGTTAGAAATATTCCAGCTATATGACGGCAACTGTAAATAATCAGACATTCCAGTGATCGAAATCATGAGCATTTGGGATACACAATTGGGATATACATCAACCAAGTCAGCAAGCCTGACCACCCGATCCCATTGGTCGCCTCTTACGACAAGCATAGTCACCTTTTACAGCAAGCATGGGTTGCTGAAGACCTGTACTACTTCGGATCTTCACGGGTCTCGTGACCTGTTTGACATGTCTGTCATGTCATGACATATTGGATGTGACTTGTACCTTGTGACCTGTTTGGCATGACTTGTAAGTTGTGACCTGTTTGACCTGCAATGGTATATTTTGTTTGAAAATATCGCAAACTTGTATTACCCATTATTTCACAAACCAGGAACTCTGTCATATTTTAGATTGCTAGAACAATCCAGAATAGATTTCAATTGTTTAAGTTAGGGATAAAAATATATCTCTGCATGTACAGCTCTATTTCAGCTTAATACAAAGCGTGTTTGTTTGACTTGGAAGATATGCCTTTGTTTCACCTCTGCCCTGATTCTAAAGATTTATTTCTGACATAGGTTACGCTTGAATGAGACTGCAGATAAAAATCAATATTTTCACTGAATGATTGACAAGACTGTAATGCAGTTTGTTTGTTGTCCTGTGTCCTGCTTCCATTATGCTAGAAAGGATCTATTCTGCCTTTTCCTTGTGAAGGTTGTGGTTTGTTGACTTATTATTGTCAAAAGACACTGAATAAAATGTATGGATCTTTGGAGATTTTGAAGGTTGAATATCGGGTGTTTGGAAGTACTTATAGACCTGTGAAGAACGGAGTTAGAATAGGTCTTCAGCAACCCAAGCATGCCATTACAGGCAACTGTGGCACAGGTGGCCCAGTCGTCTTAGAAACCGGAATTAGCTGAGCAGAGTTGTGTCCCTTGAGCATGCCTGACACCTTAAAGACTGTGTGATCGAATCCTTGTTCTTCCCAGTTATGTTTCTAGGTTTGTCAGCACCATACCCTTGCACGTGGGTTTCACCGAAGTGGTAAACGTCTGAGACCTGCATCACTTCGGGCTTTCCTCCCACCTTAAGCTGACACACCGTGGTATAACTGGAGTACTGTTAAAAGGGGCGTTAAACCCAACTCACTCACTCATTCATGAACTTTAAATTAAGAAAGAGTTAGGAAAGGGGCCTAATACTCGTTAGCCTGGGACTCGTCTGAAGCCCATCTGTCTTGTGCGCTCATAATAGCCCATATTAACACGAAAGATTTTTAAATGTTGCCATTAGACAAGTTCGGGATAGTAGATGGAAAAGGGTTTGACACTGTCTTCCCTGAATTTTAACATTTAAGGGGTCCCTAGATTCAAATACTGGAACAAGAAATCTCCTGGACCCCATTAATTTCTGAGGGACATTTGGGTAGTCTTGTGGTTAAAGCGTTCGCTTGTCACTCCGAAGGCTGGGTTCGATTCCGAAAATGGGTCACAATGTGTAAAGCCCATTTCTGTTCCCCACCGTGATATTGCTGGACTATTGCTGTGGGCGGCGTAAAACCAAACTCACTTATTTTCTGACACTGCTGATGAATACCAACATCTGCCATTTTGTATCCTCCTCAGGGGCGGTTGGGTAGCCTAGTGGTTAAAGCCTTCGCTTGTCATGATGAAGACCCGGGTTCGATTCCTGACATGGGTACAATGTGTGAAATCCATTTCTGGTGTCTCTCGCCATGATATTGTTAGAATATTGCTTAAAGCGGCGTAAAATTAAACCATACTCACTTACTCGTATCCTCCCCACAATGAGAGTGTGTGTCAGGGAAACACCTGGGACGCCAACAGGTTGGAGCCCATCTTCTCTTCTATCTTCATGGCCCATGACTATCAGTCAATCATCAGCTGTTTTGAGCACCATCCAAAACGTGGCCAGTGGAGAGATACATGCTAGGTACTCTGTAGATATCAACATGGCGGCATGGTGTGAGGGGATTACAGGGTGGCAGGTGTGCCTGGTTCTATGTCTCTCTTAAAGACTGAACCAGGCCACGTGCATAGACAGGGGGGCTCGTTCTGATGAGAGATGTAACTTGATGTCTGATGAGTGATTGCTCAGACATAAATAACTATTATATGTTTGATGTGGTTGATGTAGTGTTCATGGTGTTGATGTCGATGGGGATGCTGAAGATGTGGTGGTGGATGATGTCGATGGAGTTGGTAGATGATGTCGATGGAGTTGGTAGATGATGTCGATGGAGTTGATGTAGTGTTGATGGTGTTGATGTCAATGGGGATGCTGCAGATGGGGTTGTGAAGGATGTTGATGGGGATGGTGGATGTTGTCCATGGAGTTGATGTAGTGTTGATGGTGTTGATGTCGATGGGGATGCTGCAGATGTGGTGGATGATGTCAATGGGGATGGTGGATGTTGTCAATGGAGTTGATGTAGTGTTGATGGTGTTGATGTCGATGGGGAAGCTGCAGATGGGGTTGTGAAGGATGTAATTGGGATGGTGGATGATGTTGATGGAGTTGATGTAGTGTTGATGGTGTTGATGTCGATGGGGAAGCTGCAGATGGGGTTGTGAAGGATGTTGATGGGGATGGTGGATGTTGTCAATGGAGTTGATGTAGTGTTGATGGTGTTGATGTGGATGAGGATGCTGCAGATGTGGTGGTGGATGATGTTGATGGGGATGGTGGATGGAGTTGATGTAGTGTTGATGGTGTTGATGTGGATAAGGATGCTGCAGATGTGGTGGTGGATGATGTCAATGGGGATGGTGGATGGAGTTGATGTAGTGTTGATGGTGTTGATGTGGATGGGGATGCTGCAGATGTGGTGGTGGATGATGTTGATGGGGATGGTGGATGGAGTTGATGTAGTGTTGATGGTGTTGATGTGGATAAGGATGCTGCAGATGTGGTGGTGGATGATGTCAATGGGGATGGTGGATGGAGTTGATGTAGTGTTGATGGTGTTGATGTGGATGGGGATGCTGCAGATGGGGTTGTGAAGGATGTAATCTGGATGGTGGATGTTGTCGATGGAGTTGATGTAGTGTTGATGGTGTTGATGACGATGGGGATGCTGCAGATGGGGTTGTGAATGATGTTGATGGGGATGGTGGATGATGTCGATGGAGTTCGTAGATGATGTTGATGGAGTTGATGTAGTGATGATGATGTTGATGTCGATGGGAATGCTGCAGATTATGGTTGTGAATGATGTCGATGGTGTTGTAAGTCAGATGTTGATGGGGTTGTAAGTCAGATGTTGATGGGGATTGTGGATGATGTTGATGGAGTTGATGTAGTGTTGATGGTGTTGATGTCGATGGGGATGCTGCAGATGGGGTTTTGAATTATGTTGATAGGGTTGTAAGTCAGAGGTTCATGGTGTTGGTTGATGTTGGTGATGAATTTTATGTAGTGTTGATGGTGTTGATGTCGATAGTGATGCTGTAGTTAAGGTTGTGAATGATGTTGATGGTGTTGGTAAATGATGAGGTTGACGTTGATGGTGTTGTACATGAAGTTGATGTAGATGGTACATAATGTAGAAGTACAAGTAACTATTTAAAGAAATGATGTATGACTTGTAAGGTAAAAAAACAAACTTCCCAAGGAAATCCCAATTATTAAAACATTCTCAACAGTGATTAAAATATTAAAATAATCAATTTATCATCTATTTCTACAGGGACAGTTTTGGACCAAATTAAACTTTAGCGACCATGATTTATCATATACTTGTTGGAACCACCTCCTGTCTAAACTATGATTATTTTCAACGAGCCAATACTGACCCCAATTTGTAAACTGACCCACAAAATATCATCCTTGATGTTTTGGGCTAGGTTAAAATGATTAACACTCGAATTCAATTTTATGCAATTTGAAATTTTTCTCCTTTGGAAATTGTTGACTTCTAAAATGTTACTTTTCATGCCTGGCAAATTAGGATAATTTCCCTGGGGAGTTTGGAAGGCTGACTATTGATAGCACCTAACATTTTCCTTTCTACCAAATGAACAAAACCAGTATAATATTGCAACATTTTTTTTTATAGTTAATGAAGTTTGTTGACCTGGCAACATCATAGTCTGGTAACTAGGTAACATATAGATTCTAACAAAGGCCTGAAACATGTTGGATTGTACTTGAGGGAGTCTGCATTTGTTCTGACAAGTGCTTGCTGCTGGAAAGATGTGTTGAAAAACAGCTAGTAACAGCTGTAACAATAACTTATTCAACAAGAAACACTTTGCTTCCACCTTTGAGGAAGTTTATGTCTAGTGGGTAATGTGTAATTAATGAAGCAGACAAACATGTTGTTTTGGGTTTTTTTATTCGAAAAAATCAAGGAGGGGTCGTATCAAAACATTGTTTTCTCTTTTTTTTTCTTAAGTGAATGATTTTTTTACACTCTTTTTAGCAATATGCAGTCATTTTCTTATAAAAACCTGTGATTGTAGGTTTAAATCCTGGTTCGCCCTGGTTATGTTTTTAGGTTTGTCAGCACCATCATGTAACCCATGGTCATTGTATCACCAAAGTGGTAGATAAGAAAGACCTGCATCACATCGGGCATCTTCCTGAGGCAAGGGCGTTAACTGACTATAAAAGTCCAGTTTCCACCCTTGCCAAACTAGGCTGGTCTTTCTAGGCTCGATCGAAGCGCTATTATATAGTTTGATTGAAAAGATGAAATGATAAGGAAAATATCTGTAGACGCTGAGTTGGCAGTACACAATTATGCTTTGCAAATCCTGCAACTGACCGAAATCTGCATGGATGTTTGCAAACCCGATGTTGATTTCGTTACACGATTTTGATTGGACTATGCATAGACTCGTTAGTCCAGCCAAAATATAACTCCATAATGACAGCCTAGTTCGGCAAGGGTGGAAACTGAACTTTTATAGTCAGTTCACGCTCTTGCCTTGGGAAGATGCACTTTGGGCTTTTCTCTCACATCAAGCTAACACGCTGTGATATGACTGGAATACTGTTCAAAGTGGCGTTAAACCCAACTCACTCATGTCACTATGTAAGTGCAATAATCAGAAATGCAACATTTTACCTCATTTCCCCCCACCCAATGAAAATAATATTTCATGGGCTATAGACATGGTTGTATGTGTAGGACTAAGTGTACTGGTTTGTACAAATATAAAAGCCAACATGGTTTTGAGACAGTCCCTCAACTCCCCAAGACAAGGAAGAGGATGTTGATCATTGTAACTCAGTTGTAGGGTTGTATAATGCATTGAACTCTGACCTCACACAAGGTCACATTTGTCTTAAAGGTGTAGGGGATCAAAGTGTAATTGAAGACTGTCAGATAAACGGGTGCTCAGCAAGGGTATAGCTATATGGAAAAATTCAAACGTAAACAATCGGTTTATATTACAGTACTTGTTTTTCTTAAACACTCATAACACTTAACAAACGCAAACACAAGCAGGCCAGTGCAACATATTTGAAAACAGAGATATCACTAAATATCCTTACCACCATCTAATAACACATTTTAAGTATAAAACAGTTTGATTATTGTGATCAAACCCAGATATCCTCATGAAACATAATCTGTCAATGCCAGAGTATAACCATGCTAGATTGTCCACCGAAACAGATTACATTTGGCGTAAAGGGCATAACAGCTGTGAAAATTATATGAATGGACCAATGAAAATCAGTTGTGACACCAAGTGTTGGCGAAAAGGGTAAGGGAAATGTAACAAGTAAACAACAACATCGAACCGACTCATCAACGACAATTTTGACACTGGTAGGCGGGTGAACCTGTAAATTAACAAAGAACACACTAAAGTCCTTTTTTATAATTATTTATTTTATCTTATTTTGGAAAAGATTTTAAAGTGTAAGCACTTGTTTTTTTGTGCTACGTGGTACTAAGCTGCACCCAGCGTTAGAAATTGGCACTAGTCCTATAGTCCTCACCAAACTGCCCAATGGTAAAGGTATCCTAAGGACTAGTAGAAATTGGCCTATTTTAAGGGTTTTGCTACATGTTATCATTATAAGGACTAGTGGACAAAAAATGTTAGTTTCTAACCCTGTGCACCACTGCTAAGTTCACTGCTCAGTTTTGGGGAGATGTGAAAATGAATCAAGAAAACAACTGTATGATCATACAATTTTATGGATAACAACTTCTTTAATACTGTAAAAAACGATGTTTCGGTATAGATCCTTATACCGTTGTCAAGCAAGACTGAATGAGGGACGTAGTACAGAATATATATAGTAGGTGGAGGATTAACAGTAGATTAACAGTAGAGGATTATCAGTAACAACAAATGCATATATGAGTGTGATGATATAGGTAAGGTGTTGACAATTGTTGTTGAGTTGTTATTCATAAAATTGTGTCTACCTTATCATCCGTCAACTTCTAAGTAATGCCTGTCAAACAATTTAACTGTGTGATCTCTAAGTCAGAATGTAGATTGAACTGATCTTTACATAGACAATACATAACTAAAGACTGAAGAATATTCATAGCGACGAAATGGAACATTTTTACAAACAAAGTTGACCTTTTCCGGATGTTCGGACGGTCATTTCAAACACTGCTCTTCACTTCTGGACAGATCTGCTCTTCAGCTATTGTCATCTGTGCTAGTGTTTTGTCTCGTTTCCATGGCAACATAATGATTGAAATAGATGTAGAAATGTCACTGTTGATGTCATGATATGTCTCATGATGAACATCTACACAGGTGATCATATATGTGATGGACGGCTCCGAAATAGATTTGATTTCTGTTTATGTTGATTAAGAATCAAGGATGACCGACAAGGATCTATTTGATGTACCTGAGAAATTGTTATTATATACCACACTGCCTTAATAGTTGTTCCTGGAGAATTAGGGTCACCATGTACTACTCTGCTGAGATGTATAAATGCTCCGGGGACAACAGCTTGTAGAAATGTGTACTGACATTTAGTCATACTTGACATGATGCTGAAGATCGTTCCATGGTATATGGAATACTATTTGTATGACAACGTGTCCAAGTAATTAGTCACATCTGGCCTTACAACTGTTAGGCGGACAAAAATATGCTTTGTATGTAAGGGTTTGTGACTTGTATTGATCCGTTTGATGAAGTTTCTGTGTCATCAGTTGTATTCTACATCCACTTTGTGATATGAGAAATGTTAGCTTACTTCTCTCGCTTTCACTGTCTTGATTTCTCTCTCTCTTGATTTCTTATTCTCTCTCGACCCATGAAGATCCGGGGTATAATAGGTCTTCAGAAACCCATGCTTGCCGTAAAAGGCTACTATGCTTGTCGTAAGAGGCGGCTAACAGGATCTGGTGGTCAGGCTCGCTGACTTGGTTGTTGCATGCCATCGATCCCAAATGTGTGGATCACTGGAATGTCTGGTTGATTATTTACAGACCGCCACCATATAGCTTGAATATTGCTGAGTGCGACGTTAAACAACGAACCAACCTACCAAATCTCTCTCTTACTCTCTTTATTTATTTATTTCTTTCTAATTTTATTCTCTCTCTCTCTCTCTCTCTCTCTCTCTCTCTCTCTCTCTCTCTCTCTCTCTCTCTCTCGTGTAGGTAATGTGTAATTTAAGAGTACTAATGTGTCGGCAAGCACACCTTCACACCCACACAATTCAGACATTCCAAAATACACCTCTAAATATCAATTCAAGGTTAGTTCATGTCAATTTGAAAATAAGACTATCTACATACATTCAAAATGAACAGAACAGAAAATAATTGCTATCCGACTGTGTTACTATCCTATCCTTTGTCATTTTCTTTGCTTATAGATTTCAAACACCAAGTGACTTATAATGGCCCCCACTCCCGATGTAGTCAGCTGTCCACACGGTTATGCACACATACAGGGTCTTAACCTCGTTTATCTCGTGTACACACTCCTCACGTCAAAGGTCCGACCACTTCCATTGAGTAACACTGGGGGGAGGTGAGCTGGAGAGAGGGAGTGGAAGTCCTTTTCTTTTTGGAGAAATGATTTTGGGGGGGTTGCAGTGATTTAAGACATACAGTCTCAATTTCTCTTAAAGGGGGTGTCAAGCAGTGAATACTGAAACACTTTGGAAAATGCATAATGGATTTTGATTCTTGATATGTAACAAGGGACCGGTAGCTTATGTCCAGGTATGACAGCGTGAATGAGGATTCAAACTCAGACACCATTATTGCAATGTTGCATGCCTTCAGGCCACACAGCCACATACCAGTTGCTTTGTTTTGTGTCAGTTTGCTGAAAATTATTTCTTAAATTCCACTCTCTGGTTTCTTAGTGTCTCAGTATAGTTGGGCCCATGCCCCATTGGGATTCTGGGTCAGTATAGTTGGGCCCAGGCCCCATTGGGATTCTGGGTCGGTATCGTTGGGCAAAGGCCCCCGTTGGGATTCTGGGTCAGTATCGTTGGGCCCAGACTCCATGGCGATTCCTGGTCAGTATCGTTTGGCCAAGGCCCCCATTGGGATTCTGGGTCAGTATAGTTGGGCCCAAGTCCCTGTTGGGATTCTGGGTCAGTAGTTGGCCCAAGTCTCCGTTGGGATTCTGGTTCAGTAGTTGGCCCAAGTCCCCGTTGGGATTCTGGTTCAGTATAGTTGGGCCCAAGTCCCCGTTGGGATTCTGGGTCATTATAGTTGGGCCCAGGCCCGCTTTGGATCCGAGGTAGAATAGGTCTTCAGCAACCTATGCTAGCCGTAAAAGGCGACTTTACTTGTCGTAAGAGACAACCAACAGGATCGGGTAGTCAAGCTTGCTGACTTGGTTGAAGCATGTCATTGTATCCCAATTGATCGATGCTCATGATGTCAATAACTGGATTGTCTGGTCCAGACTACCTTATTTACAGACCACTGTCATAGAGCTGGAATGTCACAGAGTGTGGTGTTATACAACAAACAAACAAACAAACAAACAATCAATCAATCAAACAAATCAAATGTCATGGTCAGCCCTGGTGTATTGCACAAGGACATGTCAGAACAAGGCTGTTGTACGTTTAGCAGGCCACCAGTTTGATAACCACCAGAAGCCAGTCTTGGCCACTATGTCCATCAACAGCACTCAGAAGGGATTACACGAGCAAATAAAGGACAAATACATTGGGAAGGGTTGACTTCACTTCCTGGCAGCCAGTACCAGCTCACAACCGATACGTAGGCGGAGTTTAACGCGGACTGCAAATGTCTTCCTCCTTTGACCTCTGTCAACCTCTTGTGTCCAAATTTTGCGAATCATTTTTCTGGAACTTTTGTTTGTTGTGGCCATTTGTTGTTTGGGCTGCAGTATTTTCTGAGTTGGCCGTTTCATTCACGGAAGAGGCCCATGTTTGAGTTGGAAGGAGCTGTTGTTATGTTTACGCCCACCATTAGTGTATTGTGGTAACACAAGGACTTGGATAACACTGCTGTCTGTTGTGTCATTTCATACATACATACATACATACATACATACATACATACATACATACATACATACATACATACATACATACATACATACATACATACATACATACATACATACATACATATAATATATATATATATATATATATAATATAATGTATACCATATTCGACGTAATAAGCACCCAGGGCGCTCTCAAAATTAGAAATAGGGGGCTCTTATTAGAATATTATTTTGGTGGAAAAAACAGAGTTGAAAGATAAATTTTGTGGTTTATGCTGACAGCCTGAAATGTTTATATACGAGAGATATATTTTTCCAGAATTTAACTGCCCATAATTAAGGGTGCATATAACACACGAGTGCGTATCATGCGCGAATAAATAAGAATTGTGTACATTGAACAATCGGAAAGGGTGCTAATTGGGATTGTTCACGAGCCAATATATTAGCAAATATCGCCGTGGGCGCTTATTAGAGCGGGGCGCTTATTACGTCGAATACAGTATCTGTACTTGAATATTAATTACTGAGTTGGTGTGTGGTATGGATTTTTACCCATTTGATGACATTGAGGACATTTTTTATTGAAATAATTTTAAAATTTCTCATTTCAAAAGGAATTTGTTACATCGGGTTTTAAACATTAAGGTATTATAGAAGTAAATTGAATATGTGAAAAATAATAGTTTTTTCACAATTTGTAGATGATGACAATGACTTTTTGATTTTTTGGAGGATTTTTTAGATGATGCTATCTTTTTGCTTTAAATGAGGTTTTTGCTGGAACCATCAAGAGAGAACAGACATTGTCAAAATTTAATGTTACTGAGAATTTTGTGATAGAGGTACCGAGGCACAATTGTTCCCAGTTTCTGTTTGAAACAGATTTGTGGGAGTGTCAAATGAGTGGCTGAAAGGTGACTGTTTGATCTTTGAACCAAGTAGTTAAACAGTGTGGCCTATAGTAAAAGAAAACTATGTAACGTTTTTTCTTTGTTATACCAGTAGTTAATCAAGAATTATTAAAACAGTATAAAAACAATATATCCACCCGTATCCAAGAAATGTACACACATACTTAAGATTGAAGAGGTACCACAAATCATGACAGTATTGTTCAAAGACGACTGAGCCTCCAACAGTCATCGCACTGTGATTGGTTGTCAGGCAAGCAGTTTTAAGTCTCCTCCCGCGCGGGTCACTTAAAGGTTTGGTTACGTCTAGTCTACACTTGATATGAACCACTGTGGAATATTTGTTTTACAATTGTTCAACACTTGGTTCTCTTGGGGAGATTTAATTAGACTAGCGTGGCCCTGATAATGCCGCCACGTTTAAAATACAAGGACTTAGAAAACGATAAGGTATGTTTAGTTTAAGATTTAGAATGGAAAGTCAACAGATGTTAAGAGTGGTAGAATTTCAAGTTGTGAATACAAATTGTGTTTTTTGCGTGGGATCAACAGTGAATTGCTACGCTGAATATAAACCGAGTTTGAAATGTTGAAATGTTTCTTTGGCAGCTGGAAGATTTTATTTGCAACCATTAGTTTGAAGACGGAAATGATCTTTGTGAAAGATGTTAGATTTAAAACAATTTAATTTTCTTGTTTTTGAATGAAATTGGTTAGATGCCCTAGGGGTTTTGAAACAAATTTTTGGCCATCAGGCCTCAAAGTTGCGACTAAACCGGTAGCCAATGCTACCTAAATTTGAGTTTGTCTACTGTCTAATATTCAGAGGTAGCCAAATGACTACCTTAAAAAATATCTTGTGGCGACTAAATTCTATTGCTACACATTTGTAGACACAAAAATAAATAACAGCTGATCCTGGTAAACACATCTGCTAATAATTGTACTCGAAAATAATTCCTCTGAAAGTCGACAATGAACCGAAATACATAAATATAAATGTAATTAGTATTTTATTTCAGTTGACAATGCTCATTCGATAAGCAAGGATATACCTATATAATCTGGTGACATAAATTGCATCATTGTTCGAGTCACAAGTAACAAAAATCAAGTACAGTTTCCACTAATATACAATTCCAAGACTAGTGCTATAACTTGTACATATTAAAATAGTTATCTGATAAAAGATAATTTCAAATGCTTTTGGTTACCTACAATATTCACTTGGCTTCTTTATTTTAACACTGGCTACCTGGAAAAAATTTGGCTACTTGGTAAAAATTTAAAGCCTGGCAATTCCAACAATTGATGTGGTGTTGACAGGATTAACTTGAAAAGTGCATATTGTTTGTTGAGACTAAGTAATGGAAATCCATTTTTCATATAATAAAGCAGGGGTATATCTACAATTTCAAATAGAGTACCCTTGGCAGGCGTATTGGGAAACATTATAAATATGCTCCTTGTTGTAAGAGACAATTTAATTTGAGAACAGACGAGCGTAGACATTATTAATCACCTCGGCTGTCGCTTCACCCCGAAGCAGTTGTGGTGTATCAAAGGTATCATTTTGGTTGGCAGCAAAGTGTTGTTTTTAATAGGCTGCCTACATGTTTTCATTAAAAGTTGGTGTTTGTTTGTTTGATGTTTCCGCTCTCAGCACTATTCCAGCTATAATGACAGCAGCTTGTAAACAATCGAGTCTGGACCAGACAATCCAGTGATTGATATGATCATCAATGTATGCAGTTGGGATACGATGACATGCATCAACCAAGTCAGTCAGCCTGACCACCCATTCCTGCAGTCGAATCTTAGGACAAGCATAAGCATGGGTTGCTGAAGACCTATTCTAACCCGGATTTTCATGGGTCTCATAAGTTAGTGAATGATGCTGACGTTTTCCCTGGGTGTGACTGCACCTAGATCACACAAATTGTTGCTCATGGCATCGACCACTGGTTTATCTGATCTATACTCTGCATATTTAACATGACTGCCTACAGCACACCAGAAATAAACTACTCAAAAAAAGTTAAAGACCACCCATGACGATTAACCATAGTAATATGAAAGAATCGGGTGTTCCTTTACTTCTTTTAAGTAGTATACAATGTTTTCATGATCTTGTCATTTATATATCATTACGACTTAGCAACCCATGCTTGCCCGGCTTGTCGTAAGAGGTGACTATGCTTGTCGTAAGAGGCGACTTATGCTTGTCGTAAGAGGCGACTATGCTTGTCGTAAGAGGAGACTGACGGGAACGGGTTATCAGGCTCGCTAACATGGATCGATGGTCATGAGGTCAATCACTGGATTGTCAGGTCCATATTCAATCATTTACAGACTGCCGTCATATAGCTGGAATATTGTTGAGTGTGACGTTAAACCACAAACAATCATACAAAGAAATAAATGTCATTACTATATTTGAAAATAAGTATTTTGGGCATTTTTGATCAGTCAGATTCCTGGAAAATGAAGTGATCTGAAAACCCTGACGTAGGCAACGGTGTTGCTCTTGTTATCAGAGTCTTTGACATGAGCTTGCCAAGACACTTTTAGGTTAATGTGTAATATTATATTTTTACATATTTTCAGCGAGTGTCCCAGTGTTCTGTCATCCCATATTGCGAGAGCCACGTACCTTCGCATAACGAAACTCGATGTACGACCCTTCTACATAGAAATAGATGATGACGATGACGACGATGATGATGACGACGAAGATGATGAAGACGAGGAGGAAGTCAACATCACTGAAAATAATGGCAGCGGAACATCGCAAAACTCCGAGACGCTTATACCTCGTAAGTTGTCTTCTGATCAGTTTTATTTCTTGAGATTATAAGTGTATCTTTGTATTATGAGACCGCCTCAGTGGTCGAATAGATACAGCATCTGCCAGGAGAGGTGAAGGTCAGTGGTTCAAGACCTTGCAGCATCATACAAAGACGGTGGTACTTATTGTTACCCTGCTGTCTTGAATGCGAAGTTAGACCCCATTTCACCCCACCCTACTTTCACATTATGACCAGCATATATTAGAAATACAACTTGTATTTTACCAACAATATGGATGCCCTTGTATTAGTTGACGTGAAGACAAAACCTAATACCGTATTCGACGTAATAAGCGCCCCGCTCTAATAAACGCCCATGGCGATATATGCTAATATATTGGCTAGTGAACAATCCCAATTAGCACCCCTTCCGATTTATCAATGTACACAAGACTTATTTATTCGTGTATAATACGCACTCGTGTGTTATATGCGCCCTTAACTCTTTCAACACCGTAGGCCGGTTATCCGGCCAAGAAGCATTGAGTCCCCAGACACCGCAGGCCGGTTATCCGGCCAAGCCGTAGTCACGTCAAAATAGTATATATTTTTATGGACCTACCTGTAATATCATTCATTTATTAAATCTACCACATTTCACAATGTCTGAAATACATATTCCATTTCAATTTAACATTTTTTATCGTTAAATTAAAAAATTATTCACTATTTCCCGCGATGTTATTGAAAATCAAATTCTCGGACACACATTTCGACATCGGGTCCACATCGAACACGTCAAAGAGGAAAATAAAGACGTTTTAAACAAATCTTTAAATATATTATACAAAGTAAGGAATAAAATCAACAAAACTATATCTAAAAGTAATCAAACTTACATCTAAGTTATTATTTCCATCTTTTCGTGCGATCGCGTGTAATGTAAGTCAAATGACATCTCGGCTTTCGTCGCCTTGAATTCTCGGCTCGGACACGATGTTTAATACAAAAATATATGCATGAAAAATCTTTGTCACAGCTCGTAATCTAGCACGATACATTCACGAAGTTCCATATTTTTAATATATATCGTGATTTCCTGCTCAAAACGTTCAGAATGACACGATTTAACAAAATTCTTTCGCCAACTTCTGTAATTTATCGAACACGAGCTTGGTATCACAGCTGTAATTTGATTGGCTGCCTTAGGTCACGTGCTCAAAATTGACCAATCACGAAACTTGTAGCAGATTTCAGCAAGAAAGCGTCATTAGAAACCAATTTTAATCCAATGAAATCGCTTGTTATAACAACGAAAAAAACTCAGTCGATGTTACGAGCGTGTAGATGAAGGAATAAGCTTTCCAGCGATGTGTCATTGCCATTCTTCGACGAACGTGTTATTCATACGAAACCTCGAAAATGGGGGTATTTCTTCATTTTACTGAGCGGACAGTCGCTGTTATCGGGAAATGGGTGATGACAGAAACTATTTATAATTCTTTTTAAAATGATTTTCCAATTACGTAAACAATGAAAATAAAACAGAAATAGGTACGTGGATATTATGAAATCATATATTTGCCGAAAATCGTCAAGTTTTCGCTTCCTTGGTCCTTAATCTGGATGTTAACAACGTGTTAGTGTACATTTTTTATTTAAAAAAAAAGAATTTAATTAAGTTGTAAATGCATTATTTTACATAATGTGAAAAATATAACTTTCATATTTATAAACCATAGGATCAGACCTTTCAAATGGTGTATAACATGTAGTAGCAAATATATTTTACAAGCAGGTATTTTCTTTGATAAATGTTGGCTTCATCTATCACACAAGAGTCTCTGGGAACTCGGTGTCCCAGCAGTAAACACTTCTGGTTGACTGGTGTTGAAAGAGTTAATTATGGGCAATTAAATTCTGGAAAAATGTATCTGTCGTATATAAACAGTTCAGACTGTCAGCATAAACCATGAAATTTATCTTTCAACTCTGTTTTTTCCACCAAAGTAATATTCTAATAAGAGCCCCCCTATTTCTAATTTTGAGAGCGCCCTGGGCACATATTACGTCGAATACGGTATGTCAAAATACTAAGTGCTGTCCACCGTGGAGATCCGGGGTAGAAGTGGTCTTCACCAACCCATGCAAGAGGCGACTAAAGGGATCGGTGTGTCAGTCTCGCTGACTTTGTTGACCGTCTGGCGTTACGTTATTGAGGGGATAAAACAAGGACTGGTCAGCTCGGAGTCACCATGATGGTCTGAGTGGGGTATTCCTGTTAAACTGCGGCATGGTATCTCAATGGGCTAGCACTCTAAAATCGGCATCAGTCCAGACTAGTACACAAGCAGACACACACTCGTACATGTGTGTCACTATTATCAATGCAATAATCTTAAACATGTTAAACCCCATTTGACCTCACCTCACCTCACCTCACCTCACCTCACTTCACCTCACCTCACCTCACCTCACCTCAGACCTCAGAAGATCCGGGATAGAACTGGTCTTCAGCAACCCATTCTTGCCTTAAAAGGGGACTATGCTTGTCGTTAGAGGAAACTGATGCGATCGGGTGGTCAGGCTCGCTAACTTGGTTGATGTATGTCATCGTATCCCAATTGCGTGGATCGATGCTCATGATGTCAATCACTGGTTTGTCTGATGCAGACTCGATTATTTACAGAACGCTATCATATAGCTGGAACATTGCTGAGTGCGGCTTTTAACAAACAAACAAACAAACAAACTCAGCTCAGCTCAGCTCAACTCAACTCAACTCAACTCAACTCAACTCTACTCTGTCATCGTTTGCACATCTACATCTAATGTATGTAGGTATTCCTATTGTCTATATGCTTGCGTGAAGTTCACCCAACATTGTTTATCATTTCAGATATAGATTCTCGTCGTCTGTTGAAGGAAGTGATCAGGATTGTCCATGATATTTGTAGAGTGTGGCAGCAGTCTTTCCCTGCACTACTTTTACCTCAGCGCTCACATCAAGTGTGTTCCTACGCCATCAAAAATACTCGCCGCAAAATGGAAGACAAACACGTGATCATGCCAGATCTCAATGCACTCTTTAACCTCAAGGTCAGAGTTGTTCAATTCAAATTATACACAATTTCTTCAAATACCCTACCTCTATTACATCACAGCCATAAATTCTGTTTTGGCTGTTCTCACACTAAAAATCTTTAGAGTTTTCAACAGATGTCCTCGTCAGTGTCAGCTATCTAATGAGCAGTTGTACGGGAAACAGTACCAGAATGTTGCATTATGCATTATACAAATTCATACGTTTCTATTCATGTTGACATCGCTCAAAAGTGCTTGGAGGGCCCAGCCATCTAAGGTGCCACAATCTGATGTGCAGCGTTGAATCTACGATCTTGGGTTCGAATCCCAGATTCACCCAATTAAGTTTCTAGGTTTGTCAGCACCATACCCATGCTCATGGGTTTTTTACCAAAGTAGTAACCCTCTGATACCTGCATCACTTTGAGCTTTCCTCCCACATTAAGCTGACATGCTGGGATATTCTGTGAACGTCTAAATTCCCCAGGGAGCTGAGAATAGAAATCCAATATAAATATTATTATTATTATTATTTTTATTTTTATTTTTATTTTTATTATTTTTATTATTTTTATTATTTTTATTATTATTAAGACTGCGTCCATGTTTCTTCCCATGTGATGTTGCTGAAATATAGTCCAAAACAGAGTTGAACCTAGATCACTCACTCCCTCACTCACTCACCGTATGATACACAAATCTACTAAAATATATGGATGTAAATATGACCCCCGTGACATTCCAGGACAGAAGAGAACATCTTCCTCTCCGTCGACCCTTCAGTGGCATACATATGATTATGTGGGGATATGTGAATCTGTTGCTGTAATGTAAAGTATGCGCTGTCTACTTGAGTGACATCGTGCCGTCCTGCTGTCGTGTACTTGAGCTGGCGACTTCCTTGAAGGATGTGGGTCTGTTGGTATCAGCGTGGCATGTACGACCAGGGTTACACAGGACGCTAAATATTGCATTCTGTACTCGTACAAGTTGAGAAAGGATGCGATTAATTATATATGGCTGTTTTGAACAATAAACTGATTGACTTTGTGGGTTGCATATATAACATAGTGTTTAAAATAATCACAAAATATTTGTGCCAATTGGGCCACCTACCCTAAAATTTACAAGCCAGTTTCAAATTTCACGAGCTTTAATTTCCAACAGTCTATTTTTCAATTTTTTATTCTGTTAAGGTATCAATAAAAGAAATTGCAAATCATGAGTCAAATATTTTAATATCGTCAATTCGTTATGGACATTAATTTGTTTTCTGATGGTTGTATTGATCTAAAGACACAGGAAAATATTTAATTATTTTTATCAACTTGGAGGTGTGCATAACAATATTACAGTTTAAATATCAGTAGCCAGTCAGGCTAGGGTCATTTTACTTTAGAATATTTAGCCCGACCAATTTTGCTAGCCATGGGCTGGCAGGCAGGTGATTATTTATCTTTCTGATAACATAAAACTAACAAGTCTAGCCTTGTAAGAAAAACACTGTGTTCACAGGGTGTCAGTGGTTGATTTTCTCAATTTAATCTAAAATTGAAATCTCCATCTATAGTAGATCACAGACATACATAGATGTACGTCTTTGAATAGATTTAAGACTTCCGAGCATGTGCAGTAACAGAACACTGGAAATTCTTGGAAATCACTTGTCACAAGCTCAGAATGTGAAAGACTCCGAAATAGACAGACCCAGTAAATCCCAGTGTGTCTGTTCACTCATAGCAGACATGGCGGACAGATGATTTCCCTTCCTGCTGAATCCATCAGGGGGAATAACTCTGCATGGCTTGCACACTGCTCATCTTTCATAGGTTTTGAAGAAATTAAAAAATTCATGTCAGTGTTTTTTAGAAATGTCAAAGAGGGAGATTAAGTCAGGGACTGAAATAGACAGGTTGAATTCTGATATGCTGATAAGTGTATTTTAGTACAGGCAGAGATTCAGTTGAGGATATGTTGACGTCTTGACAAGGTTTATTTCCTGAATATCACAGCTGTGGTTGTTTTTTAACGTGTCAAATCTAATTCTGGACAGTCTGCACGAGGAAGATGATTGATACGAACGACAAAACAAGACATGAGAAAAGAAATAAATGTGGTTGATATCTATCATCCCAAACTAACTTCCATACGAGGGAGGTGGAATAGGCCTTCAGCAACCAGTGCTTGCCATGAAGATGCGGGGTGGAATAGGTCTTCAGCAACCCATGCTTGCCGTGAAGTTGCGGGGTGGAATAGGCCTTCAACAACCCATGCTTGCCGTGAAGATGCGGGGTAGAATAGGTCTTCAGCAACCCAAGCTTGCCGTAAAAGGTGACTTTGCTTGTCGTAAGAGCCGACTAACGGGATCTGGTGGTCAGATTCGCTAACTTGGTTGATGCATGTCATTGTATCCCTATTGCGTGGATTGATGCTCGTGATATCACTTACTGGTCCAGAATCTATTATTCAGAGACCGCCGCTATATAGCTGGAATATTGCAATGACAAGGGCCCTTGATTGTCATGTTTAATTTCGAACACTGTCAAAATAAACCTAATATTTTCAGTTTAGTTTTTCTTGATATCTGAGGATGCCTTGATAATCCTTGTTTTAGCTGATACATGTATCAGGGTTTACCAAAACATCCATGGCAGTGATTTTTATTGTTTTCTAAATTAGGGTCAGGAATCATAACTAATTGCTCCCCGGATATTTATTATGAGGGTGGATTGTCTGGTCCAGATTAGATAATTTACAGACCGCTGTCACATACTGGAATATTGCAGAGTGCGGCGTGAAACAAACAACAAACACACATCTTTGAAAGGCATTTAGAAGTGATACACATAAGGAAAAGAATTCGTTTCGGAGTATATACTTACTCCTTCATCACCCGATGAAGGTCTCAGTAAGTATATACTCCGAAACGTTTTGTTCCTCATGATAAATAAATTGACATCCTTAAGTTCTTTCCCTAACAAACACACAATTATTGAAGAAACTTGACAGGAGTAATTGACGACTAACGGGATCGGGTGGTCAGGCTCCCTGACTTAGTTGATGCATGTCATTGTATCCCAATTGCCGAGATCAATGTTCATGATGTCAATCACTGGATTGTCTTGTCTACATTTGTTTATTTACAGAACGCCGGCATAGAGCTGGAATAATGCTGATTGCGGCGTGACGCAAACAGCAGGCACACATTGTTGAAAAAATCTAGATATTTAGGTAATATTATTGATGACTACTGCATTGTTAAGGTGAACTGTGTACAGATGCCATGACAGCCGAGGTAACCATGGGATGTGATTCAGGAAATAAGAATGTCATCCTTGCTTAAGATCTTCGGATGCTGCTTGTTAAAGAAGTTGATTCAAATGAATCCAACCAAAAAGTCTGTGAATCAAACGTTAAATTGACAACACACACACTTAGACAGGTATTTCAAGCCACAAATTCCTCTCGCAGTCACCCCCACTCCAGTGTCAGCCAAACAAAATACACTCATAGATTTTTGTTTGACGGAAATCTACAAGAACGTAATCTTCATCAAACAAGGGTTTTCTTTGATGTCAGAAGTATTGTCTGTTGTGAGCAATTTGCCTGTAGGCAGATTTGCCTTCATAGATGTCTTACACTACACAATTGTTTTGCTCAGGATTAAATGTCTTTGGTTTCTTTTTGTAGGTTTTAAAAAAACCTTGGAAGTTCTCCTTCTAGATTAGGGTTTTTCGTACTGATTGAATGTTTAGCATATCTGTCATATTTGTTGAAAAATGCTTATTTGATAACAGGATGTTATGTTTGTTTGTTTGTTTGTTGTTTAACGCCAAACACAGCAATATTCCAGCTATATGATGGTGTTCTGGAAATAATCAAGTCTGGACCAGACAATCAAGTGATTGACATCATGAGCATTGATCTAAGCTATTGGGATACGATGACATGCATCAACCAAGTCAGCGAGGCTGACCACCAGATCCCGTTAGTCGCCTCTTACCACAAGCATAGTAGCCTTTTACAGCAAGCATGGGTTGCTGAAGACCTATTCTAACCAGAATCTTCACAGGACCGGGATGTTATAATGATTATTGATACCAGGCATTTAATAATGTTATATATTAATGCACTGGTATCATAACAGAATTTTACGAAACGAGAAAAAATATATGAAAGTCTGGATGAAAATTTCAAAGTATTCTGCTCCAGCCAATATGAAAATGGTGTAGGCTAATTTTGTGAGTGAACATTAGCACTGGTTGCTATGTGTTATTGTGCCTGAAGACTTGGATGCTGCTGTCAGTGTACTATCAAGATACATGTAGTGATGTAGAGACACTCCACCTGTACAAGATGGGGGATGTGTATTTGCAGCATCTGTCTGTTGATTCAGCCTGTGTTTATTTCCCCCCAGTCATAAACAACTCACACCCTGCTGGTAATAAGCACGATCCCTGTGTTCTGTGACTATTGTGCAGTTATATTCCATGTTCTGTGACTATTGTACAGATATATCCCATGTTCCTAGACTATTGTGAAGATATATCCCATGTTCCTAGACTATTGTGCAGATATATCCCATGTTCCGTGACAGTTGTGCAGATATGTCCCATGTTGTGTGACAGTTGTGCAGATATATCCCATGTTCCGTGACAGTTGCGCAGGTATATCCCATGTTCTGTGACTATTGTGCAGGTACATCCCATTTTCCTAGAGTATTGTGCAAGTATATCCATGTTCCTAGACTATTGTGCAGATATATCTAATGTTCCGTGACAGTTGCGCAGGTATATCTCATGTTCTGTGACAGTTGTGCATAAATATCCCATGTTCTGTGACTATTGTGCAGGTACATCCCATTTTCCTAGAGTATTGTGCAAGTATATCCATGTTCCTAGACTATTGTGCAGATATATCCCATGTTCCGTGACAGTTGTGCAGATATATCCCATGTTCCATGACAGTTGCGCAGATATATCCCATGTTCTGTGACTTTAGAGCAGATTGAGATAATCTGACAGTTACAATTTGTGACATGCATTATGTGCTTTCATAGCCTGACATTCGGGTGGATGCTCATGTTATCAACCACTGGTTTACCAGGTTGGGATTTGAATATTTCAAGACCATCATTCTACACCTGGAATATTGCTGGCTGCTGAATATTCACTCACTCTGACTTACTGAGGGAGTGCTGCAACCACGGGCATAACCAGAGCACTCCATTCACTAACTCCGGGTTTATAGACAGCACCATAAGCTATAGGCTGCACTCTGACTTACTGAGGGAGTGCTGCAACCACGGGCATAACCAGAGCACTCCATTCACTAACTCCGGGTTTATAGACAGCACCATAAGCTATAGGCTGCACTCTGACTTACTGAGAGAGTGCTGCAACCATGGGAATAACCAGAGGACTCCATTCACTAACTCCAGGTTTATAGACAGCACCATAAGCTATAGGTTGCACTCTGACTTACTGAGAGAGTGCTGCAACCATGGGAATAACCAGAGGACTCCATTCACTAACTCCGGGTTTATAGACAGCACCATAAGCTATAGGCTGCACTCTTACTTACTGAGAGAGTGCTGCAACCATGGGAATAACCAGAGGACTCCATTCACTAACTCCGGGTTTATAGACAGCACCATAAGCTATAGGCTGCACTCTTACTTACTGAGAGAGTGCTGCAACCATGGGAATAACCAGAGGACTCCATTCACTAACTCCAGGTTTAAAGACAGCACCATAAGCTGTAGGCTGCACTCTGACTTACTGAGAGAGTGCTGCAACCATGGGAATAACAAGAGGACTCCATTCACTAACTCCAGGTTTATAGACAGCACCAGTAGCTATAGGCTGCACTCTGACTTACTGAGAGAGTGCTGCAACCACGGGGATATCCAGAGGACTCCATTCACTAACTCCAGGTTTATAGACCGCACCATAAGCTATAGGTTGCACACTGACGTCTGAATGAGTCGCACCAGATTTAGATGAGATCGCCTTCTGGAGATTGAACTTTGACCTGGTGTTAGGCTTCTAAGAGCGCTGGTGTATTCTGGTATTTATCACGAACACACCCTTCTGTAGTCACGGTGCATTTTCAGTGCAGGGTAAATGGATCAGCCATCTTGATCAGGTGCTCTACTTATGTGAAGAGTTAATGAACCCATTGGCATACATGTTACAACGAACTTGTTGTACTTTGGACCAGGTTCACGTGTGGTAAACAAGTAACAATTAACTTGGTAGATAACAATGTTTCAGCCAAGTCGTTATAGGTCATAATTAATAGATTAGAAACTGATAATAGGTGAACAATTGATGTGTGACGGTTACCAATTCACACAAAAGTAACAGTTACTCTTTTCTGAACAGTCTTTAGGAAATTACCATTTAATAATTTAATATTTGTGACCACTAGGAGAAAAGGGACTTTATCGGTGCTAGGATACAATTGTGCTGTGACGTCATAAAGAAAGACGTTAGACGTCAATTTTTTCGTATAAATCGCCATATGTGCAGACTTACAAAACTATCTTATTTTTCTCATTAGTTCGTAATGTAATAAAAACATCATTTCGAAACATTTCAGCGTACAATCAATTATCAATTAATCTTAAAGCTGCAACCATTACATAGATACTGATAAGTCTGAAAATGGGACTTTGCTTAAAATGAATCCAAATGTTTGATGCCATGTATCTCTGTAATAAATATGAATTGAAGGTGATGAATTGTATTTTTGTGGTCCTAGGATACTGTAGTTTTAAAATATAATAAGACGTCAAAATGTGATTTTTCACCCATATTGTCCCTTATCTCATGGTGGGTCACATTTGGTGTTGCCAGTTGCATTGTTTGTTTGAGACAAAATATTTTGTTCTAGCAGGCTCGTTAAAACCCGCACTCTTTTTTCTGAAAGAAAGAGCCAAACAGTTGGGGGTGGGTGGGGTGGTTGTACTTACACCCAGATACAAGAATACTGGCACTCGTTTTTGTAAAATCAGTGTGCTACACATGCTGCTACAATAATCGCTATTTGTTTTCTTGCACTTCCCAATATTCCATCCTTTCTCAGAGCTACAGATAAGCTGCGTATTTGCATAAAATACCCCCTAAAACATCTAAAACCCAATTACTTTGAATTAACTTGCGTACAGAAACGTGTGCATTAAATGAAAAACTCAATTATGTGAAAACAGCTCGCGTAAATACCCAATGAAGCTTTTTCAACATGGGTACAACAGAGCTATTATCCGAAACCACAATTACCAACTCATTTACTTTCCAAGTTAAGCCTATATTTTAAGCCGTTATATATACATTAAAACATTATTTCATTTTTTTTTAAATCTCAAAATGTTGACTCATTTTGGGAAAAACCCAATAGAGTGATGAACAGATAGTGAAAAAAAATTGCAAGTAAAAACTCAATTGGTCAAAAAGTTATGTGAAGCT
Source organism: Haliotis rufescens (assembly GCF_023055435.1). Classification (NCBI taxonomy): domain Eukaryota; kingdom Metazoa; phylum Mollusca; class Gastropoda; order Lepetellida; family Haliotidae; genus Haliotis; species Haliotis rufescens. Next base: position 7,499,419 of record NW_025963902.1, read on the forward strand.
CTGTTTTCTTGTTGTTTCCAGGATATCCCTAGTCAGTCGTACTACGCTGTGTTTGACGGCCATGGAGGTGTGGAAGCAGCTACGTACACAGCCAGCCATCTTCACTGCAACTTCGTCCGCGATAAGGAATTCAACAACGACGTCACCACAGCCATCAAAAACTCCTACAAATTAACGGATGATTGCTTCTTGGAAAGAGCTAAAAGAGATGTGAGTAAAACCTCTGTGTTTTATGTTCATATAATTTTTTAATTTGAAGTTTACACGATATACGGCTTTTCCATTGGATGAGAGGTCGGTCACATGACCGCTAAACTGACGTTCATAAGTGTATGAATGACCCAATCTGAGGTTCATACATTTTTCACGAGATCGTGTTCTTGAAATGACGTAAACACTGATGGACTACTTCCACATTCCTGGGGAAACCCCTGGGGATTCCCTAGCACGAAAACATACATAAGCGTTCTTTCTGATCTTTTAGAACCTTTAATCTTGGTCTCAGCGTTTCAGTATGCATTGAGAAAAAGTCAGAGAGCTTGACTGCATGATTGTTCACGAATATCCACGCTATGGCCCATCCTAATGAACAAACGAAGAAATGCACATCCAAACTATCATAGTATCGACTCGATCCGTGTCTAGACTAACAGTGACTGTCTCCAGCAATCTATGAATTTACCTTAGTGTCTGTTTGATGCATCTTTAATCACCTTTCAATGATCGGCCAGTTGATCAATGATGACTAACACATGTAACCGCCACAGGTTCATTAACAACTTCGGAAATCTCTCCCGTCACGTTTATCGTGTAGACCATTTTGATGTCTTGTACTTGATGTAAATGTATTATGACGAGCTGTCATTATGACTTACTGAGGTAGTATTTTACAGACCTTTCTCATCTAATGGTAATATTATTTGAACACATGTGTTGTGTAAGATGTATCTGAAGAGCAAGTCATGCATCCATACGCTCATGTGACCTAACTTTTTGAGGAACTATTTTATTCCGTGATATGGCTGGTTGTTGTATGGCTGTCAGAGTAAACATGAAGTCACACGTACCAAATAAAATTGTGTTTTGATCTTGGCCTACATCCTTTGAGGTAAGAAATTGTGATAAAAAAATTAGAAGAATTGACTTTCACTTTGTGTGAGTTCATTGGAGTATGAACCTTCATAGAGTGAGGGCCAAACATTGTACAATCTCATTAAAATCAGATCTTAGTTCTCGCTACCACTAAACAAAGATCTGAGGACATCCCATTAGGGGTCACGTCAGAATGACCTTTCGTGAATTTTGACCGACCAGTGAAATGACTGACAAGAAATAGACATTAAGCTGTCATGCTGCGATATAACTGGAATACTGTTAAAAGCGGCGTTAAATCAAACTCACTCACTCACTCACTCGATAACACTCCATTATTTTATAAACCTTTGTATGTACTTTGGCCAAAACATGATGTTCACAGTGTAAGTGAATTGTTCTTATCTAAGGGAGACAACCCAAGTGACAATTCAGTTCCTGATTCATGTTATCGTCAGAGTTAGCATCGACCATCATATGGTGACATGAGTTGAATCAAGTGCAAAGAAAATTTGTGTAGTTTTGGCATTTCAATGCATGGGAACACTGTTGTCGTTAATGTAGCCCCTTTTAGAGTCTCCAGCAACCTGTGGTTGTTATACAGGGTATTAGGGGATTGGGTGGTCAGACTCTGGGACTTTGTTTATTGCGTGTCATCTAACCCCAACAGAAAGGACCGCCTCCGTTGTCTAGTGGTAGAGCGTCCGCCCGGAGGGCGGAAGGTCCGCGTATCAATCCCCGGCCGCGTCATACCAAAAGACGTTAAAAGATGGTTCTTGTTGTTACCCTGTCTGGCGCTCGGCATTAAGGGGCTAAAACAAGGACTGGTCAGCTTGGAGTCAGTATACTGTGTCTGAGTGGGATATTCATGTTAAACTGCGGCATGGTATCTCAGTGAGCTAGCCCTTTAAATCAGCATCAGTCCGGACTAGTACAAGCAGCCACACAAACACACACACGTACACGCACGGCGCTATATAAGTGCAATAATCTTGGACGCGACGATAAACCGCATTTCACCTCACCTCACCTCACCTCACCTCACCTTACCTCACCTCACCTCACCTCACCTCACCTCACCTCACCTCACCTCACCTCACCAACAGAAACGGTGGTTGTTGATAATGTCAATCACAGGTTTGTCTGTTCCAGACTCATCTGTTCCAGACACGTTTGTTATACAGCTGGAATATCTGAGTGTGGCATTAAGTGACAAGTTACAACCCCACACACAAATAACAGATGTTGGTGGTTTAGTTGAATCAGTTTGACTTTGTTTTCACAGAAGCTGCGCAGTGGCACGACGTGCGTGACGGCCCTGGTACAAGACTCACGCATCCACATATCATGGCTGGGCGACTCACAAGCAGTGTTGGTGCGCAATGGCGGCGCCGTCACCCTCATGAACCCTCACAAGCCCGAGAGGCCGGTTAGTATGTACTGGAGTGTCTGGTCCAGACTCAGTTATTAACAGGCTGGTCTTAGTTCTTAGTTCAACCCATGCTTGCCGTAAAAGGCGACTATGTGACTAACAGATGGCCAGGCTTGCTGACTTGGTTGATGCATGTCATCGTATCCCAATGCGTAGATCGATGTTTAGGAGGTCAATCACTGGATTTTCTGGTCCGGATTTGATTATTTACAGACCCACTTCATATTGCTGGAATATGGCTGAGTGCGGCGTTAAACAACAAACAAACACACAAACAATTATGAGAACTGCCTCATTAGGATTGCATTGTTACAATGTGACCTGATCAATATTGTGTTTTTAGAACCATCGTTGTGGATAGTTACTCTTGTTGTGGACAACCCTGCACCCCCCACTGAGAGAGGATTTATTATCGGACCCCTCCCTTTTTAAAATGCTGGATTTGCCCTTGAAGACATATTCCCATTTGCCACCTTAACTAAAGCTAAAAGATCTCCCATCCATAAGTGTAATTTGATGGACAGCTATTTTTTCCTTTGTGTTTTTTTAACTGGATGAATGAAGATTTATCATATTAGAACAGGCATGTAATTCACTGGACAATCGAGGAAGAATTTGCCTAGGATATTATGTAGACACACAATAAAACTGTCCACATTATAAAAAGCAGGGACCGCCTCTTTGGTCTAGTGGATAGTGCATCCGTCTGTGGAGTGAAAGGTTGTTGGTTCTATCTCCATTGCGTCATACCAAAAGATGTTAAAAGATGGTACTTGTTGTTATCCTGACTGGCGTTTGGCATGAGAGTGACTCTGGGGTTCAGTATTAAGGGCCTAAAACAAGGGCTGGTCGGTTCGGAGTCAGTATTCTGTGTCTGAGTGGGGTATTCATGTTAAACCGCTGCATGATATCTCAGCGGGCTAGCACTATAAAACTGGCATTGGTCCGTACTAGTAAAAGCCCTCCCCTCCCCTTCCAGCTTCAATGGGTACAATATGTGACGCCCATTCTTGTTGACACTCACTCACTCACTCGCTCGTCACGCCAAAGACCTGGGTTTGAATCCCGACATGGGCACAATGTGTGAAGCCCATATCTGTGTCCCCGATGTGATATTGCTGGAATATTGCTAAAAGCGGGGTAAAACCTCACTCACTCACTCACTCACTCACTCACTCACTCACTCACTCACTCACTCACTCACTCATGTTTTTGCTTTTTTCAGGATGAGAAAGAGAGAATTGAAAAACTTGGAGGCGTTGTGTTGCATTATGGGACGTGGCGGGTAAATGGCAACATTGCGGTGTCCAGGGCAATAGGTAATGAAAGTGCATATACACAGTGATTCCTAGGTTAAGTTCCTTTCATACATAATGACAACAGTAACATTGACATAGACTAAAGCTGGGTTTTAGTCCAGTGTGTCCAGTTAACGGTTTGTTTTGGTAAAATCAATTATTTGTTTCCAGTAGGTAACCTAGAAAAAGTTAACACGAGACATGTCAACATGAGATACAAATTTAAAATGGAAAAGACTCTTCATAGCCTGTTTGAAGAACTGCCATACAAGGGGGCCCAGTCGTCTAAGGCGTCGCGATTCGCTGTGCAGAATTGCGTCCCTTGGGCACGCCAGAAGCCTATGATTGTGGGTTCAAATCCAAGTTCGCCCCGATTATGTTTCTAGGTTTGTCAGCACCATACCTGTGCTCGTTGGTTTCAAGGAAGTGGTAAACGTCTGAGACCTGCATCACTTCTGGCTTTCCTCCCACATTAAGCTGACACGCTGCGATATGACTGTAATACTGTTAAAAGCGGCGTTAAATCCAACTCACTCACTCACTCACTACTGCCATACAATCTTGGTCAGACAGTAGACATTCAAGAATTTTCGTTTGATCAGTTTTCAAGCTTTGTCAAATTATTTTTCATGCATAGCCTAGAATGGAAGTCACCAGTTTGAAACTTGATGCTTTCTAACTCAATAATTGCCTTGATTGTAATCTTTGTTGCTTCCATAAAAATGGAAAGACTCAATGACCTGTATCAGGGCAATTGGGTAGCCTGGTGGTAAAGTGTTTGCCTTTCATGACGAAGTTCCGGGTTTGATTCCCCACAATGTGTGAAGCTCATTTCAGGTGTCCCACACTGTCATGTTGCTGGAATATTACTGAAAGTGGCTTAAAACCAAACTCAATGACCTGTATCACTTTATACATTAACCTATGCCATGATCTGTTTGAAATATTGGTGTTAACTCAACCCTTTCACGAAAAGCGTTCACTTGTCACGCCGAAGGTCTGTGTTTGATTCGCCACATTGGTACAATGGATGAAGCCAATTTCTGGTGTTCCCTGTCGTGATATTGCTGGAACATTGCTAAAAAACTTCATAAAATTTCCTCATTCATTCACTCGCTCACTTTCTCACTTTACTTGTTTGTTTCTAGGTGACGTTAGTCAGAAACCATACATCAGTAGCGATGCCGAAGTCTACAGTTTTGACCTCGACGGAAAAGAAGACTACCTGGTGTTAGCATGTGATGGAGCGTGGGACGTTCTGACGTTTGAGGACTTACCAGAGATAGTGTACAATCATATTCAGGAAAACCATGGCGATCGCAGCACAGTTGCACACAGACTTGTAAACTACGCCAGAGATAATGGGTCCAATGACAATATTTCCGTTATCGTTGTATTTCTTCGAGATCAGATCTCCGCTCCCAAAACAACCAACGCAAGTATTGATCGTGTGAGAGCAAATGGTTCCGAAGGGAAGAAGAGGCATGGAAGTGGATCCGATAAATCCTCTCGCCACAGCAATGGAAAAGGAAACTTAGAACCCAGTTTGCGAAATTTGAACAAACAAAGCAAGGAACGTATGTCCAAAGATAACGAAAGTCGTTTAACTCAGGAATTTCATAATCATGATGGTCATGTGAAATCACATTTGAAACAAAACATTTCCACATCAGACAAGGGGAAGCAAGGAAGCAAGTCTAGTCAGGACTGGTTTTGGAAATCCGTGCATTCATTCTTGACTTTCACAAAGTTGTCAAATTGGGCGGCGTCTTCAAAATCAGAAAACAAGAAAAGCGTGGCACACGATGGTAGCACTGAAAAAGAAACAGCTTTAAGAAGTTGTTGAAGTGTCTGTTCTAATCCCATATTTATTTATCCAGAGTTCTAGGACAAGTACATAATTCTGCTTATTGATATTTCAAAGCAAAACAAGCCTCAATATGAAATGGGTTGGGGAACTGTGTTTCTATTGACCAATGAAGTCCTAGACTTTTCTGGGACCCTATCTACCTCAAGGGAACCAAGAGAAAAACAAGGCAGCAAAATGAAAGTATCCGCGAACAAAGGGAGATGACTCCACATTAAGGGGAGATAACTAACAATTCTCGATCAAAGGGAAGCAACTCTAGAGAGCTAGCCTAGTTAATCAAGAAGGCATTTTACTTGATGTTTTCAGAGATGTTTGCTGAAGGGCATTTTAGTACTAAGATAGTTAGAAAGCTGTGTGTAAGCTACCCCATAAGAAAGAAGTTATTTCTTGGTTGTTTAAATTAACTTTTATTTATCCAATTGATAATGTTAATTGAATGAGTTCTCATTCTTTTGTTATCTTCAACCGATATTTTGCATCAAATCTTTTTATTCTTTTCTGTTTGCATATTATTTTTGTCAAAAATATCTTTTGACTTATGCAGGGTAGCCACACGTACAACTGGCGTAGATGTAGTTTGTAGATGGTGTGTCGCCTCTGTTAGAGAAACGATAGTTCTAGGGGCAAGTTGTGGTGTGAAATATTCAGTGGAAAACTTCACAGTTTTTGTGATTAGGTAAGATGTACTTGTGTTTTATGTAACTCATGAGTGATTATTTTCAAACGTTAGAGGATTTTTATTTTCTTTGAAATTGAAAATTTGGTTTTCGTACAGAATAATGTTTATTTGTTAATCAACATATCATGATTGGAAATGTTTTTGTTGTCATTTTGTGTAATTTCATGTTTTTGTTTTTGTTTGTAAGAATAATATCCAAATGAAAGTGTTATAAGTAGAAATGTTTCTTTGATAAAAGATGAAAAATGATGCTGAAAAGTATTTCACCAAACAATGTTTCGACATTAATAGATGTGTATCACTTGCTCTCAACTTCAGAAGGCCTGGGTATGATTCTGTTTTATTCTGAACCACAAGAGTTGTGTCCCTTAGCCATACCAGAATCCTATGACCATGGGTTCAAATTTCTCATTTTGAAATTTCTCAAACAATAATTTGTGAAATAGATTTTATTCATTTTGGTTTGGTCATTATCCTAAGGAAGCTGTTAATTTATAAATACAAGGAACAAATTACCCATTATAAAGAATGTTTATTTGAGTAATGAGAAACATAATAGTACTGTTGTCTGAATCCTGAATGTATTGTCATGGTAACTGTACTGTTGTCATAGTGAACTGCATCTTTTCAGATGAAGGTATAGATGGCTTGTATGTGGACATGTTTGACGAGAGATTTTTGCAGTTTTGTCCACATATTTAATGACATGTTTAATTGTTTTTCACAAAAATCCTTAACCTTTTTCTGATGTCTGTGAGTTTGTCAAGCAAGTCTGTCACTACATGTTATTCATGAAAATACATAATCAGAGGTGCAGGAATTTTAATTTGGAAAGTATGACTATTAGACAGGATTATGTCCCCTGTGTGTTGCCAGTGTCACAATAACTGATATTTTGTGTATGTGTTGAGCTCAGGGAAGTTGCTAGGAAGTCCGAGCTATGTAGAGAGGAATGATAGGGAAGCTACAGAACATGCGCCTACTAGTCCCTCTGTACCTCCAGATATCTCTTGTAACTCCTTCTGTATACAATGGTACTACCGTATTCGACGTAATAAGCTCCCAGGGCGCTCTCAAAATTAGAAATAGGGGGCTCTTATTAGAATATTATTTTGGTGAATAAAAAACAGTTGAAAGATAAATTTCGTGGCCTGAAATGTTTATGTACGACCGATATATTTTTTCAAAATTAAATGCCCATAACTAAGGGTGCATATAACACACAAGTGCGTATTATACGCGAATAAATAAGTCTTGGTACATTGATCAATCGGAAGGGGTGCTTATTGGGATTGTTCACTAGCCAATATCTATGTAATGTCGCCGTGGGCGCTTATTACGTCGAATATCGTATATAAGATCGACCGTCAAAAAGAACGGTCCTCACACTTTGGTAAAGCCATCATGGACCATCCTCGTGTTCCAGGGGGCGTTTATCAGATGGACGTCCAGGGTGATGTTGAACAAAGGGATCTTAACACTAAGGTGATTGTAACACCTTTAACAAAAGCTTATGATTATCGTACTGCTAAGATCGTTTAGTACAACGGAACTGGATACTGGGTTTGTGTCTTTAGGATGTTTCAAACAATACCAAAGCTTGGGAAGGATTGTCCATGTTCAATGTTTTCTATGGGAGAGTTGCTGGCAGGGGTGGCCCATTTCCAAGGATAGTAATCAGGACAGATATAGTACCCTAGCATGTAGAGGATGGTTCAAAGTGTGATATATATATATATATATCCAGTTATGAAGCTAATACAGATTCTATCAAATTTTATTATCATTCATTTATCCTTTCTGTAAATTACAGTTACAAAATTTGGAAATTTTGATGTGTATAGTATATTGCAGAAAATAATTATTTTCCTGAAGATTAGAATAAATATCACAATTATATAATGTTAGCAAATTTGAATATTGGTATATATATATATATTTACTGATGAGTGTTTGTAATCAGTGTACTAAGTGTATGCATTTGAAGGGTTCTTGGTAAATATTTATAAGCCCTTGTAGTACTGTTATGTTAAAGCCGTGGCCCATCAACTCACAGGACATATGTGTCAGTGTTCTTACATTTCTTACAGAGCTGACTCTCACAAAACAGACATTAAACTTTCAACTCGGCAACTCGTAACCTTGATACTGTGGAAACCTTGGCAATCAGGAAATTGGTTATCTTGAAGTCTTGTTTATCTGGAAACATTGATTATATTAAAGCCCTTGCTTAAACTGAAACCTTGTTTATCTAGAAACCTTGGCAATCTGGAAAGTTAGTTTACTTGAAGCCTTGTTTAAACTGAAATCTTGCTTATCCAGAAACTTTTGCAATCTGAAGACTTTGTCTGTGTAGAGAACTTGATCTTCTGGATATTTCAGATCCTAGTGCTACGTGCCTTTTCACTTAGAAAAGCCATATTTATGGATGGTTTCCATAGGAACAAGACCATTCAAGTCAAACACTGCTAGAATTACTGTATACGAAATGACAAATAAATTGATACGCTTTTAACATTTGACTGAAATAAAGCTCAAATTTATTTGGAGTTAACATGAGTTGTCAGTAGTAATAATTGGTGAAGTTTCATGTAATTGAAGAAAATTTTGAACAATTAAACCTTGTAACTATCGATGAGCCTGCTGTGTCGGAGGATGTAGAACAGTGGCCGAATGTATGGCCCTGTTTGATGGAGTTGAAATGGGTCGCACAGCTCTAGTTGTGTTTACGTTGCTTGTTATAGTTTAGTTTTGTGTGTTGTTGATCTCATTATATGGCATTTATCTTTGTTGTTATGATTTATAATACTCCATATCTCCAGCTAAGAAGCTGTGCGAAACGTTGCCATGGCCACAGTCACAGTCCTGGCTTGCCCTGTACAGAGAAAAGTGTCTTCCTCGCTCAATGACCTTGAGTTTACTTCTTAATGGCAGCTGTAGTGGGACACAATGTTACTGGAAAACAGTTTGATTTTTGTGATGGGCGACCCAGTGATCTACTTTACTGCAATTCACTAAGGAGTTATGTCCCTTGGTAATGCCAGGATCTGCTGGTTATGGGTTTAAATCCACAGTTCCTTTTATGATCCTTGGTGTGTCAGCACCGTACCATGGTTTGATCAAAGCAGTGAAGTTGACCTATATATTCAGCATCAATATGGACTCTGTGACTAAAATCGGATCATTTTGTCCGATATGCTCCCTCTCTGCATCAAGATCTCAGTACACCTCCATAGGACGTCAGGTGAACTTTCTAGACAGCCAAAAAGCAACGAGGCCTCTAAATTCTCGGTACAAGTAAGCGGGCATTTAGACCAAGATACCTGATTTCTGTATCCCGAAAACGAACTTAAGCGTCCTTCCTTGGATGCACATAGTGAATACCCTGCCAGTACATTGTTGAAGATAATTTGATAACTTTGTCGTTTCTGAGCCCCACGGCATCTCTACCCCCAGAGAGTACCGTCGAAGGTATGTTTAGGCTCTGCATGGGTTTTCTTTTGTTGTAATCATAATTATTATTTCTGCATAGGGGTGGTAAAAAACGAAACCAAATCGTTTTGGAAATCTAGCATCTGACGAATCCACACATCCTTCCGTTAGATTGGGCTGTTGAGGTCACTCAGGGTTCTCGTGACTTAACCTACAGTGAAGGTGTTCGCACATCTTCAGTTAGTTTTGGCAGTTGAGGTCACTCAGGGTTCTCGTGACTTAACCTACAGTGAAGGTGTCCGCACATCTTCATGCAGAGAGGCATCGTATTCGAGTAAAAGATATGATTTTTATAATTGTTATATGACTGAAATAGACACTGTTTCAGTCTTGTTAATTCTTATACAACCAAATGAAAAACCAAAAAGGGCACAACAGGTCATTGAGCTAGTTAGAATACTTTACAAACATTTATGCAGTTGATGGTTAAATATGTTTCCGAAACAACTCTCAAGAAATGGGCGTCTTTAAAAGGGGTTTGTCCGATTCCAGTGAGTGTCTGACTGGACGTTGTGACTGTGGCATGTTTTCTTCTCAATGGTGCTAGATATGTTTACTTTAGTCCCTGAACTTGTTGTGATGTATATTTCTAGAGATACGTGTAGATGTACGAGAGCCTCCATCTTGGTGTCCGAGTGTTCTGGTGTTCTGCAAGGCTCCGTGCTTCTGTTCGGCTGGCAGTGATCCACTTTGAAGTATGCTGATGTCAACTGCTTTTTTCAATTACCAGGTTTACAGATTTTCCCAACCCAAAATGTCACAAATTTCGAATTTTGTTTTTAAAAAATACAGAATAGTTTTATTTCCTGTAAACATTTCGAAAAACAAGATACAAACAAAATTCAATGGTTTTATTTCCTGTTTCCTTTTTTTTTTATTATTATATTTTTTTCAATACTATGGGATGGGAAATAAAGATTTGACTTGTTATTTATGACCCGAGGAGCAGCAATGTTCAGTATTTTTAATTTTTTTTATCACTATCCTAACTTTCATCCATAATCATCACTTCATTAAAATATATTTAATTTGTATTTTCTTTAAACAAAGATCACCTGGTTTGTGAAAAAAGCCATCTGTAAACCGAGTCGTTGAAAAGAGCCTCACTTTGTTTTTTGTGTGAGATAATGGTCACTGTTCATTCCAGATTTTTGATACCCACAGATATTTTTGATTGTACGTTTGTAAGTTGAAGCTAGAACTATGTTGCTAATGAACGGACATTGCTGATATGACAATGAGTCTTGATAAGTCCAAAGTGGTTCAGTTTTGCCCAGAAATTTAGAAAATACCGTATTTGGTCTGATTAATATTTAGTGGTCAAGAAAGGTTTGTGTTTGCAGCCTAAAATTTAGGGGAGATAATATGAAACTGTCTTTGAAGAAACTGGTGAAAAGTTTCAACATTTGTGAATGTGAACAAGGTAAGTGTGTTATTTGAGTACAGTTGGGTACACACTTGCCTTGGGAGGAACTGTTTGTTTGGTGTGAGAAAATCAGGCAATTTTAGGTTTTGTCAAAACAAAAATGGAAAAGTGAACTATTTTTTTACTTAGATGTAAATGAAAAAGTTCAAATAATATTGTGGGGAAATGGAAAGTTTAGGTAATATTCAGGGAAAATAGATAGAAATAAGTAGGGAAGAATTAAAAAGTTGAACTACAATATATCACCAATGCTACTAGTACTACATCAGAACTGATCAGATTCAGATGAATGTCATCTTGTTATAGAACGTTGCAGGCTATGTTAGCTGACAATCTCATCACCAATACTGTTCTTGAATTCATCATAAGGGGTTTGCTGTGAAAAATTAGACAGGCAGATTCATTGTTTTTGAAACTATTAATGTTTTGATGAATTATTTTTCCTTTGGATCACTTGAACTTCCATAGTATAATTTCCTCGTGAAAGTTTAACACATCCGTTTCTGGTTATGCTGTATTATTCTGTTAATGCTAGCTGCTGTAACCGTATCTCTGTGCTTCTCCCTGTAAACGATTTTGATTTTGACTTGTCGCTACATAGAGCTACAGTCTGTCTCATAGTGTTTTCCTAATTCACGCAAATCCCCAATCTAAATCTGCGTCACACTAAATATGTTTCAGCAAAGGGAATGTGTCGTGATGTAATAACAAAGGCAACATGATTCTCTTCCGAAGACACTTGCCTTCAATACGAGTACTTACATTTTAGATTGTGTAGCAATATATTTATTTATCGAATTGGAAACCGAACTGGTAAAGATTTTTGTCCGCCCTTGTGCCCAGCGATGGTGGCCCATACTCTGTACCCTCTCAGTCATTCAACCTGATAAGTACACAGAAAGTTGTACGATTCATGGACAGTGTGGCAGGGTTGTTAGTGTGGTATCTTCCGAGTGAGTGAGTGAGTTGGGTTTTATGCCGCTTTTAACAGTATTCCAGTTATATCACGGCGTGTCAGCTTAATGTGGGAGAAAAGCCCAAAGTGATGCAGGTCTCAGACGTTTACCACTTCGGTGAAACCCACGAGCACGGGTATGGTGCTGACAAACCTAGAAACATAATCGGGGCGAACCGGGATTTGAACCCACAATCATAGGTTTCTGGTTTGCCTAAGGGACACAACTCTGCACAGCGAATCGCGGGGCCTTAAACGACTGGGCCCCCTGTGCCCCCGAATCTATTAAGAAAACACTATGGAACAGTGCGTAGCTCTGTGTAGTAACAAGCCTCTGTCTGAATTGTTCATGGGAAGCAGCACAGGAAGAGTAACCACAGAAATGTTATACCAATATGTTAAGTTCCATTGAGTAATATGATGAATTCAGGATGAATTTCTTGGTCGAATTTGAACACTTTCCTTGGGTGACAATTGTGATATATGTGAGCTTGATATTATGAAATCTTACGTCTGTTTCAATTGATACATTTATGAATTTCTCATGTAACATCAAGAACCTGTTGATGACAACGCATAATTGAAAATTTCAGGGATATATTTTGCATAAAGTTAACACAAATGTTTAGTTGGTTAATTGAAACTTGTGTTTCACTATGTGTCCACAAAAAAGGCCAATTTAGGTCAAAATAATTGAGATCATCTGTGAGTTTTGTATCATGTTTTCCTCACACAATATTGGAACCACTTCATTCAGGTGTGTAATATTAAAAATAATTTTTCGAGTTTGTGCACAGGTGTTTCTTTCGTCATGTTAACAGTTTTTATGAATTTTTTTTTTTGTGTGTGTAAGGATTTCAAATTTTAAGTGAGTGCAGTGTCACTTTGATGTTTAAACGTTTTAAAGCCACTTCATGTTTGGTTTATCTAGAAGTGATACATGTTTTCTAGATGGTGTCTTATCAATGATTATTTTTGTCCACAAAAAATGATGTTTGGCAGTCAAGAATTTCATTCTTCAGTGGCCATGTCAAAGATTGAAATGTAGGTTTCCATCTCTATTAAATATACTACTCAAAACAAGTTAAGGAACACCACAATCGGAAGTCTGTGTCTTGCAATGCCAACCAGCCAACAGATCAACTATAGTCATATGAGAATATTGGATGTTCTTTAACTTCTTTTGAGTAGTATAAATACACACGCCTTATGAATAAAGGAATTGAAATAGAATATTTTAAATTCCTGTTCAAATTTTGACATGGCCCCCACTTGCCACCATGTGTCGTAAAACGTACTAAAGATGTATTCAAATTATTTTAGTCAAGCCAGGTTACATGTGTATACAACTTATAGCAGGCGGGGAATATATCAGTTATTAATCATGCACATATCTAATACGGGACCATTATTCCTCCAATCTCATTATAATCAGATCTTAGTTCTTGCTATGGCTAAACAAAGATCTGAGGACATCCCAATACGGGTCACGTCAGAACAACCTTTCATCCGACCAATCAAAGCGTTGCTTACCAGATCATGAAAGTGACAATTGGAATGTGTTTTCTAATCATGCAACCTTGAAAACGTTAACATGGGGTATTCCGAACGATAGTTACAGACTGATTCCATCAAAATTATCGTTGATCTCTCGCTTCCGCGGGATACACATTTGAACGGAGGAGGCGTTGCACAGTAAGTGGGAAGTTCTGCAATACAATCGCAACAATATATTAGACATTCCGGAATGTTCGTTTGTTCAGTTTTGAAAATTTAATCGAAAACTGTGTCAACATATTTTTCAAGCGTAGTCTGAAGTGGAAGTCGCCAGGTTGAAATGAGTGCCGTAAAGCTCAAGAAAGCTGCTACCTCATTGGCTGATATCGACTTCTGGTTATTCGATTCAGTGGGCGGTCAAAGTTCGCAAAGGGTCGTTCTGACGTGACCCGTAATGGGATGTCCTCAGATCTCTGCTTTGTGGAAGCGAGAACGTAGATTCTGATTTTAATGAGATTGTTATTCCTCCTTTCTTCTATATTGGTACATGTATTGCCCCTGATACAACCTGTATGCTCTACCAGACAACCTGATTGGTGCCCTTATTAATAGCCTGGCCATAGCAAATCCATGACTTGTCTTACAAATCTGCCTCAGGCGAAAAATGAAAAAGGTCTGTTGAAGCAAACAATAGCGTGTAGATTGTGTAGCATTTACGAAAATTGTAATTTACGACCTGTGCTGGGGTGAATTTTGTTCAAAATACATTTTTTATTTTTTATTTTAATATATGATAAAACATTTGGTGCCTGTGTTTGTGCAACAGCTCGAGTGTTGGCCTATTTCTTTCATGGCCCATTCCACACATCGGAAGGAAACAGATTTTTAGTGGTATTCGATGGTATAGTCTTGGCAGTTATCTCCCTTTTGAAAATGTCATTGATTTGGTATGGCCTTGAGATTGATTCTATTCAGAATTAATTTCTTCTGAATGTCAGTGATTTATGGAATTATTTATATGTTAATAAAGGTAAAATTGTATTATTATCATTATTGTGGTTAATCATACAAGTCATTTGAAGCAATTTCTATCCAGACACACACATAGAATCATTTTGTGAGATCACATTTTTATTTTCTGAAGTCGTCGATTTGATGTCGCATGATGTATGACTCAGTCTGTTTGAGAACACCAAAATAGCATAGTCAATAGAAGTCAGTCACATTATTTTAATGTTCAAAATGATCCCACTTAGAATATGTTTAAATTAAATGGAAATGGATATATCCAATATTTATTTCCTCGTTCACTTTCAATTATCAAGTGTCTTCAAGAAGAACAGTGTTGTCTGTTGAGGTGAAGTGCCTTGCAAAGATGTGAAATTACTTCTGTATAATCTGCATACATTTATCAATTTTATATTTGAAAATATTAAACGATTATGAACCATATTGGACCAGGAAATAGTTTGTATTAGAATATGAAACCAATATATATATATGAGTTTCATGTGTTTATAATTTCTTTTTTTATTCCGGCTCACATGAACTAACTTAATGTTGATCTTAAAGCAAAACACAACGCTCTGTCCTTCCTTAGTGGTTGGGGTAGTGGGATAGGCGAGTGGTTAAAGCGGTCGCTTGGCACGCCGAGGGTGTGGGTTTGATTCCCCTCATGTTTGAATCCCATTTCTTCTTTCTCCCAATGAATATTGCTAAAAGCGGCGTAAAACCATACTTGCTCCTCGGTGAACAATCCAACTCACGAAGTCTTTATAATTTACAAGTAGGTACAGAGACTTTTTGATATAATTCAGTATGCAGACATTGTACTGTTATTTATTCTGATTTGTCGATCAAGGTTTCAAATCAGTTTCTAATTCAATATAGCAGAGTCAGTTCTACTGTCAGCAAAGCTTGTCACTGTGAGAATTGCCACTGTTAATGACAGCTGCCACTACAATCATGTGTTTCTCTTCACAAGACCATTATATTCTACCATATACCATTAAGGTATAATTAAGTGGGAATACTTTATAAAATTATGTTTCCATAATCCAGATGATCAGTTTCACTCTGAATGGTTGTTGAATGAAGCACCACTACATGCTGTGCAGGGTTACCTCCCCTAGCCTTGTCAGGATCCACTGTTTGTTGGTTCAAATCCTGTATTCACCAATGATGTTTGGTCTGTTAGGACATATTTTTAGCTTCTCTCACCTCAAGTAAGTGGACATGATATAACTAAAATGTTGTTGAAGGTTAATTTCTTTTATGCAAACCCAATTTCTCTCCAATCAATTTATTCCTAATCACTAAACAACTACTGACAAGCATTCCTTTGTGAGGTGCCCAAAACTTACATACTTATCATCCCACTGATTAACGTATCTATTTATTTCCCATGTAGCATTCCAAGTTTCTCCAAAATTATTGTTTTCTGCCGATTGTTTTAGGTAAAAGCAAAAAAGTCTAGAACTTGGTTTTCCAATTCTCCTTCATGATGTGGGCTCTGGTAGCTCAGTCTTAGAGAGTCATCCGTGTGCCCCCCAGGAGTGCCAGACACCTATGGGTTCACGAGTTCAAATCCCAGGTTGTTTCTCGGTTTGTCAGCACCATGGGTTTCATGAAAGTGATAATTGTCCAAGACCTGGTGCCGTTGTATAAAGCGATCTTAACACCAAGGTGTCGTAACTTCCATACCATAGACTTACTACAGTCGTAGCGGTAAGGTTGTTTGTACTGCGGCATCCAGCATCACTTCGGGCATTTCTTCCACATCAAGCTGACACGCTGTGATGTAACTGAAATATTGTTCAAAGCTGCGATCAACTCACTTATGGTTTGCTGATGTTACTTCTATTTGCCTGGGTGTCTTTCATGTTAATTCAAAACATAGATTAAAAATCATTTTACTCCTGTCCTATATGGCACACAAGGTGGCACGGGTGGCCCAGTTGTCTATGATGCCGCAATTCGCTGTGAATCCCGGTTTGCCCCGATTATGTTTCTAAGTGGTAAAACATCTAAGACCTGCATCACTGTGATCTTTCCTCCCACATTAAGCTGACAGTGATATAACTAGAATACTGTTAAAAGCAGCATTAAACCCAATTCACTCACTCACTCAATTTGGTTGTCCAACTGAATCAACAGTCCAACAAAGCTTTAACATAACTTGTGTTTTATGAAGGACAATCCTTTTCTCCCTCACAGTTATCATCAGTTACAATATTCATTCACATCCCACAGAGTGGCTGGTCAACTCAACAGCAGCAGCAGATTTGTTAGGTATCCTCTTTCAGGGCTGATGATCTTAGCTCATTTCCCAAAGCATGAATATTTATTGAGTCATAGTCGGACAGTAGTGGCCAACCAGGATCCACTCTCACAGAGCAATGTTAGAATTACAGCTTAACCATGCTGAGACTGCTTTGACAAAGACTGGTTGTCTCCCCAAAGCAGTCTTTGCACAATGATTGTTGTAAGTTTTTGCAAAGATTTACGGAAGTTGTAAAAATTGTCTTGTGTGGCTGGGCCCTGGTTTTGTGAGGACGTGTTCCTGTCGACTACGTCACTGCGTCTTGTTATCCAAGTGGTGGGCCAGAGTAACAGTTTTCTACATTTGTACTACAGACTTAGATAGCTGGACATGTACATCAGGACAGTGTAAGCCTTGACACAAATAAATTGTATATCCAAATACTGACTTCTTGTTTCTGCTGCACCTGGAGTTCTTGAGAGTAGAGTATCTCTACATGGCACAGCCAGTCATGTACTCGGGGTAGGATGATGACAGTTGGTCATGTTGTTGTTGTTTAACGCCGCACTCAGCAATATTCTAGCTATATGATGGTGGAGTGTCAATAATCGAGTCTGGACCAGACAATCTGGTGATTGACATCATGAGCATCAATCCAGGCAATTGGGATATGATGACATGCATCAACCAAGTCAGCGAGCCTGAGCATCCGATCCCATTAGTCGCCTCTTACGACAAGCTTAGTCGCCTCTAATGGCAAGCATGGGTTGCTGAAGACATCAGTCATGTAATCGGCCATGACATCAGGGTATGATGATGACACAATCAGCCATGACATCAGGGTATGGTGACACAATTAGTCATGACATCAGGGTATGGCGACACAATTAGTCATGACATCAGGGTATGGTAACACAATCAGCCATGACATCAGGGTATGGCGACACAAATAGCCATGACATCAGG
Source organism: Haliotis rufescens (assembly GCF_023055435.1). NCBI lineage: Eukaryota > Metazoa > Mollusca > Gastropoda > Lepetellida > Haliotidae > Haliotis > Haliotis rufescens. Next base: position 7,517,388 of record NW_025963902.1, read on the forward strand.
GTATGGTGACACAATCAGCCATGACATCAGGGTATGGCGACACAAATAGCCATGACATCAGGGTATGGTGACACAATCAGCCATGACATCAGGGTATGGTGACACAATCAGCCATGACATCAGGGTATGATGACACAATCAGCCATGACATCAGGGTATGGTGACACAATCAGCCATGACATCAGGGTATGGTGACACAATCAGCCATGACATCAGGGTATGGCGACACAAATAGCCATGACATCAGGGTATGGTGACACAATCAGCCATGACATCAGGGTATGATGACACAATCAGCCATGACATCAGGGTATGATGACACAATCAGCCATGACATCAGGGTATGGCGACACAAATAGCCATGACATCAGGGTATGATGACACAATCAGCCATGACATCAGGGTATGGTGACACAAATAGCCATGCATGACATCAGGGTATGGTGACACAATCGGCCATGACATCAGGATATGGTGACACAATTAGTCATGACATCAGGGTATTATGATAGAATTAGCCATGCATGACATCAGGGTATAGCGACACAATTAGTCATGACATCAGGGTATGGTGACACAATCAGCCATGACATCAGGGTATGGCGACACAAATAGCCATGACATCAGGGTATGATGACACAATTAGCCATGCATGACATCAGGGTATTATGACACAATCTGTCATGACATCAGGGTAAAGCGACACAATCAGAAATGATGTCAGTGTATGGTGACACAATCAGCCATGACATCAGGGTATAGCAACATGGGTTGCTGAAGACCTACTCTAAACCAGAATCTTCATGGGACCATACATCTACAGATGAGGTGAGATGAAATGGGTTTTAACAGGATTAAGACTATTGCCCTTATACAGCGATGTGCATGCATGTGTGTGGTTGCTTGAACTAATACTGGTTTTATAGTGCTGAGATGCCGCAGTTTACCATGGATGCCCCACTCCAACACAAACCAACCAGTCCTTGTTTTATTCTCTTAGTGCCGAGAGCCATGCAGGGTAACAAATACAATTTTATAACATCTTTTTGGGATTGAACCACCAACCTTCCACTCTCCAGACTGACGCTCTATCCACTAGATCACGGAGGCCGTCAACATCTACTGGAGTCTTCACAGGTCAACTTCTGTTGCATCAACATGCACTGTCGTATATACTCACCGCCAAAAGAAACAAGAACCATCGAAAGGTCAAGTCTTACCACAGAGTTTATATTCTTATCACGATCTGCAGCACGTGATTACCAAACTTTACACGCAAATCCCGCTAGACAAATGGTGCATCTCGAGTCATGGATCTATGACATCACATGTGATGTGTTCATGAGCGTCGATTCACACAACATACCAGTATGTTCGTTTGTGCGTCGACCAATCTAACATCTCTTGAATGTGAGTAATTCTTCATATATTAACCAACGTATGGCATTCACATTTCTTTTGTTGGTGGGTATATGGACTTATGTCACACAAACAGAAACAACATTTTTTTTCTACAACTTTATTAGCAAAACAGGATGGATGCCATTTGTTCGTACTCTTCAGTGTGGCAAACTGAAACGCGGGACTTCAAGCTGACCTACATTTCTAGCTTGAGAGTACCTACACAGACTGGCATACATGTTGGGTATTCAGGTTGGAGGATGTGAATGATTAAAATGGAAATCATGGTTTTGTGTCGTACTCTCTCAAGTTCTAGAAACAGTATCTTCAGACATTTCCATCAATAAAACGAGGACATGTTTGTTGTCAAATACATATAAAACATAACATTCAATCAACAACTGGTTGGAATGCTGTAGACATTTCCATAGCACTGACACACACAACTCTTGTACTCTCTTACACAAAAAAGTCAAGCATATTTGATCAGACAGCAGATAGATGCAAAACAAATTATACTGAATCAGTATGAAGGATCGACCAACACAGGATTGCAGAACTGGTACACATTGAACAATGAGTGAGTGAGTGAGTGAGTGAGTGAGTGAGTTGGGTTTAACGCCGCTTTTAACAATATTCCAGTTATATCAAGGCGTGTCAGCTTAATGTGGGAGGAAAGCCCGAAGTGATGAGGGTCTCAGACGTTTACCACTTTGGTGAAACCCACGAGCACGGATATGGTGCTGACAAACCTAGAAACATAACTGGGGCAAACCGGGATTCGAACCCACAATCATAGGTTCCTGGCATGCCCAAGGGACGCAACTCTGCACAGCGAATTGCGGCGCCTTAGACGACTGGGCCACCCGTGCACCCCATTGAACAATGATATCTACCAGACATTTATAGATATATAGTACAATACTTGGATAGTTTTCTGCCATTTTGTCTTGATGAGGACACACCCTGAATGCTGGTTTGTTTGTTTGTTTGTTGTTCAACGCCGCTTTCAGCAATATTCCAGCTATATGACAGCGGTCTGTAAATAATTGAGTCTGGACCAGACAATCCAGTGATTGACATCATGAGAGTGGGGGGTGACGTGATATGTGAAATCAACACATGGAAACAGAAAATCACAGAATGAGTGCAAACAAACAGTCAATATGTACAAATTAACATGAGTAGAAACAAGGGGCTAATTATCACATTGTTGGTTACAACGTTGACTAACTTGACCGAAGTAGCCAGTTCCAGCAATACAGATCAAATCTTCTCACTTCCTTGTATCAGTAAAAACCAATGTAGCTGTATCTATGAGTGAATATATACCACTCAAAATAAGCTAAGGACCACCTGATTCTTTCACATTATTTCAGAATAATTATAGTAATATGAGTGAGTGAGTGAGTGAGTAAGTGAGTGAGTGAGTGAGTATGGTTTTACGCCACTTTTAGCAATATTCCAGCAATATCATGGCAGGGGACACCAGAAATGGGCTTCACACACGGTACCCTTGTCGGGAATCGAACCCGGGTCTTCGGCGTGACGATCAAACGCTTTAACCAGTACGCTACCCCACCACCACTATAGTAATATGAAATAATTGGGCAGTCCTTAACTTCTTTTAAGCAGCATACATGCCAATGGTGAAATTATCAATAAAAAAGTTGATTTTTATCACAAAAATGTACTGAATCTAAAGTCAGAATTTCACTAAGACCACACAAGTTTTGTGAATATCAAAATTTCCAAGATAGCATAGGGAGCATCCATTTGATTTCTAGGGGGATACATGAAGATTTTTTAAATGAACAGTTTCTTCAGTAATATGTCCAAAATAAATAGTTAGTAGATAGTGGTGAACAAAAGCAATAGTTTGTTTGGGGAAAATACCCAAACGTCACCCGATTCCATCTGTCCCCATACAAATCAAAGAGGCTCTCTTAACAAAGTTTTCTTAAAAAAAGTTAACCAATCATCAAGAGTATCAAGTTTAGAGAACCGTACTTTCTCTTAATGTCAGAAACTGAAACAACTAAAAAAAAAGAAATAAAATTCCTTTCGACTAAACCTTGGCAACAAGAGATTTCTGTTCCTACTATTCTCCCCTACCAAAGGCACCGATCTGCTCTAACACAAAGTATGTACATATCAAACAAAGCAGTAATAAATATCACAGTAGTCACAGCACTTCGTTCTTCGGGGCACATGCACGTGGTGGCAATGTCAGGGAGATGTCAGTGTATGAGTGAGCTCGGTTTAACGCAGCTATTAACATTATTCCAGTTATATCATGGCGGGTCAGCTTAATGTGGGAGGAAAGCCCGAAGTGATGCAGGTCTCAGACGTTTACCACTTCGGTTAAACCTACGAGCACAGGTTTGGTGCTGACAAACCTAGAAATATAATCGGGGCGAACCGGGATTCGAATCCTCAATCATAGGCTTCTGGCGTGCCCAAGAGACGCAACACAGCGGGGCCACCTGTGCCCCCAGATCAAAACAGAGGACATCCCATTATAGGTCTGGTCAGAACGATCTTTCGCGAACTGTGACGGACCTAGGACATGTCGAGCAAGAAGTCGACATTAACCAATCAGAAAGCAACTTTCTAAAAATTTTACGGCACTAGTTTCAAACTGCCGACATCTATTCAAGACAACGCTTTGAAAAATATTGATAAAAAATTTGAAACCTAAACACATGAAATTCTGGAATGTCTAATAGATGGCCAAGATCATATGGCAATTCTTTCTTCTGGCGATTGAAAGTAATTGTGATTCGGAACACCCTGTGTTAACCTTCTTGAGGTGATTCGAAAACACATTCCGACTGTCACTTTCCCGATCTGGTAAGCAACACCTGATTGGTCAGATGAAAGTTTGTTCTTACAAGACCTGTATTGGGATGTGTTCAGATCCTTGTTTAAATAGTGGTGGCGAGAAGTAAGATCAGATTTGAATGAGATTGGTGAGTGAGATGAGTTTTACAAGTGTTCATCACAGCCTGCTAACTTCAAGCTGGAGGAAAGTCTTGTATTCTTAACAAAACCAACTGACATCTCTCTGACATTGCAGCTACAGATCTATGTAGGAGAATGAGATGAGTGACAGGTGTCAATCATTCCGTCATTTTGACAATCAGGTCTAATTGCAGCATGAAACTGATAAACTAAATTAATACCTGCAACGACACACATTACTATTTGTAGTTTCGGGTATCGAATCAGAAAAGTCATATTAGGTGTCATGGTACTTTAACCATGGACAACACAGGTATGGACAAAACTTCCAAACTCACTATACGATAGCTAAACTCTGTCTTCCTATTTCCACATTTGTCATACAAGTTTTATACTTCGTAAAAATGAAATTAAAAACTAAACATAAAGTATGCTATCAAAAAACCTTTCACACATGTTAGTCACACATCAAATTCAAAATTTAAAAAAAGAAAAAAAAAGTACTTACGAAAAATAAAAACCATGTCAATGAATTTCTATTTAAATTCTCTCAAGTTTTCCCCAAATTTGAAAATATGGAAATCCCAGTTGTCCTAAAAGGTCCCATATGATATACTACCCTTTGATTGGGCAATATGTTGTGTTCTGGGCACTGATTGGCTGCTTAATGACGTAACTTGCGAAGTTACCCAAATCCCATCAGCATTATGTCTCTGATAATGCCAATACACTGTAATTATTATATGGAGATTATACTTGGGTGAGTATAATCAACGCTTTCATCCCTTCAAAAATACTGAACACATCACATACTTGAAGTGAGAGAAATATCGAAATGGTTTGATGTGGGAGTACCATTAATACAAGAGTGAACACTACAAGAATGTTGGTCCCATACATTGGCTATATATACCCTCAGTTTCATTTGTTTGTTTGTTTGTTTATTTGTTGCTTAATGTTGTACCCAGCAATATTCAAGCTATGACTTCAGTCTGTAAATAATCCAGTCTGGACCAGACAATTCAGTGATTGACATTATGAGCATCGTTCTATGCAATTTAGATACAATGACATGCATCAACCAAGTCAGCGAGCCTGACCACCCGATCCCGTTAGTCGCCTCTTACGACAAGCATGGGTTACAATTCATACCTTGATCTTGAGTTTCAGACTGAAATGTCCATATACCAATTTCATATGGTGTCACGTCATATTACAAAGGAAAAGGATTGGAATATTTCCTTTTTGTGGGCGCCCATGCATATGCAATATCCAAATCTGACATGTATATATATGAATATGATTTTCATGGTACGCAAGGTACTTAGACTATAGACTGTACTTTAATTATGTTATATGCACAGGGAAGTCTGAGAGTGAACACAAGATAATGGATGAGTTTCTTTACATCACCTGAGGCGTCCATATCACATGAGCCACGATACTCAATGCGCTTTACTCAACAATGCCAAACCTGAATTGAACTGTGGGGTCGTTACGAAGAATAACCTGCCGAAAAAATGTTCATAACGCATCCTAGTGGCATAATGGGAATAACCAACCTTGTCATGATGACTGGCGAAGAAATATGTAGGGCCAAAACAGGTCTCAAGTAGGTAAAACAAATAAGTCTGAATAACAAATCTATGAATCCTAATCATTAATCGTTCCACAAAGCGACTTAGCGCTACGACTCATACATAAACCTATGATAAAGTATTGGAGTTACGATTATCTTAGCGCTACGATCACATTGTATCACAGGGCCCTGACTTCAAAGAGATGAGTTTATAAGATATAACTTCTCAGAGAAGAGATTTCTAAAATATTCTCTTCACTTTAGGGGAAAGATCAGAATAGATATGTAAATGCTAAGGGACCATTTTTTACAGAAACTCAGTGCTTTTCCGAGCTTGACAAAAATAATAGTGTTTTCCTTAATAGGCATGTGATTTTCTGAGATATTCCAAGCATTATCATGCTTATACATATTAAGAAGTATTCCTAAGAAGTATTCCTCAGAAGTATTCCTAAGAAGTGTTCCTAAGAAGTTAAGGACCACGCGATTCTTTCATGTTATAATGGCTAATCTGTCATACCAGAGAAATTAACTACGGTATAGTAATATGAAAGAATCGGGTGATCCTGAACTTCTTTTGTGTAGTATATAATGGAATGGGATTGTGGAATAATTGTTTCCTAACTTCACTGTCATTGTATATTATATGTAACAGTCCAGCACAAAGTATACAACCCTGTATGTTAACGATAATGGCCAATGAGGCTTCCCCATTTCATAACACAGAATATATATATATGATGAACATACTGAGAGTACACTGGGAATATAGTGGGTGTAATGCAAGATATTCATACCCTAAGTAGATAACTCATGACGCTACGTTATCGGGACATAACAGAACTGCTGTATGAAAACTTTTTTTTTTTTGGCAGTTATGTTCCTTGAATGTACCGTCACTCGTCCTCTAAATTTTACACAATAAATCATCCATAACATCAACTCATAATACAGATGTAGGCGATGGCAAGTCTTTTTAAAGGTATTCAATCTTTTCTAGTAAATTTCCCCCTATATTTTGGTGTTGTCATACTTTATTTGTATGTCACAAAAAATGCTACCAGCTTAATTTAATATTTTGTTTTCATAAAGATGACCTTGACAAAACCAGAGGTTGATATGTCAGTGAATCATTATATCTGCTAATGCTTCTTCATGCTAAGCTGGGTAGCACTGTATTTACAAGGTGGCAGACAGAATAAACTGAACTAATTATTCAAGGTCATTCAAAGTCTGTGCTCCCTGAAGGAACTTGGAGTTTCGTCCCAATCACAATGGAAACAAGATACAGCCCACTGATGTGGTCCACTGTAGCGATGTTGTTCGAGATGGCACATGCTGTATGTAGCGACAGCGTCAGGGATGTAGGAGTTACACCCAAGGCTGACATCATACAACGGAGGGGTCGTCGGGGGGTTCGGGTCTGAAAACAGTTGAAGATTACAGTGTCAGTAGATTGTCATGGCTGTTCAACCCACTTCTTAACATCCTTGGCTGATTCTTAATGACCACAATACTTCAGGTAAAACCTTTAATTTGGTTACTATTAATAGACTTGAAATAATTAGTAAAATCTAAATATTTTTGACATTTGTTTACTTATCCTGCATTTTTCCTTAATGCATTCACTGCTTACCTTACGACAACAAAAAGACAGCACAGCGATGGTCTTGGGTGAAGAAAAAAAGATGTTTCAAAGTCCTGCTTTTTGTACGGACCATCGCCGCTGCCATGTGACCTTGGTGACAAGTCACCTTCCTCACATCACTGCCTGTCCCTAAGCTTAAAAAACATACTTCTGAGGTTTCTGAAGACAAAGTGGGGAGGCAAGACTGCGACAGGTGGGTCCTTAAACGTAGTAATGCAGGATAAGTATACAAATGTAAGAAATATTTAGATTTTACTAAATATTTTACTTATCCAGCATTACTCCTTAATGCATCACTATCGAATGGGTAAACCTTCAGAAATACAGAAACCTCAATAATTCACACCCTGAAAAAAACACGTTTGTCAATAATCATGTGGCGGAAAAAGCTCAGAAAAAACGCCATTACAGTAGGGTCGTTCAATCTTCTTACAGAATGAACGTAGGAATTAAAGAGAAGTTCCCTATACATGTCTAGTAATCAAAAAAATATCAGCTAGGCAGCTAATTCTTTACTTACTACGTCATAGAGCCAAAGCCTGACAAAAAGGTTGTCTAATGTTCTTCCACTGGCCGAATCTCAGCGACTTGCATGGGGTAGTAGACTGGCTCTGTATAGGGCGAGTTCATTATTTGCGTCGGGGGTTGGTAACCTGCTGGGTTACTACCAGAGGGCCAAAACTTCGCATGCCTTCAACGTCCTCAAGAGTCGATATTGGGGGGATGGTGAAGGAACAGTCGGTTGTCCTGGTAGTTGATTTGTGCTATAAACGCCCAGCACAACCCCATGCTCAAAACGGACCCGGGTGATATCGATTGCATTGCATGCTGAAGTGAGTAACCCTAGCAACACTTGCCATTGGTGAAGCATGCTTGGTTGGTGAAGAGCAAGTGACATAAGGCGTAAAATCTTTTAGCCATCTGTCCCTCGGTACTGATAGGAGATCCTGGTCTGTCTGGAACAGGCCTCCTATGAACTGGAGCCGATAAGATGGAGTTAAACTCTGACTTCGCCTCGTTGATTATAGTAGCCGTCTGGTAAATTCCTGATGGCGTACTAGCATCGGTTGGATAGGTATATGCAGGTAGGCATCCTGCAAGTTGAGACTAATCAAGGAATCGAACGCATTGATGCTGGTTCTGAGCAGTCTCAACGTGGTGAGGTGGTAATAAGGTGGATGCTTCAGATAACGTTCGCTGAACACAGAGAGATTGTGGATCATTCTCATCTTGTCTGAGGCCTTCATCTTGTCATCACCTCCCCTGGCTTGGTATTTACCATGACGGGATTGATAAGAACCCCGAGGTTGCCTCTGCTACGCCCTTTCCCATGAAGGGAATCCTGGTCTTGGCCTTCCTTGAGAGACGCGCGTCTAGTCTTATAATTGCCTGACCTGCCAGCCCGCAGGGATAGACTATGAGAGACGTGCTCTAGAGCTTTGAGCGCAGTCTCATCCCAAGCATCATTTGGAACTTTGGCGTGCTTGTCTGCGATCTGTTCATTAAACAGGGAAGTAGATGACCAAGGTTGATGTCGCAGCCTGTGCTTGAGCTCAGAGTCCCAGTTGGAAAGCGCTAAACAACCAAGTCTGCGTGTGACGGTAATCTCCGCCAGAGCGGTCTTAAGATGGTTTCTTTTGTGGTCAATCTGACGCTGTTGGAAATTCACCATAGTTTGGAAATGATGTAATCGGATAGGGTTATCCTCTGATAGATCCTGATCCACCGCACGCCTTGACGATGTTGGTGCTGACAGAGGTTTCAGTACACGCCTGATTTCACAAATCCGAGCCTGTCATCCTTTGAATGTTCTCATCCGAACTATGAGCTTGGTCTGCAACCACCACATGGATAGGAAAATCATCCTTCCTACCTTGGGTGGCTTTACTGATGGAGCAAGAGTAAGCTTGGAGAAGTCCTGGTCCAATGACCTAATCATGTCTGTCAACCTCGGATCCACCGGCAATGAGGTAGGATGTGACCATATGGTGTCCCTTTTATCAGCCCTGTTACCAGGGGAGGGCGCCACTGACAAGACGGTCTGCTACCCAATCGGGTACTTGCGCTAAGCCGAGATGCGTGATCCATTCCACAGAGGAATCGCCATCCTCGCCATTTGATAAGTCCGACAAGTCAGAGCAATGTTGACGCACTTCCCGAGACGGCGATCGGCTTCTGCTCCGGTGCGTAGTACCTCCTCTTACAGAAGGGTTTGATAAACTGCCTGGTGGTAAGGAGTCATGTGCTGATGTCCCCCTACGTGCTGATGTCCCCCTACGTGCTGGCGTACTAGCGCTGCCCAGCGATGTATGCACTGTACCAGAACGCCCATTAGATTGGTATACGTTGGCGCCGTATTGGCGCTAACACTTGTGCCATAGTTGTAGCTGACGCAAGCGTCTGGTACATAGGGGCTTGGGTGGAAGGGAGGTGCTGCACTCGGCACAGGTCTATGAGGTGCAATGCTCATTTGTGATGACTCGATCATGGCTAAAGCCTGCGCTACCCCCATCAAGGCGTCTTGAGATGTGCACGCCGACATTGCAGGAATTGTAGATCTGGATGTCCCAGGCACCTGAAAATTAGGAGCAGTTACGATGCTCACAATAGGATCCAGTATTGTTGATTTGTGCGGATGATGTACGTCGGCAGTCACAATGACGGGAGCCATATTAGCCACCGAAAATAACGGCAGCGTAGTAATGACAGAAGCATGTCCGTCACTAACCTCTAGTGATTGTGACATCTTTCTCGCCACTCCTTGCTTCAAAATACATTTGTGAGTAGCCTGTCTACAGATTGCAAAACTCGCTGGAGAGAGAGTTAAACAAACAATTCCATTTAGAGTTTGGAGAGCAAATCTGCGTGCATGCCAAACAACGTGGATGAGTATCTCAAAAGATTTTATCCACGACAATTAGTACAACTCACAAACATAAGTTGCGCAAAATAAAGAATTGTCGATAAAACGGAGTTGGAAGATTGCATACTATTCTTTTGGCAGATTTTTTATGAGTTGAAAGTGGATACATATTATTGATACATGCAAACTCAATGTAACGCCAAAGCTACTCGTATTTAAAAACACATGAATATGTTATACATACGTAGCTGAGAATTGTAAATAATTTAACTACCTTTGCAGGCAAACGATTGTAACAAATTCAAAATGGCAGGAAACAAGATGTGTGTGTGTTGGGGAAAAAAGACAAGTCTTTTTACACCTAAATAACCCACATAAAACTACACAACTTGGCGAAAGTAATACGAAAAGTGAGTGAGTGAGTGAGTATGGTTTTACGCTGCTTTTGGCAATATTCCAGCAATATCACGGCGGGGGACACCAGAAATGGGCTTCACACATTGTACCCATGTCGGGAATCGAACCCGGGTCTTCGGCATGACGAGCGAACGCTTTAACCACTAGGCTACCCGACCGCCCCCAATACAAAAAGAATATATCACCCATTACAGACAAAATCTAGAATTATATCCAAAGCAGAAGGTCTAAAATTAGCCAACTTGAAGAGCTCCGCTGAGAAACGTCCTGGCTGCAGCGTGACAGGCATCGATGTGAGGAAGGTTACTTGTCATCAAGGTCACATGACAGCAGCGATGGTCCATACAAAAAACAGGAGTGGGACTTTATTTCTTCACCCAAGACGATCACTGTGCGCAGTCTTTTTGTTGTCGTAAGGTAAGCAGTGAATGCATTAAGGAGTAATGCAGGATAAGTAAAAAATCCGAAAAGTAATTGAAATTACGAGCAAATATTCGAAGTAATGAGAACAAATTCTAAATTTTGAGTTTTTGAAAAAAAAATTAAAAACCCAAATAAATAATTGTAATTATGAGAAAATAATTGAAGTAACAAAAAAATATCTAACTTGGTGAGCCAATCAAATCCCACGGAATTGTTTTCAATTTTTCTGTAATGGGATGGTTTCTCCAAGAACAGTTTGACTGTACAGTATGAAACGCTCCAGTCACTCACCTGTCTTTGCTGACGTTCTGTGTACTAAACTCTACTTGTGGCCCTACTCCCCCGGATGAGTTCCCGTTGGGTGAGGTGCGACCAGAGTTGCTGGCTCCGTCTAGATGGTCCGGAGTATTGTCGTCCGGCGAGGTGGCGGAGTTGTCCATCTTCTCCATCTTACTCTTCAGGTAGTTGAAGGACCAGTTGTGACTGGACACTGAAACGTTGAAATCATTCCATATCATATCATTGTTTGTTTATTGTTGCTTAATGCACTCCCAACAATATTCAAGCAATATGTCGGAAGTCTGTAAATAATCAAGCCTGGACCAGACAATCCAGTGATTGACATCATGAGCATCGATTTACGCAATTGGAATACAATGACATGCATCAAGCAAGTCAGCGAACCTGACCATCTGATTCCGTTAGTTGCCTCTGATGACAAGCATGGGTTGCTGAAGACCAATTCTAGCCCGGTTCTTCTCGGGTCTCCCTACGATATCTGTAAGTGGTATGCGGAAGCTGTTGTGTCAATGAAGCCTGGGTTGACATGGATTTCAACTTCTTCTGACTTCAACAAGCTCCTCACAGCGATAGCCCGTTCGCGGAGCTCTCTATACTATCGCTGCGACCAGTCAAAACTGTGAATAGGTGGCCCCAACCATGCTTGGAGTTGAACTCGCAACCGAATGACCGTTATGTTGACAAACAAGTGACGACTGTCATGACGCCAAATACACTTACCGCTGCTAAATTACTTTATTCATTTGTCAATTTGAATTTCTGTTTCTTTAAAACTATCGTGTTATTGATATAGTAAGAATGTAAGGGAGAAGTTGGTTGATTTTCCGTTAGTCTGCAATCTCAAACCAATGTGATTATTAAAACAACAAAGTAAATTTATCTGGAAAACATGGTCAGTCGTAAACCTTTTCAAATTGAAATATGATGGCATTCCCAAAGACATAAACAAAAGTATCAACGTTACTACATTTGGGGTTAGAGGGCAAATTTCAAGATTATTGTAATGGCCGCGCCCACACTGGTGGCCGCGATGTTACCGAGAGTGTAACGAAGGTGTCACGCGCTGGGAAGGAGCTTGTGACTTCAAATTGCAAGAGCAAGAACTCTTAATCCATAAGCCAACTGTGTGGTCTTTAGGGGTGACTATTGGTCAGGAAATCACTATTGGTCAGGAAATCACTATTGAGATAACTATTGACATTGGAAATCACTATTGCGATAACTATTGATATTGCAAGCAACTATTGCGGTAAATATCGATAGTTTTCAGTGTATCATTTTAGATATTGTAAATACAATCAAAACTATCGATATTCCTAACTGAAATCGAAACTGATCTTACAATCGATTTATTGACTTCAAGTGCTTACCAATAGCAATATATCGATATTTTGATTTATCGTGACACCCCTAGTGGTCTTTGTGACATACTCTCAGGATTGGAGCAATAACCTTTTACACCTCTTTTATCAATATTTAAACAATATGATAGCGGAGGGCAACACACATGGACTAAACACATGGTACCCATTTGGGGTGACTATTGGTCTGGAAATCACTATTGCGATAACTATTGATATTGAAAGAAACTATTGCGATAACTACTGATATTGCAAGCAACTATTGCGATAAATATCGATAGTTTTCAGTGTATCATTTTAGATGGATTATAGAGTTGAATTAAACCTTGGAACTGAAGTTTCCTTTGAATGGGATAACCATAACAACAAATAGAAAGTAAAGTTTGAGATATGACTGATTTGTTTTTTCTTTACCCTAATAATTTAAGAAAAAGAAACTTCCACATTACCATGTGTAAATTACTACCACTCATGATGAAAAGAAAACAAATCTGAACAGCATTGCATGTATTTTATTGATATGGTAAATACAATTGAAACTATCGATATTCCTAACTGAAATCGATACTATTGATTGGAAACTGATCTAACAATTGATTTATTGACTTCAAGTGCTTACCAATAGCAATATATCGATATTTTGATTTATCATGACACCCCTAGTGGTCTTTGTTACATACTCTCGGGATTGGAGTGAGTTACCTTTTACGCCACTTTTAGCAATATTTAAACAATATGAGTGAGTGAGTATGGTTTTACGCCACTTTTAGCAGTATTCTGGCAATATCACGACGGGGGACACCAGAAATGGGCTTTACACATTGTACCCATGATGGGGATCGAACCCCGGTGTTCGGCGTGACGAGCGAACGTTTTAACCACTAGGCTACCCGACCGCCCCTTAAACAACATGATAGCAGAGGACACCACACATGGTACCTGTGGGGAATTGAACCCAGGGTCCCATCATGGGGAGAAAACACCTAAACAACCAGGCTACCCCTGAGAGTTGGAACCAATGGGTAAGTAACGAACCAGAAAAGTCAGTAATACTGTGTGGAGTGATCCATGCCGCAGACAATACATCTTCCTGAGGCAAGGCAATTAACTGTGAAAGTCTGGTTTCCACCCTTGCCGAACTAGGCTGGAATTTCTGGGCTCGATCGTAGTGCCACCAGTACTATTAAGAGTTATGTCCCTTCTATGCCTCTCCTTTTGACCAATCAGATTCCTACTCTCAAATTGCTTCAAACAAAATGGCGGCACCAAGTCAAGTCGATCTTATCGATAATCAAGACCTATATTGTCATAAAACGTGTCTTACACAGTGAAGTGCATCAAATCACGTGAGCACCTTGATTAAAACATGAAAAGATTTGGTAAATATCTGTTGATGCCAAGTTGGCGGTGCAAATGCTTTGCAAATCCTGCAATCGACCTAAATCTCCACGACAATTTACGAACCAGATGTCAATTTCGTTAAGCAATTTTGATTGGACCATGCGTAGACTTGTTAGTCCAGCCAAAACCTAACTCCAAAATACCAGCCTAGTGCAGACAATACAAAATCAGTGACAACGTTGAACGTAATAATGCAAAACAAGCCCCGCCCATTCTATTTTCATCCAACCAGGAAACAGTAGTCCATTAGGGGGCATGGCCTATTATGTTTCGGATTATGGAAACAAAATCATAAATAATTTCTTGGTTTAACAATCAAATGGCATTGATACTCTGCATTTGACAACACTACAGTCTACCCACTGGCTGTTAGGACAGTCAATCAGCACATTGATTACCTGTGTCTTTGGTACTCGAGATCCCCTTGATTGGCGCTGTCTTCCTCTTGTCCCCCTTCTCAGCCTCGGGTTTACTGTAACAGATGTATGGCCGTTACTCACCGGGTTGGGTGGGCGGGTGAGTGGTTGAGTGGTTGAGTGGTTGAGTGAGTGGTTGAGTGGTTGAGTGAGTGGTTGAGTGGTTGAGTGAGTGGTTGAGTGAGTGGTTTAGTGGTTGAGTGAGTTGTTGAGTGAGTTGTTGAGTGAGTGGTTGAGTGAGTGGTTGAGTGAGTGGTTTAGTAGTTCAGTGAGTGGTTGAGTGAGTGGTTTAGTGGCTGAATGAGTTGTTGAGTGAGTGATTGAGTGAGTGGTTGAGTGGTTGAGTGGTTGAGTGAGTGGTTGAGTGAGTGGTTTAGTGGTTGAGTGAGTTGTTGAGTGAGTTGTTGAGTGAGTGGTTGAGTGAGTGGTTGAGTGGTTGAGTGAGTGGTTGAGTGAGTGGTTGAGTGAGTGAGTGAGTGAGTGCGTGCGTGAGTGGTTGAGTGGGTGGATGGGTGAGTGGTTGAGTGAGTGAGTGGTTGAGTGAGTGAGTGAGTGAGTGAGTGAGTGAATGAGTGAGTGAGTGAGTGGTTGAGTGAGTGAGTGAGTGAGTGAGTGAGTGAGTGAGTGAGGTAGTGAGTGAGTGAGTGAGGGAGGGAGTGAGCGAAGTTGTTTGGGTATGGGAATGGGTGAGTGTCGGGGTGAGTGAGCGTATGGAGGGTTGGGTAAATGAGTCAGTTGGTGTGTGGTCGTGGTCGTGGTCGTGGTCGTGGGTTGAGGGGGGAGGGTAGTGCGTTGGGTTTAATACTGCTTTTAGCAGCATTTCATTTACATCACAACTTCATCTTAATAGAGAAGAAACGACAAAGTGGCACGTGGTGACATCTATTGCTACATCCATGACATCAATTAAAGGCCTTATGTTTGTACTAAAAAAATGAAAAAGAAATCCATGAATTCTCTAAAGAGGTGAGGTGAAATTGGGTTTAACATCGCGCCGAAGATTATTGCACTGATATAGCGACTGTGTGTGTGTGTGTGTGTGTGTGTGTGTGTGTGTGTGTGTGTGTGTGTGTGTGTGTGTGTGTGTGTGTGTGTGTGTGTGTGTGTGTGTGTGTGTGTGTGTGTGTGTGTGTGTGTGTGTGTGTGTGTGTGTGTGTGTGTGTGTGTGTGTGTACTAGTCCGGACTGATGCCGATTAATAGTGCTAGCCCACTGAGATACCATGACACAGTTTAACATGAATACCCCACTCAGACACAGTATACTGACTCCGAGCCGACCAGTCCTTGTTTTAGACCCTTAATGCCGAGCGCCAGGCAGGGTAACAACAAGTTCCATCTTTTAACGTCTTTTGGTATGACACGGCTGGGGATCAAACCCCGGACCTTCCACTCTCCGGGCGGACACTCTACCACTAGACCACGGAGGCGGTCTTGTCTAAGGAGAAGCAGGAGGTAATGGGGACCTATTCCTCCCCTCAAGGTGAAGACCATGACACTTGTGTGGCCTGTGATGTGATACTGGACATGGCTTCTCTACCTGGGTCGTGTGTTTGCGGCTCCAGTTCGGTCGAGGCAGAGAGACAGGTCAGGCAGGTTACTCTCTTCCAGGGTGAAGTCGGCCAGATTCAGCGACAGGGGCTCATCTGGGAAACACAAGAACTATCTCAACCACCTCCAACCATACAAAAAGCCTCAATCACCTCCCGGAATATGAACCATCGCAATCACCTCCCACAATAGGAACCACCTCCACCATATCCCACAATACATGTATTCAGTATTGGAATCATTGCCTCAGACTCATGTCCTATGTGTGTAGACATCACTGACAGTTGTCATCCCCCAAAGCAGAATATTCTAACAAGGTGTCCTCACACTTACATGGTCACCTCACACTTAAATTGTTAGCTGACACTTAAATAGTTACCTGACAATTAAATTGTTACCTCACATTTAAACAGTTATCTCACACTTAAAGTAGTTACCTCACACTTAAATTGTTATCTCACACTTAAATAGTTATCTCACATTTAAATTGTTACCTCACACTTAAGTAGTTACCTCACACTTAAATTGTTATCTCAAACTTAAATAGTTATCTCACACTTAAGTAGTTACCTCACACTTAAATTGTTACCTCACACTTAACTAGTTACCTCACACTTAAGTAGTTACCTCGCACTTAAATAGTTACCTCAAACTTAAATAGTTACCTGACACTTAAATAGTTACCTCACACTTAAATTGTTATCTCACACTTAAATAGTTATCTCACTCTTAAATTGTTATCTCACTCTTAAATAGTTATCTCACTCTTAAATAGTTACCTGACACTTAAATTATTACCTGACACTTAAATAGTTACCTCACACTTAAGTAGTTACCTTACACTTAATAGTTATCTCAAACTTTAATTGTTACCTGACACTTAAATAGTTACCTCACACTTAAGTCTTTATCTCACACTTAAATTGTTACCTCACACTTAAGTAGTTATCTCACACTTGAATTGTTACCTCACACTTAAATAGTTATCTCACACTTAAATTGTTACTACACACTTGAATAGTTATCTCACACTTAAATTGTTACCTCACACTTAAATTGTTACTACACACTTGAATAGTTACCTGACACTTAAATTGTTACCTCACACTTAAGTAGATACCTCACACTTAAGTAGCTACCTCACACTTAAATTGTTACCTCACACTTAAATAGTTATCTCACACTTAAATTGCTACCTCACACTTAAATTGCTACCTCACACTTAAATAGTTACCTCACACTTAAATTGCTACCTCACACGTAAATAGTTACCTCACACTTAAATAGCTACCTCACACTTAAATTGCTACCTCACACTTAAATAGTTACCTCACACTTAAATTGTTACCTCACACTTAAATTGCTACCTCACACTTAAATAGTTACCTCACACTTAAATTGTTACCTTACACTTAAATAGTTTCCTCCCACTTATAATGTTTCCCAACACTCTAGAAAAACATATTACTGTTTTATAAACTTGTATAGTAATACTCCATGTTTCTTGTACACAGGGATTCATCTTGGATTAAGTGCCCTAGACAGGTAATTTGATAAAAAAAAGTAATTATACTCATTATCTGTCATCAAAACACAAGGCACTTCTACAAAGCCATTATAATAATTATTACTATATAACAGGAATTGGTAAATTTCTAATTCCAATTTGGGAGTCTTTATGGACATTTGCTGCAAACCTGCCTTGGAGCAGGTCTAGATAAAGACCCGATATGTCAGCAAGAAATATGACAGCATCTAGTGACGCACCGTGGGTGACGGCAGGGGTGGTGAGATCTACGGCTGAACCCACGCGGGAGTCTTCCTTCTTCTCCTTCTTGTCAGAGACGCTGCTCCCACAGTCCGGCCGGGACACAGTCTTCTCGTCCAAGGAGTTCCGCAGTGGCTGCACAATAGCATTCAATGGGTTCTTGCTCTTCTTGGCTGAAGCACAATTGTGTGGACTGTGTTAGCTCAGAGTAGTGAGAAGGACACAGAAGGCCCAGTGGTCTAAGAAGCTACTATTTGCTGTACAGAGTTGCATCCCTTAGATGTACCCGATACCTGATCTGATCATATTTCCAGGTTTGTATCCCTGCTTTTGGGTTTCACCAAAGGGGTAAATGTCGAAGATCTGCATCACTTCAGACTTTCCTCCCACATTCTCACAGCTGACATAAATGAAATACTGTTCACAGCTGCATAAAACCAAACTCAATCACTCACTCACTCACTCACTCACTCCTGGCAATAAGCCATATTTAATCTATATCACACCAACCTGTGAATAAGCAAATCAGGACCAGACACATCAGATGCAGACAGTATTGGCAATGGCCCAGTCGTTCGTAGATATAGAGAATCTCACCCGAGTGTCTTTTGATGTCAAATATATCAACACGAGTCCGAGGCTTGCCGAGGATTTTTGCCACTTTTATCAACGAGTGTTGATATATTTGACATCAAAAGACACGAGGGTGACATTTTATTTATCATCAAACATCATTCTTCTAACTTTTTCAATTTGTAGACAGTAATTAGCAGTGTCTTCAGTGTAAAAACTACTGCTAACAGCTTCAGTAGCAGAGCCATCAGTAATGTCATTTGATTGTGACGTCATGGTAACCAATGACCTCACAATGGTCTGCAAAGCATTGTGATGTAATTTCATTGCAGAGATATCTACAGTGTAGATATCGCTTGATCTCATCCAAGCAATATCTCCTGTGGGAGCCAGTTTTGGAGGATAAATTATAAGCAACATCCCGTACTATGACTCATTATCAACCAAGTCACAGAGTGTGAACACCCAATCAAATTAGTTGTCTCTTACGACTATTCTATCTTCAAATCCCCACATGGGTAGAATTCATGACTACAACAAGTTAGTGAGTGAGTATGGTCTTACATTGCTTTTAGCAGTATTCCAGCAATATCATGGCGGGGGACACAAGAAATGGGTTTCACACATTGTACCCATGTGGGGAGTCAAACCCGGGTCTACGGCGTGATAAGCGAACACTTTAAACGCTAGGCTACCCCACTACCACTTCAAATACATCACAGAAAATACAATCATGGTTGCATCTGGAGATTGAAACTCTTGCTAATTCTATCAAACAAATACAATGATTTTTTTAACAAGAATGAAACTGATTCTAACGGACTAGTTGAAGCATTCATGCAGTATGCTTCAACACAGGGACAACCACCTGTGGAATAATGCTTCATAATTGTTTACACCCGCTCAGAATAATTTAGACACTGACATTCTAAAAGCGTTCGGGATAAGGGCTGAACAATCTGATTTATTCATCCTGTGTAACAAGCACCAACCTGATCTGTATTTCTTGGCTTCTGTTTCACTGGTGACAGCGGAGTTGGCGACGGCCATGGTGGTGGCGGCGAGCTCGGAGAACCGGGCGTGGATGTGCTCCAGCATGTCGTCCGTGGTGGGGGTGGAGTCCCTCAGCAAGGGCTGCTTGTCCTTACGGCTGCCCTTGTTCTTGTTCTCATCCTTGGCCAGATTGGTCAGGTTCCACTCGGCCTGGATTCCCTCCAGGAGGCTCTGCACTGACCGGGGGCTGTCTGCTAGTCCATCTGTCCGGAGGGAGGGAGTGAGTCAATTTGTTGAGAGCTAGGCCTTAATATCATTCCAGACATATCGAGACATATAATTCTATTAAATGTCCTTAAGATTCTTTTAAAAATTGGTCATGATATTGCATTAGCAGCAAGCCAAAAGAGTTGGGCTTAATGCTGCTTTGAACAGTATTCCAGTTGCGTGTTGGCTTACTGTGGGAGGAAAGCCCGAAGTGTTACAGGTCTTAGACATTTACTACTTTGGTGTAACCCATGAGCACGGGTATGGTGCTGACAAACCTAGAAACATAATCGGGGTAAACCGGGATTCAAACCCATGATCATCGGTTTCTGGCACGCCTAAAGGATGCAACAGCGCAGCCAATTGCAGCGCCTTAGACGCCTAGGCCACCCCTGTTCATTATGAAATGTGCACTAAACAATGTTCCAGCCATATGAGGTGTGAGGTGAGGTGAAATTGGGTTTAACGTCGCGTCCAAGATTATTGCACTTATATAGCGACGTGCATGCACGTGTATGTGTGTGTGTGGCTGCTTGTACTAGGACTGATGCCGATTTATAGTGCTAGCTCACTGAGATACCATGCCGCAGTTTAACATGAATACCCCACTCAGACACAGTATACTGACTCCGAGCCGACCAGTCCTTGTTTTAGCCCCTTAATGCCGAGCGCCAGACAGGGTAACAACAAGTACAATCTTTTAACGTCTTTTTGTATGACACGGCCCGGGATCGAACCCTGGACCTTCCGCTCTCCGGGCGGATGCTCTACCACAAGACCACGGAGGCGGTCCTCCAGCCATATGATGATGGCTTGTAAATAATAAAGTCTGGATCAGACAAACCAGTGCTTTTGATACCATGAGAAACGATCCATTCCATTGACGTATAATGAAATGCAATTGCCAGATTTATAGTGCTACCCCACTGAGATACCATGCCACAATTTAACATGGATACTCCACTCAAACACAGTATACTGATTCCGAGCTGACCAGTCCTTGTTTTAGCCCCTTAATGCCAAGCGACAGACAGGGTAACAACAAGTACCATCTTTTAAAGCAGGGTTAGAACTTAACGTTAGCCCGCTAGCCTGGGGCTAGTACAAATTCCCGCAGGCAAGTACAAATGTCCACATTTCCCCATTGTCTTAACATTACAAAGGCATTTTATCTTTACCCCGCCCAGAAAAGCTTTTGAGTTCAGTTCTAACCCTGAAAAGTCTTTTGTACGGTGCTGCAAGATATTGAACCACCAACTCTCCACTCCCCGGGCAGACACTCTATCCACTGGGCCATGGAGGCGGTCATGTTAACAGTGAGAAATGTCAGGTGACTGATGTAACATTGGTTTGTTGGTTTAACGCCGCACTCAGCAATATTCAAGCTATATGACGGGGGTCTGTAAATAACCAGACAATCTAGTGATTGATATCATGAGCATCGATCCACGCAATTGGGATTTGATGAAATGCATCAACCAAGTCAGCAAGCCTGACCACCCGATCCCGTTAGTCGCCTCTTACGACAAGCATAGTAGTCTTTTACGGCAAGCATGGGTTGCTGAAGACATATTCCACCCCGGATCTTCGTGGGTGACTGATGTAACAAGTCTCACCTGAACTCCCTGATGCAGACATGGAGGACAGGCCCCATCTGTCCAAGTCTGTTGTGTGGCTTTCTAAAAACTGTAGTAATACTGCTTCATCATCTTGTTTCCTGGAATCAGAGGGAAGAGGCATCCTTCAGAGAAACCTGGCTATGCACACACCATAGACCAAGGGGAGACGGTTGAAGATGAGTTGTCTCCCTTTGATCTCATGATTAAAGTCACAGAGGTGAGGGTTAATGTTGACCATTGGTAACTCTGCACCACACATAGTATCAAGGGTATCTACAGTTTACATTGCTATGGATAGTACACACACTGGCTTTTTCTTCAGCTTGTATCTAACTTGGTGGAAAAAGCTAGTCATATTGGTCATTGTGGACGGGGAGTTGGGGGTAGGGGGCTGGGGAAAGATTGGTCTCAGGAATTAAAAATATGTCATTGTGGATTGGGAGTTGGGTGTGGGGGTGGGAAAAGATTGGTCTCAGGAATTAGATATTGATCATTGTGGATTGGGAGTTGGGAATGAGGGGTGGGGGGTGGGAGGTGGGGAAAGATTGGTCTCAGGAATTAAATATTGATCATTGTGGATTGGGAGTTGGGAATGAGGGGTGGGGGGTGGGAGGTGGGGAAAGATTGGTCTCAGGAATTAAATATTGGTCATTGTGGATTGGGAGTTGTGGATTGGGAGTTGGGAATTGGGGGTGGAGGGTGGGAAGTGGGGAAAGATTGGTCTCAGGAATTAAATATTGGTCATTGTGGATTGAGAGTTGGGAATGAGGGGTGGGGGGTGGGGAAAGATTGGTCTCAGGAATTAAATATTGATCACTGTGGATTGGGAGTTGTGGATCGGGGTTGTGGGGTGTGGGGTGTAGGTGGGATTGGTCTCTCAGGAATTAATCATATCTTGCTGACCCCCACCCAAACCAATACATGTAACAGATTTTCCTCCTCCTCCCCACCCCCCATCCCTCTACCCCTTTTTGAAACCAGCATGGAGAGTCATCCAACCCATCAATCAACGCTTGACAAACCAATCAGACTTTGCACACGACTATAAGTACGATAGGTCTTTAAACATACACATGAGGTGCAGAAGATTGACTGTTTGTTTTGCTATGTTTGCTTGCACTTAGACAGAAACAAAAGTCAAATACTGTTTAACACAGTACACAAATCACTTCAGCATCCTATTGTTACTCACTTGTCCGGTCCAGACAGGTTGTTTGTACACTTGAGGACAGCGGCGGAGGCGCCGAGGCGGTCAAGGTCATTCTCCTCCCAGATTTCAACATCATTGTCAACAGACCTGTCAAGACACACACAATGTCACGGTTTCTCAACATCATTGTCACGGTTTCTCAACATCATTGTCACAGAACTGTGAAGATACACACAATGTCACGGTTTCTCAACATCATTGTCACAGAACTGTGAAGATACACACAATGTCACGGTTTCTCAACATCATTGTATACAGACCTGTCAAGACACACACAATATCAGTTTCTCAACATCATTGTCAACAGACCTGTCAAGACACACACTATGTCACAGTTTCTCAACATCATTGTCAACAGACCTGTCAAGACACACACAATGTCACGGTTTCTCAACATCATTGTCAACAGACCTGTCAAGACACACACAATATCAGTTTCTCAACATCATTGTCAACAGACCTGTCAAGACACACACAATGTCACGGTTTCTCAACATCATTGTCAACAGACCTGTCAAGACACACACAATGTCACCATGGTCACGGTTTCTCAACATCATTGTCAACAGACCTGTCAAGACACACACAATGTCACAGTTTCTCAACATCATTGTCAACAGACCTGTCAAGACACACACTATGTCACAGTTTCTCAACATCATTGTCAACAGACCTGTCAAGACACACACAATGTCACAGTTTCTCAACATCATTGTCAACAGACCTGTCAAGACACACACAATGTCACAGTTTCTCAACATCATTGTCAACAGACCTTTCAAGACACACACAATGTCACGGTTTTTCAACATCATTGTCAACAGACCTGTCAAGACACACACAATATCAGTTTCTCAGGTCTAAACATCACTGTTATTGTTTCATTAATGACTTGGCAACGTTTTGTTTGTTTGTTTGTTTGTTTGTTGTTTAACACTTCACTCAGCAATATTCCAGCTATATGACAGAGTCTTGACCAGACAATCTAGTGATTGATATCATGAGCATCAATCCACGCAATTGGGATACGATTACAATGATCCAAATAAGTAAGCCAGCTTTGATACTCACATGGTTTCCTCGTCGATGTCGTTCTCATCGTTGCTGTTGTCAACAGCTATCTCCTGGCCCCCGTCAGCCTCACTTTCTTCGTGGATGTCATCCAGATCATCAATATCACCTTCACTCAGTCCCTGGAGAAAATATTAGTCACATCAATATTACCTTCAGAGCTGATAATATGCACAGGGGTAGATTTAACAACAAACTTGTACGTAGCCGGCAGGGCTTGCTCCTTTCAAAAGCTACTGGCCCTGCTCCAAACTAACTGGCCCAAAACTAAATATTGACCAGGGGGTCTCCAAAAACTTTAGAACTCCTCACCCCTAAAACATCATTTCTTGCACTCTGAGATGAAATCTTGGCTTCCATTTGCCTCATTTTGTGGCGATTTTATGAGCAAAAAAAGATGTCGTAAAGGACATTACAAAATGGCCATTGGTTGTGTCATTCTACCGAGATGATCTTTGAGTTAACCATTCACACAACCTCATCCGACTAGCCAGATGGGCCATCTACCTTGTGTTTCAGCAAGCCTTTCATAATTTTAACTGACCATGGACCAACGGGCCAGCAGTTAAATCAACCCCTGTATGCACAAATGAAATCAGTTGAGAAATGGGGCTTAACGTCACATTCAAGACTAAATAACGATGTCCCTGCACCTGTGTGTCTGGCTGCTTGTACTTGTCTAGACTAATACCAGTCTTATACAGTTAGACCTGCTTCAGCAGTTTAACATAGACACCCTACTCAGATTCAGTATACTGACGCCGAGCTTCCCAGTATAAGCTATATCCCCTCAATGCTAAGCACCATCGAGGCAGCTTGTAATAGAACAAATTATTTGACAATAAATGCTGATTTTACGCCAGTAAGCAATATTCCAGCCCTAGTGGCAGTGCATATGTTCTTGTATATGTGTATACTTTCTTTCTGATGCGAGAGCAAAAGTATCGAGCTGTCTATTCTGTGGCTGTTTTGAACTGTATATAAAAAAGGGTCTGATGTTTAAGCTATAGAATTAGTGTCCCGCTTCCCTCTCCCCCTCCTCCAAGTAATACTATTTGGAGACACACATGCTGTTACCTCATTAGACTCTGTGGAGTCTGTGTCGGACTCCTCCTCGTGTTCCAGGTCGGTCTGCTCCACATCCATCTCCGCGGTGGGGCGGGGGTGTCGTGGCTTGGGGTGGAGCACCGGGTGGTGGGGGAGGGGACTGTCAGACTGGGAGATCATCAGGGGAGACTCTACAAACAGAACAGGCACAGTTCAACTTCAACTTTACCACTTTCAGTTACGTAAACAAACTGACAATAAACTGAACAAATTCATAGTGTGTGAGTGAGTGAGGTTTTACAATGCTTCAAGCATTATTCCAATCACATCATGGTTTCAGACATCAAGAACGGGCTTCTAATTTGATTTGATTTGAGAAGCCAACACTTTATCCACTAGGCTATCCACTGCTCCTTATCTTAATATACATAAGTATGTTTGTTTGTTTGTTTGTTGTTTAACGTCAAAGTCAGCGAGCCTGACCACCCAATCCTGTAATCACCTATTACGACAAGCATGGGTTGCTGAAGACCTAATCTAAACCAGACTGCACAGTGGTGTTTACAAGTAATCTTGGATTCCATGATTAACGTCTTGTTAAATGTCTTGTTTTATTTGAATGTATGCTTTTTACACTGCAGTGTAGCAATATTCCAGATATATTGCAACTGCTGTAGATAACAGAGTTGATGACACACAATCAACTGAGTCCCACATTCCACAGTGCCCTCACTTCAGACAGCAGGAATCCTGAGATCTATGTGTCCCTGGAATCCTGAGATCTATGTGTCCCTGGAATCCTGAGATCAATGTGTCCCTGGAATCCTGAGATCTATGTGTCCCTGGAATCCTGAGATCTATGTGTCCCTGGAATCCTGAGATCTATGTGACCTTGGAATCCTGAGATCTATGTGTCACAGGAATCCTGTGATCTATGTGTCCCTGGAATCCTGAGATCTATGTGTCACAGGAATCCTGAGATCTATGTGTCCCTGGAATCCTGAGATCTAATCCTGAGATCTATGTGTCGCAGGAATCCTGAGATCTTTGTGTCACTGGAATCCTGAGATCTATGTGTCCCTGGAATCCTGAGATCTATGTGTCCCTGGAATCCTGAGATCTATCTGTCCCTGGAATCCTGAGATCTATGTGTCACAGGAATCCTGAGATCTATGTGTCACTGGAATCCTGAGATCGAATCCTGAGATCTATGTGTCGCAGGAATCCTGAGATCTTTGTGTCACTGGAATCCTGAGATCTATGTGTCCCTGGAATCCTGAGATCTATCTGTCCCTGGAATCCTGAGATCTATGTGTCACAGGAATCCTGAGATCTATGTGTCACTGGAATCCTGAGATCTAATCCTGAGATCTATGTGTCGCAGGAATCCTGAGATCTTTGTGTCACTGGAATCCTGAGATCTATGTGTCCCTGGAATCCTGAGATCTATCTGTCCCTGGAATCCTGAGATCTATGTGTCACAGGAATCCTGAGATCTATGTGTTGCAGGAATCCTGTGATCTATGTGTCCCTGGAATCCTGTGATCTATGTGTCACAGGAATCCTGAGATATATCTGTCCTTGGAATCCTTTAGTGTTGTGTGTTTTATCAAAGTATTACGGCATGTTTAATCAGCCTTAACAAATAGACCGTACCTGCATTGCCAGTTTTCTTCCCAGTGGAGTTTCTCGACATTTCCAACAGGAGTCGCTGAAAAAAGGGGCCCATATCTTTGGTTGAGGACATGACAGTAGTCTGAATATTGACAAAGTACTTCAGTGCAACATTAGCATTGGATTTGATCAAATTCAAAAATATTAACCAAATATCAAGGACACATGCAAACAGGGGCATTTACACAGGTTGAGATTTAACGCAATTTTGTCAATAGGTATATTAAATACAATCTGAAGATACTCTTTTATTCAAAAGAAGAAGGATTTTTCAAGAAAATGTGGAATGTTCCGCACAAACTGAAAGTTCTTGAGGACTGTAACAAAACTCTCCAGCCTTCCAACCCTTCCCCAGAAAATCAAATGGTCGTCCTTAAGGCTAAAAAAAAATAATAGTCTTGGTTCTCAGGCACAGCCCACGTCATCATTAAGAATGTTGCATGTTTAATTTTTATTTCCTTTATAAAAAAACTGTCTGAGAACCAATTCTTTTATTTGTTTAAGCCTGAGAGTGGACGGCACTGAGACATGCGTGTACCTCCTTGAGGTCGTTGATCTGCTGTATGTACTGGGACCCGGCCACCTCCAGCTGACTGATGTACCTGGGGAGGGGGAGAGGGAGTTCTGTAGTACACTTCACAAAACACCACATTGTTTCAATAGAAGAAGTGATATTATGAACATTCTGGAATAGTTAGTGACCTGAGAAAACAGAAGACATCAATGCCAGAAAATAACCAGTCTTGAACCAGGCTGCAGAGGTAAACTTGCTTAACAATGTAACATAACAATATGAATATTTCCACTTTTCTATTTTTTTATTACGTGTTTGAATCGTTATCTACAATCACGAACGTTGATACTACCTAATTTCGTTTATCCCAAATACTTGTTAATCCGACATAAACATATGCAACAAACAATGTCGAATTAACGGGACTTGACTGTTTGTTTAACTCTATACACTTACTCAGTATTGAACTGACGAATGAGTGAGTGAGTTTTGTTTAACGCCGCTTTTAACAGTATTCCAGTTATATTGCTGCGTGTCAGCTTAATGTGGGAGGAAAGCCTGAAGTGATGCAGGTCTCAGACGTTTACCACTTCGGTGAAACCCACGAGCACGGGTATGGTGCTGACAAACCTAGAAACATAATCGGGTCGAACCGGGATTCGAACCCACAATCATAGGTTTCTGGCGTGCCCAAGGGAGGCAACTCTGCACAGCGAATCACGGCGACTGGGCCACCCGTGCCCCCTTGAACTGACGAAGGGGGAAAGTTACCCTGTTACATTTGTAACAAACAATGAAGAAGTTGATCCATACAATCCTATTCCTACAGAGGGTGTCCACATACCACTGCTGGTCTCTGCTCTTCTGGTAGAAG
Source organism: Haliotis rufescens (assembly GCF_023055435.1). NCBI lineage: Eukaryota > Metazoa > Mollusca > Gastropoda > Lepetellida > Haliotidae > Haliotis > Haliotis rufescens. The sequence continues at coordinate 7,545,320 of NW_025963902.1, forward strand.
GTCGGAGGTCGGACCTGGAAGCGGAGGATGAGAGTGTCGTTCTCCGTGTCGAGGTAACCCTCACTGGCCAGCAGGTCAAGACGGAAGAATCGGTTGTAGCCCCAGCACTCTCCAACTTCAAAGTCAGAAGCAAACTCTCGTACAATGTTCTTGCTGGAGTCTCGAGAGGCCTGGTGCACCATCTCCACTCTGTACTCGTATCTGTCATCATAGATCAAGGTGACCTCACAATATGCACCACAACGACAAAACAGAACACCAATGCCTCCGAATACCTTAGTAAGAAAGTTATATGAGGTGCTAGAATGCTAACCGTCACATTACCATCCTACTGGGTACCAATTCATTGGGGAATATTTCGAACAAAAGTCACTTGCCAAAGGAGACACATTTAGTTACCAGGGATGAGAATGGATATTTTCCTTTTCAGCTGAAACTTCTTTTCAATGGAGCGTGGTCCATAATATGAGTTTATGAGGGGTCAGGGGTCAATTTAAAAAATTTGTGGCCACTAAAATTCGGGGAAAATCGCGGTCCACAGAAGATTCTCACCCCTGAGTAACACAAAAAGCTCCTCAAAACGATGCAAAGAACTATGTTTGGGCTAGTAGTGTCAAAGTTTTTGGCACAGGCTGCGTCGATTTGATGACTTCACTTCCAGGTTGTATTCGACTTCAGGAATTCAGCCAACAAAAAGAACCTATTTCTGAATATTATTTATACAACAGCAATCATGGAGAAGTTAAGGTAGCCGTAAAACCAACGAGCGGGTGAATGCCTGTCTGTACACTCACTTGGATGTTTCCGGGAGGCCAGCAGACAGCTCCAGAAAGACAGACAGGTAGTTCCCTCTCACCACACCATTTCCATCCTGCACAAACACAAAGACAGAGATACTATACAGCTTCTATTCCACTACAGGGTGCTTATCCCCAGGTACTGCATACAACATACATACATGTACATACATACAAGGCTGAGCAACTCACTGGCAAGGCTTGTTTGTTGTGAGTTCATGAGATATTCAGCTTTTCTACTGGGTGAGAGGTTGGTCACATGATCACTTAGATATGCCCATATATTTTATGCTTGTCGTAAGAGTCAACTAACGGGATCGGGTGGTCAGACTCGCAGACTTGGTTGATGCATGTCATCATATCCCAATTGCATAGATCGATGCTCATGATGTCAATCACTGGATTGTCTGGTCCAGACTTGATTATGTAAGTTTCAGATGTTCACCACTTCGAATTCCATGAGCATGATGCTGACAGACCAAGAATCATAGCCAGGACAAATCTAGTGATTAAACCCATGACCATAGCATATTGCAAGCTCCACATTTGGCCTTCACTCTATGAAGGTCCATGTAATTCTTAAATATTTCCATGCCTGCCGTAAAAGGCTACTGTGCTTGTCGTAATAGGCGCCTAACGGGATCGGGTGGTCAGGCTCACTGATTTGGTTGATGCATGTTATCAATCCCAATAGCTTGGATCGATGCTCATGATGTCAATCACTGGATTGTCTGGTCCAGGCTCGATTATTTACAGACCGCCGTCATAAAGCTGGAATATTGCTGAGTGTGGCGTTAAACAACAAACCAACCAACCAATTTAAATATTTCCCCATTAACAAATGTTTATATGCACGTGGATGGAATCGGTTTTGAGACAACAACCTACCGGATAGACCTTGAGCCTCCAGCTGAGCCCCGACACATTGAGAGGGGGGCTGTAGAAGGGGTCAGCTCGCTGTCGCAACACGCTGAAGTTCTTCATGGCAAATGTGCTGGTGTCGTACTGGGGGACAATCTCACTGAAACAGGAATGAGGAGGTGAGGTGAGGTGAAATGGGTTTAATGTCGCGTCCAAGATTATTGCACTGATATAGCGATGTGTATGCACGTGTATATGTGTGTGTGTGTGTGTGGCTGCTTGTACTAGTCTGGACTGATGCCGAATTATAATGCTAGCCCACTGAGATACCATGCTGCAGTTTAACATGAATACCCCACTCAGTCACAGACTCCAGTCTAACCAGTTCTTGTTTAAGCCCCTTAATGCCGAGTGCCAGACAGGATAACAACAAGTACCATCTTTTAACTTCCTTTGGTATGATGCGTCCGGGAATCGAACCCTGGAGATTCTGCTCTCCATGCGGATGCTATACCACTAGACCACAGAGGCATCTCAGTGATGAGGATGTCAGACTCATGCAGATAACTGAATCTTGCCTCCAGAAGCAGTGCCTCATCTTGGACGTGGTTTACACAGCAGCATTCAACAACATTCAACAGCATTCAACAGCATTCAACAGCAGTTAATCCACAGTTCATTGTAGATTTGTTAAAACAGTGGAACCTATGTGTTAATGAGGGTCACCTGGTGAAGTCTGCAGATAGAGGAGCAGTGACGAAGGACCCCATGGGCCGACAATGGACGTGACAAGACTCACCTGGTGAAGTCTGCAGGTACAGGGGCAGTGACGAAGGACCCCATGGGCCGGCGATGGACGTGACGGAAGAGCTCCAGCAACTCCTTCGTCTCCAGGATGAGTTCACTCTTGCTGCTAATGGTGAGCTTGTGGTTGACCTTCTGGATGACCGACTCCAGCATCTCTGTCTCCTGGGACAGCTGGTTCCTCTGACCTGTAGAAGAGAAGGGTGTGAGTGAGTGCGTGAGTGAGTGAGTGAGTGAGTGAGTGAGTGAGTGAGTGAGTGAGTGAGTGAGTGAGTGAGTGAGTGAGTGAGTGAGTGAGTGAGTGAGTGAGTGAGTTTGGTTTTACGCCACTTTTAGCAATATTCCAGCAATATCACAGCGGAGGACACCAAAAATGGGCTTCACACATTGTACCCATGTTGGGTCTTCGGCGTGACGAGCAAACACTTTAACCACTAGGCTACCCGACCGCCCATGAGAAGGGTGTGAACCAGATGGCTTAGTGTGAAGGGTAAAGTTAATGGGAGAACCTGCTGGCTCAGTCTGATCAGGTCTACATCAAGTGCTTCACAAGAGTATGTGAAGACATCAACAAAGTGAAAAATCACCCATATTTTTGGTTAAAACTGCTTCTCATGAGGAGAGGTACATACAGTGAAGAGTTGGAACTAAACATCCCAGACAGGCTGCAGTCCAGGTAGATTGAAAGCCGTCTTTGCGGAACCTCAAAGTTTCAGCAGTTATTTGAGACCTTAATTGAAGCTATCTTTGTGCTACAACAATTGTAACTTCCATACTTTAATAAACAAGGAGGGCCCAGGTAGCTGACTGATACCTCAGTGTTGCCATCCCTGTGTCTTTACAGAAACCACCTGGCGGAGACCCGGGGTAGAATCGGCCCAGGTTGATGCATGTCATAGTATCCAAACTGCGTGGATCAATGCTCAAGATATCAATAAGTGGACTGGGGACCGAACCCCCGACAGTCTACCACGAGACCACGGCCACGGTCTCAACAACATTTGAGTCAGGGTATTACTGACAGAAGCTGTGGCGACAGAGGTGTTGCTGAGGAGGACGGACCTACCCATAAGTGTCATCAGCTTGCTCTTCAGCTGGGACTCCAGCCTGGCGATCATCAGCTCCACGGCATTGCGGATCTCCCTCACTCTCTCGTCTTTGGCGTTCTTCACACTCTCGATGTTCCGCTCCTGAAACATGATACGCATGATGTACCTACATACTGGATGTCAACTGGATGTTTTTAGGCATGCCAAAGGGACACAACTCACTGTCATCTGGTAAGTGAGTGAGTTGGGTTTCACGCCGCTTTTAACAGTATTCCAGTTATATCACGACGTGTCAGCTTAATGTGGGAGGAAAGCCCGAAGTGATCCAGGTCTCAGACGTTTACCACTTCGGTGAAACCCATGAGCATTGGTATGGTGCTGACAAACCTAGAAACATAATCGGGGCAAACCGGGATTCGAACCCACAATCATAGGTTTCTGGCGTGTCCAAGGGACGCAACTCTGCACAGCGAATCGCGGCGCCTTAGACGACTGGGCCACCCATGCCCCCTCACTGTCATCTAGAACACCAAGGAAACTTGAAAGGTTAAATTGATGTCAGGATCAGGTAGCATGTGAATTAATTGTTGTGCGCTACAAGTCAGTCAGTGCATGTTGCTTTAGCCAGTCAGCATATCATATACATCAGCGTGGCTTGCTAAGTCACATTACCAGCAGATCCCGTTTTCTGTCAGCTCTTTCAACAAGCATGGGATGTTGGGAGCCTCATTTTGGTGTTAACTGAAATGGAATTCCCATGTGGGAATGTCCATTGACTACACTCACTGAAACGCTATTTGGTCAACATTTTAGTTTGGGAAGCATGAAATTTCATCCCTGTCTCATACTTAAGAAATTTGACAATGGTTTTAGTTTTAATCCAGTGTTAGTGATGTCCCCTTTCTTGAAAACATTTCACATTGAGATGTTTACATAGGACTTAAATAACGTGAGCAATATTCATCGATATTAAACTGACCTTCCAAACAATGGCCTTAACCAAACAAGGGCCTTAACCAAACAAGGCCCTTCATCAAACCAGGCTCTTCGTCGCTCAGTTACATCAAACATCACCATAAAGTGCTTCTCCTAAGTATCCTCAAATGCTTGACTAATATATTTTTTGGACTAGTGGAACAGTTTAAGTGAAATTAAATCAGTATATTCTATCCATATTTAACTGTCTTCCCACTTAACTGACTTGGCACAGCAAGCAAGGCTCTCCACTGCTCGGCTACGACACATCACCATAAATTGCTTCTCTAAACACAGTATCCTCAAATGTTTGACTAATTTCATGTTTTGACTTGTGGAACAGTAGAGGCAGAAATCCACACGTACCACATCCTGTACAAGGCTGATGAGTTCCACGTGCTTCCGTCTCAGCTGGGTCATGTCCATCGTGATCTTCTTGACATGCTCCTCGTACACGGAGTCCAGCGGCTTGAACGTGTGACCGGAGTGCTGGACAACAGGACACAACAGTGACAATCTCATCAAACTCCAATCTCTTACTCCGATATGATACTACCATGCAGATCAGGTGAATCAGTTCCAATCAGTGTCAGGTGAGGTGGTGAAATGGGGTCTAACATTGTGTTCAAGATTATTGCACTTATATAGTAACGTGCATGCACATGTGTTTGTGTGACTGCTTGAACTACTACTCGTCCAGACTAATGCCGATTGTATAGTGCTGGCCCACTGAATTACCATGCCACAGTTTAACATGAATACCCCACTCAGACACAGTATAATGACTCCGAGCTGACTAGTCCTCGTTATAGCCCCTTAATGACGATCCCCAGGCAGGGTTTCAAGTACCATTTTTTAATGGTTTTTTTGTATGACGCGCCAGGGGATTGAACCCCCAACCTTCCGTTCTCCAGGTGGACGCTCTACCACTAGACCATGGTGGTCCCATTCAGCATCAACACTGATCATTCAGACTAGCATATCTGATATCTAAATCTCAAAAATGAAGTTAAATGTCCTGTTCCATATGCAAACAATAAAGGCTGTGCCATGATGCTGTCATTGGCGCTGTTGTTTCTGAGCACCAAAATGGGAGATCCATTGAAGGATTATTTGTGTTCTTGGGAGGGTTTCCTTCATTAAAATCAAGTCTTCTGAAATGAGGTGGTGAGGTGGCGGAGGTCTCAGGTATGCTGCATAGGTATCGGAGTAAAACATCTGATTTTAATGAGATGGCAACAAAATGATGTGAGAGATTTGAGGCATCAATGTGAGAGATTTGGGGCATCAATGGAACAGATTTGTAGCATCAATGGGACAGATTTGGGCATCAATTGGACAGATTTGGGGCATCAATGTGAGAGATTTGGGGCATCAGTGGGACAAATTCGGGGCATCAATGGGACAGATTAGGTGGGGATCAGTGGCAGAACAATGAGAAAGCACCATAAGGAAAGTAAAGAGTTCAAAATGGGGGTCATGGGAGTACCATGGGGGATTAATCTGTGCTTACCGTCCCTCCCCAGAGGGCACACTGATGGCAGATACAGATCTTGCACGTCCAGCAGTAGACGGTCACCTTCTCCTGGTGCTCTTCACAGCTGCAACAACAACCACGTTCAACCTGACCAACCAGTCCATCACTTTATATGACAAGTGTTGTCTAGCTGTGTTTAACATTCAGATAAATTCCAGCCCACCAGCTTAAAAAGTTCAGATTTCTTTTATACTTGACCAAACAATAAACACAACTAACAACCTATGAGAATAACTGAGATGATGATTTTTGTTTGTTTGTTGTTTAATGCCGCACTCAGCAGTATTCCCGCTATATAATGGCAGTCCGTAAATAATCAAGTTTGGACCAGACAATCCAGTGATTGACATCATGAGCATCGATCCACGCATTTGGGATGCGATGACATGCATGAACCAGTTCAGCCAGTCTGACCACGCGATCCCGTTAGTCGCCTCTTACGACAAGCAGTCGCCTCTTACGACAAGCAGTCGCCTTTTACAGCAAGCATGGGTTGCTGAAAACCTATTCTCCTCTGGATCTTCACGGATATGGAGATCCTGAATCTATATGGGATATACTCGTTGCAAGTCTTCTTAGATATATTAACATAGGGTCATTTTCTAAATGCCACTCATGATATATGTTCATTTACTTTCTTTTATTAACTCAATCTACTTTAAGGAATTCGGGCAGACCATCGGCTGGCCTGTTGTAAAAGTTGACCATGTGACACAAAAACAACCCGTCTCACACTGTCTGGCAGATCTTTATATTAATATTGTTGCTAGGGACTTATTTTTGTCTGTGTTTATTGGACATATTTTCAGAATCTTTTAGACACAAATATACAAAACAAAGGATTCGCAGAAAAAACTTTTTTTTAAATCTTGTACAGGCAGGTGGAATATTATTATTATCGAGGTGAACAAGTGTGTCATTGAGGATAAGGGTCTCGTTCCACAAAGCGATCTTAGCACTGTTAGCGCATGTTAAAGTATGGCAGTTACTATCGTCTTAGCGCTAAGACGGGACCCAAAACTTGCCTTTGACTGTCTAAGTAGGAATAACTCATTTTGGTGTACTTCCTGAGTTACTTGTGGCTGATAACCAAGTTATATTGTTTTAGCCTAAAAGATCTAAACATTACGAAATCACATATTCGAAGATTAAACTTGACAGCATTGGATTCAGTGAAACTAGACATACAACTGGAAGCCTCTGCTTCTGTTTTCCAGACCAAGGTCAAGTGTGAATTGTCTGCCCTTGACATCCTTCACTTACTGATCCTTCTCCACGTTGTCTGTGCGAGGGGGCGGGGCACAGTGCTGCAAGGTGTCCAGCTGCTGGGTCACCTCCTCCGCCCACCGGCAGTTGACCAGCTCATGGAGGTGCAACGATGCTCTGTAAACATGGAGAACAACTTCCATAAACATTACTGTACACTTCTATTGGCAGAGACAGAGAGAGAGAGAGAGAGAGAGAGAGAGAGAGAGAGAGAGAGAGAGAGAGAGAGCGAGAGAGAGAGGGAGGGAGAGAGGGAGAGAGAAAGAGAGAGAGGGGGAGAAAGGGAGAGGGAGGGGAGAGAGAGGGGGGGAGAGAGAGGGAGAGAGGGGAGAGAGGGGGAGAGAGAGAGGGAGAGAGAGAGAGGGGAGAGAGAGAGAGGGAGAGAGAGAGAGAGGGGGAGGGAGAGAGGGAGAGAGAAAGAGAGAGAGGGGAGAGAGAGGGGGAGAGAGGGAGAGGGAGAGAGAGAGGGGAGAGAGGGGGAGAGAGAGAGGGAGAGAGAAAGAGAGGGGGGAAAGAGAGAGGGAGAGAGAGAGAGGGGAGAGAGAGAAAGAGGAGAGAGAAAGATTGAAAGAAAAGAGAGAAAGGGGAGAGAGACATAGAGAGAGACACACAGAGAGAGACAGAGAGCATATGCTGAAGCATGAGCATACACCTGGATTACAGTGAAGCATCAGTTACATAGTTCTATATAAAATATCCATTCTGAAAAATCATATCACATCAAAGTTTTTACTGAAACAAATTTTGCTTACAGGAAATATTTATCATACTGACATGCTTTGTAACCGTTCCATGACAATTCTTACATCACATGATATGACAACATGCATTCCCCTTGAAGAAACAAACATCCAATGGGTTTCTACAAACTTTTCAGCAAGTGTATGAAAATATATGATTGGTGCTAAACTTCCCCCCTCCTCCCCAGATGCATGTTGATACCGGTACTGTGAGTAGCTGTACCACGTGTCCTGAACGTGACATACCTGCAGTGGGGGCACTGAGACCTTTGCTCCGTCAGCCATCTCTGTGGACATACACACATATCATAAATGACTGGTAATTTCATCATCGTGGCTTGCAGGGTTGGTGCACTTGGAATTTTGGTTTCAGATGAAATATTGAACTACTTCAAGCCATTCTTTCAACAAAGGCATCTAGTACAATATTCAAATTTCAATTTTGTTCATCAATTGTACACTCTTAGGAAATTAATATGTATTTCAAATCATATTAAACAAATCATGAGACATATTTTTTTAAATGCTTTACAAATACATCTCAACAGGTTTCACACAGTTTGTAAACACAACAAACCCACATGAAAGTTCTTATTTTTTTTTTTTTTTTAAACTACACATTCATATACCTCAGGTATCCAGGTACTAGTATCTGCTCAAATGCATTTTTTATTTGTTCCCCGACCAGATGCGTTTACATTCCAGTTATCATTCTCAACTCCCTGGGGAGTATACAACCCAATCTGCCCAGAGGCGCTAGTAGGTTTTTGCATCCACCTCACATATCGGGTACTCATTCCCTGCTGGGTGACCTGAGAGGCACATTTGAACTAAGTCACTTGCCCAGGGTGACACCACACCTGCTTACACTTGTGTTGTCTTATTGTTGTCTTCAAAATTCAATAAATGTTAACATCCAACTGTGTACACCTGGAGAAAATATGAATACAGGAGAAGCAGCACAGCTCATAGCAATGGAGAAACAGGAGTTACCTACCCTGATACAGGAGAAGCAATGGGGAAACAGGAGTTACCTACCCTGATACTGGAGAAGCAGTGGCGACATAGGAGTTACCTACCCTGTCACAGGAGCAGCAGTGGGGACACAGGAGTTACCTACCCTGATACAGGAGCAGCAGGGGGGACACAAGAGTTACCTACCCTGATACAGGAGCAGCAGGGGGGACACAGGAGTTACCTACCCTGATACAGGAGCAGCAGTGGAGACACAGGAGTTACCTACCCTGATACAGGAGAAGCAGTAGAGACACAGGAGTTACCTACCCTGTTACAGGAGAAGCATTTGCAACACAGGAGTTACCTACCCTGATACAGGAGAAGCAGTGGAGACACAAGAGTTACCTACCCTGATACAGGAGCAGCAGTGGGGACACAGGAGTTACCTACCTTGATACAGGAGCAGCAGTGGAGACACAAGAGTTACCTACCCTGATACAGGAGAAGCCGGGACGACACAGGCGTTACCTACCCTGATACAGGAGAAGCAGTGGAGACACAAGAGTTACCTACCCCGATAGAGGAGAAGCAGTGGAGACACAGGAGTTACCTACCATGTTACAGGAGAAGCATTTGCAACACAGGAGTTACCTACCCTGATACTGGAGAAGCAGTGGAGACACAAGAGTTACCTACCCTGATACAGGAGCAGCAGTGGGGACACAGGAGTTACCTACCCTGATACAGGAGCAGCAGTGGGTACACAGGAGTTACCTACCCTGATACAGGAGAAGCAGCACAGTTTGGAGCAGTGGGGACACAGGAGTTACTTACCCTGATACAGGAGAGCAGCAAAGTTTGGAGCAGTGGGGACTAAGGAGTTACCTACCCTGATACAGGAGAAGCAGTGGGGACTAAGGAGTTACCTACCCTGATACAGGAGAAGCAGCACAGTTTGGAGCAGTGGGGACTAAGGAGTTACCTATCCTGATACAGGAGACGAAGCACAGTTTGGAGCAGTGGGGACTAAGGAGTTACCTACCCTGATACAGGAGAAGCAGCACAGTTTGGAGCAGTGGGGACACAGGAGTTACTTACCCTGATACAGGAGAGCAGCACAGCTTGGAGCAGTGGGGACACAGGAGTTACCTACCCTGATACAGGAGAAGCAGCACATTTTGGAGCAGTGGGGACTAAGGAGTTACCTACCCTGATACAGGAGAAGCAGCACAGCTTGGAGCAGTGGGGACACAGGAGTTACCTACCCTGATATAGGAGAAGCAGCACAGCTTGGAGCAGTGGGGACTAAGGAGTTACCTACCCTGATATAGGAGAAGCAGCACAGCTTGGAGCAGTGGGGACACAGGAGTTACCTACCCTGATACAGGAGAAGCAGTGGGGACTAAGGAGTTACTTACCCTGATACAGGAGAGGCAGCACAGCTTGGAGCAGTGGGGACTAAGGAGTTATCTACCCTGATATAGGAGAAGCAGCACAGCTTGGAGCAGTGGGGACTAAGGAGTTACTTACCCTGATACAGGAGAAGCAGCACAGCTTGGAGCAGTGGGGACTAAGGAGTTACCTATCCTGATACAGTAGAAGCAGCACAGTTTGGAGCAGTGGGGACACAGGAGTTACCTACCCTGATAAAGGAGAAGCAGCACAGCTTGGAGCAGTGGGGACTAAGGAGTTACCTATCCTGATACAGGAGAAGCAGCACAGCTTGGAGCAGTGGGGACACAGGAGTTACCTACCCTGATACAGGAGAAGCAGCACAGCTTGGAGCAGTGGGGACTAAGGAGTTACCTATCCTGATACAGTAGAAGCAGCACAGCTTGGAACAGTGGGGACACAGGAGTTACCTATCCTGATACAGGAGAAGCAGCACAGCTTGGAGCAGTGGGGACAGAGGAGTTACCTACCACGATACAGGAGAAGCAATGGGGACACTGGAGTTACCTACCCTGATACAGGAGAAGCAATAGGGACACAGGAGTTACCTACCCTGATACAGGAGAAGCAGCACAGCTTGGAGCAGTGGGGACAGAGGCGGGCATCCCGCAGCTTTTCCATGCAGATGAAACATCGGAACACCTCCGCCAGGCTCTGTATTAATAAATATAAAAAATATTAGTAAACATAAGTCATGATCAAAACGAGTATGTGATTTAAACCCATGGTCAGCAGATCCTGTCATGAAGAAAGGGCCACAACCTTTGGCATTATTCTGCACAGTCAAACAAAGCAAAACTGGCTACAGTACATCAGCAGGGACCTTGCATTTGCATTTACATGCATATAATTAGAAAAAACACAAACTGTGCAATTCGATACATATCACGATATATTGCTCAGGATCCGACAGACATCTTTCTCAAAGACAGGATGGCCAAAATACCTGGCACACTGACGAATTACAGTTGGCAGTGTCAAATATGGCGCAATGGATGAAAATATTTCTATTTTTACCACTAATTTTCACTACTAATTAGTGTTTGGTGTAAGTTATTAAAAGCAAACACTTAAGGTTAGAATAAATAATTTTTACTTAGTGCTCACTGCCACATATAATGGGGAGGAGGGAGACAAAATAAATGCAATTTCACAAAGTAGAGGTCATCCAGTGTGGTCATCCTCTGTGTGTGTGTGTGTGTGTGTGTGTGTGTGTGTGTGTGTGTGTGTGTGTGTGTGTGTGTGTGTGTGTGTGTGTGTGTGTGTGTGTGTGTGTGTGTGTGTTTCTGTGTTTGTGTGTGTGTGTGCTTGCACTTGTCCGGACTGATGCTGATTTATAGTGCTAGCACACTCAGATACCATGCTGCAGTTTAACACGAATACCCCACTCAGACACAGTATATTGACTCCGACAAGACGACCAATCCTTGTTTAGCGCCAGACAGGGTAACAACAAGACCATGTTAAACGTCTTTTGGTATGACGTGGCCATGGATCAAACCTAGGACCTTCTGCTCTCCGGGCGGATGCTCCACCTCTAAACCACGGAGGCCATCAAAAAAAAAGAAGAAGATAATATAGAGAATAACCTACACATAACCATGACAACTGGGAATTATTGAATAGATGTCCCTCATTAAATAAAGTTAAAAAGACCTTTGAAAAGGCACAAACATTAATTCACTCGGGGCATTCCTTGTGGCTAGTAACTTGTTCTCTAAATAATTGTGAGTATCTGATATTCATTTAGAGTTAAATGGGTTTGTTGCTTAATGTGCAACTCAGCAATACTCCAGCTATATGACAGAGGACAGTAAATAATCAAGTTTTGATCAGACAATCCAGTCACTGAAATTGGAAAAACAATCCACGTTGTCAGGGTACAATGACATACCATCAAGCAAGTCACAGACTGACTGACTGACTGAGTATGGTTTTACGCCGCTTTTAACAATATTCCAGCAATATCACGGCGGGGGACACCAGAAATGGGCTTCACACATTGTACCAATGTCGGGAATCGAACCCGGGACTTCGGCGTGACGAGCGAACGCTTTAACCACTAGGCTACCAGACCGCCCGAGCAAGTCACAGAGCCTGACCACCCGATCCACCAAGTCGCCTCTTACGATCAATCATAGTTGCCAATCCTGCCCAAATACCCGTGGCTGGTAACTTCTCTGTAGGGCTGCATGAAATTATCCTCTACCTGCCAGTCTGACAGCCTGGCTGATAATTTAAAACCAATTTACATATTAAGTGTTATAATAACTTCTCGTAAATTCTCAAATAATTGTAAGCATTATTTCAAATGAATCAAGACGTGATTTCCCTCATATTTTTCAAGACTTTTAATATTTATAATGTCTGAATGCAGGCAGGTAACTTTGCAGATGGGCAGGCAACATTTTTGGGTCACCTGCCTGACTAGTCAGGTCTTGTTGGGTTTTTAAATTATTTCAAACACTGATTCTGGTGACCAGATCTGGTGACCACTTCTAACTCGGTATCCCCATGGCAGCATCAGAGTTGAGACAAATCTGTGTCGACTATGCAATCATCCTTCATGATGTAATATTGTTAAATGCTTCATCACAAACTATAATCATTCTCCTCCAAACCTTCACGACATCTCTACAACTAAGAATCCATTTCTCTCTGTATCAAATGCATTCATGTGCACAACAAGGATAATATCGGGACCTTTTTCTGAATAAATGGTTTACAAATCATCACTGAGTAGTGGACAGCATCCTAACATGGTTATACACACAAATAAATCCTCTTTTCCTGAGAAATAATGTGCCACCAGCACGAGCTATTTAGCCAAGATGAGGCCATAACCTACAGAATGCATCAAATACATGTAACGATATCGAAAAAAATACAAAATATTCCAAGCGTTGTATGTCATCCCCAAAAGTTTAAAATCAGCAAATATTCCAAATCAAGCAGCCCCAATCAATCAAAAACTGTTTTTACTCTGCACAAATCATGAATCCATAAAACAACATTTGAACCTTCATGAACACAACTCAATTCATGATGGTCTTACACTCAGAGCCAGGGCAGTGGTGAAGCAGTTTATACGGTTTAGTGATCAACAAATTGTGCAATCTCCTTTTTCACAAAAGTCTGCCCTCCAATCAATATCTCCTATTTGATTTACAACCAAAGCCAAAAGTGCAGCTCAACAGTTGAGCGATTCTTTGATTTTCCCGGCAGGGTAGAGACATTGTAAGTTGACACAGCTCAAATATCCAGACATGAAATTGGGAGGGATTCTTCCCATCTCGAAATTACTCCTTTGTCCAAATTTGATGAATTAAAGTTTCTTTTCTTTGACAGTGATGGGATGGTTCTCAGAATAAATGGTAATAGGATGTTTATTTTGGGACCTAGAATACATCGTAGCCAGCATATCAACTGTTGAATTCAGCCAATTATTTGTTTGAAAGAGAGTAGGCAAGATTAAGATAGAAATAACATTTTATTTTCTGCTTTTGACAAGCAATTGACACGAAATGAACTTTATATTGATCGAAAGAATATGTTTATATTACACAACTTGAAAAGCTGAGGCAGCAATTGTTTGGAAAATCGTAATATTTATTTTTTCCAAAAAAAATTTTATTAGGCCTTTTGTATTTTATTAGTAGATTGATATATGTTTTGGCCTAAAATTCATGGTGGGTCATTGAAAAATAAATATAAACAATTTTCAACTTCCCAATTAGTACTGTCAGATTGATTGAATAACAAACTTGAAGGACACACCATCATGAAAGTACAATTGCGGAATGATACCGAAAAATAATTGATTGTTTTTCTTGTTAGGATAAAGACATTTTTACATAATTTTAACCATTTCTTTAGAACAGCAGGGATTTTTTCATTTCAACTAATTGTAAAATAGAGTCGGCCAAGTTGTTTTTTTGTCACAGTCATATTTTCTTTCCTTCTAATCATGCTAATTTCAGTAATATTTTGTTGGTCAGTCTCAAGAACCAACTAAAAAAACAAATAATTAAAGTCTTAGGTTAGTACACAGTTTACAAATCGGGTTTTACACCACCTTTAGGAATAAAGCAGCCATATATTCAGGTAGCGGACACCAAGAATGGGCTTCACACACTGAAACCACTGTCGAACCCTTAACCAGAGCAAGAGAACACTGTAATGACTAGGCTACCTTCCAGTTCAGAATGTAAATAAAAACACACTGGAACAATTAGCAGGGATGGAACCTAGCAGTAGCCAAGTCTGTTTGTCTAATGTTAGAGGTATCCACGTAGAAATAGGAGAATGTATTATAAGTGCTCATAAACTATGCTAAATAATCTCATGAAATTTGCAAAAATTGATTAAGGTTAAAAATTCATTCAGCATGAAGTCATGGCAGTTGCAAAAAGATAATAGAAGTTTCAACATCACTAGCTCAAAGGATGTTTCATCGTCACTAGCTCGAAGGAAGTTTCATCGTCACTAGCTCAAAGGAAGTTTCATCGTCACTAGCTCAAAGGAAGTTTCATCGTCACTAGCTCAAAGGAAGTTTCAATGTCACTAGCTCAAAGGAAGTTTCAACATCACTTGCTCGAAGGAAGTTTCATTGTCACTAGCTCAAAGGAAGTTTCATCGTCACTAGCTCAAAGGAAGTTTCATCGTCACTAGCTCAAAGGACGTTTCATCGTCACTAGCTCAAAAGACATTTCATCGGCACTAGCTCAAAGGAAGTTTCATCGTCACTAGCTCAAAGGAAGTTTCAACATCACTAGCTCGAAGGAAGTTTCAACATCACTTGCTCGAAGGAAGTTTCATTGTCACTAGCTCAAAGAGGTTTCATCGGCACTAGCTCAAAGGAAGTTTCATCGTCACTAGCTCAAAGGAAGTTTCATCGTCACTAGCTCGAAGGAAGTTTCATCGTCACTAGCTCAAAGGAAGTTTCATCATCACTAGCTCTAGGGACGTTTCATCATCACTAGCTCAAAGGACGTTTCATCGTCACTAGCTCAAAGGACGTTTCATCATCACTAGCTCAAAGGAAGTTTCATCGTCACTAGCTCAAAGGAAGTTTCATCGTCACTAGCTCTAGGGACGTTTCATCATCACTAGCTGAAAGGACGTTTCATCGGCACTAGCTCAAAGGAAGTTTCATCGTCACTAGCTGAAAGGACGTTTCATCATCACTAGCTCAAAGGAAGTTTCATCGTCACTAGCTCAAAGGAAGTTTCATCGTCACTAGCTCTAGGGACGTTTCATCATCACTAGCTGAAAGGACGTTTCATCGGCACAAGCTCAAAGGAAGTTTCATTGGCACTAGCTCGAAGGAAGTTTCATTGTCACTAGCTCAAAGGAAGTTTCATCGTCACTAGCTCAAAGGAAGTTTCATCGTCACTAGCTCAAAGGACGTTTCATCGTCACTAGCTCAAAAGACATTTCATCGGCACTAGCTCAAAGGAAGTTTCATCGTCACTTATAGCTCAAAGGAAGTTTCAACATCACTAGCTCAAAGGAAGTTTCAACATCACTTGCTCGAAGGAAGTTTCATTGTCACTAGCTCAAAGGAGGTTTCATCGGCACTAGCTCAAAGGAACTTTCATCGTCACTAGCTGAAAGGAAGTTTCATCGTCACTAGCTCGAAGGAAGTTTCATCGTCACTAGCTCGAAGGAAGTTTCATCGTCACTAGCTCTAGGGACGTTTCATCATCACTAGCTGAAAGGACGTTTCATTGTCACTAGCTCAAAGGACGTTTCATCGTCACTAGCTCAAAGGAAGTTTCATCGTCACTAGCTCAAAGGAAGTTTCATCGTCACTAGCTCTAGGGACGTTTCATCATCACTAGCTGAAAGGACGTTTCATTGTCACTAGCTCAAAGGAAGTTTCATCGGCACTAGCTCAAAGGAAGTTTCATCGTCACTAGCTCGAAGGAAGTTTCATCGTCACTAGCTCAAAGGAAGTTTCATCGTCACTAGCGCAAAGGAATATTCATCGTCACTAGCTCAAAGGAAGTTTCATCGTCACTAGCGCAAAGGAAGATTCATCGGCACTAGCTCAAAGGAAGTTTCATCATCACTAGCTCAAAGGAAGTTTCATCATCACTAGCTCAAAGGAAGTTTCATCGGCACTAGCTCAAAGGAAGTTTCAACATCACTTGCTCAAAGGAAGTTTCATTGTCACTAGCTCAAAGGAGGTTTCATCGGCACTAGCTCAAAGGAAGTTTCATCGTCACTTATAGCTCAAAGGAAGTTTCAACATCACTAGCTCAAAGGAAGTTTCAACATCACTTGCTCGAAGGAAGTTTCATTGTCACTAGCTCAAAGGAGGTTTCATCGGCACTAGCTCAAAGGAAGTTTCATCGTCACTAGCTCAAAGGAAGTTTCATCGTCACTAGCTCGAAGGAAGTTTCATCGTCACTAGCTCGAAGGAAGTTTCATCGTCACTAGCTCTAGGGACGTTTCATCATCACTAGCTGAAAGGACGTTTCATTGTCACTAGCTCAAAGGAAGTTTCATCGGCACTAGCTCAAAGGAAGTTTCATCGTCACTAGCTCAAAGGAAGTTTCATCGTCACTAGCT
Organism: Haliotis rufescens; assembly: GCF_023055435.1. NCBI lineage: Eukaryota > Metazoa > Mollusca > Gastropoda > Lepetellida > Haliotidae > Haliotis > Haliotis rufescens. The sequence continues at coordinate 7,562,334 of NW_025963902.1, forward strand.
CAAAGGAAGTTTCATCGTCACTAGCGCAAAGGAATATTCATCGTCACTAGCTCAAAGGAAGTTTCATCGTCACTAGCGCAAAGGAAGATTCATCGGCACTAGCTCAAAGGAAGTTTCATCATCACTAGCTCAAAGGAAGTTTCATCATCACTAGCTCAAAGGAAGTTTCATCGGCACTAGCTCAAAGGAAGTTTCATCATCACTAGCTCAAAGGGCGTTTCATCGTCACTACCTCAAAGGAAGTTTCATCGGCACTAGCTCAAAGGAAAGATTTCAAAGGAAATTTCATATCTTGATTCGCTGCCTTACATGTTGGAAGGTTTCCGGGGAAAGCAAGTAATACTGTTATTTTCTAACTATACCGTATTTTCTTGAGCACAGTGCACACTTTTTTCCCCAAAACCTCATCCATGTAGAAGGGGGTGCGCATTACACACGCCATAATGAGTTTTTATGTTTTTTTCACGACGACATTACCATGAGCACGTAACACCGGAAATACCAGGTCAACAAATCCGTACTGGAGTACACAATATAATCTTGTACTTATACTGTCTGGTTATAAAAAGTGTTCATTGTGTATTTCATTAATTTTATTCAAAATTCTTTTTAATATTGTTTAAATTCATTTCAGCGAAATCGTGTGTACAAATCATGTGCACAACTTACCATTATTCATTAAAACAAAACTGGTTGTAGTTTTTTTTTAAAGCAGATTGCATCACAAACTCTGCATGTTGTAATTTTCTGCCAAAATATAATACATGGAGAAGCACGAGATGAAATCGTCTAAAATAAGTAATTGAGGATAATTCAGTACTCAGTCAATAGGAAATCTCAATAATATATTTTGTATGACCAAACAATTATCACACAGCCAGTTCCATATTTCCCTTTGGGACCCAAAAAAATCCATTTATATAGCTCCAACTTGGCACTTGGCAACACAAAATGGATGGTGCGTTGGGTGTGATTTAGGCATAGCGAATCTAATAATGCAACTTCACAACCATCAGCCCATTTTGGCTGTAGTTATAGCTTGAATTTATGTACTGCTCAAAAGAAGTTAAGGACCACCCGATACTTTCATATTACTACAGTTAATCTGTCATGTACTTCTCAAAAGAAGGACCCCCCGATACTTTCATATTACCAGAGTTAATCTGTCATGTACTACTCTTAAGAAGGACCACCCGATACTTTCATATTACCATAGTTAATCTGTCATGTACTACTCTTAAGAAGGACCACCCGATACTTTCATATTACGAGAGTTAATCTGTCATGTACTACTCAAAAGAAGGACCCCCCGATACTTTCATATTACCATAGTTAATCTGTCATGTACTACTCAAAAGAAGTTAAGGACCCCCCCCGATACTTTCATATTACCATAGTTAATCTGTCATGTACTGCTCAAAAGAAGTTAAGGACCACCCGATACTTTCATATTAAGAGAGTTAATCTGTCATGTACTACTCAAAAGAAGTTAAGGACCCCCCGATACTTTCATATTACCAGAGTTAATCTGTCATGTACTACTCAAAAGAAGTTAAGGACCCCCCCGATACTTTCATATTACCAGAGTTAATCTGTCATGTACTACTCAAAAGAAGTTAAGGACCCCCCGATACTTTCATATTACCAGAGTTAATCTGTCATGTACTACTCAAAAGAAGTTAAGGACCCCCCCGATACTTTCATATTACCATAGTTAATCTGTCATGTACTACTCAAAAGAAGTTAAGGACCCCCCGATACTTTCATATTACCATAGTTAATCTGTCATGTACTGCTCAAAAGAAGTTAAGGACCACCCGATACTTTCATATTACCAGAGTTAATCTGTCATGTACTACTCAAAAGAAGTTAAGGACCCCCCGATACTTTCATATTACCAGAGTTAATCTGTCATGTACTACTCAAAAGAAGTTAAGGACCCCCCGATACTTTCATATTACCAGAGTTAATCTGTCATGTACTACTCAAAAGAAGTTAAGGACCCCCCGATACTTTCATATTACCAGAGTTAAGCTGTCATGTACTACTCAAAAGAAGGACCCCCCGATACTTTCATATTACCAGAGTTAATCTGTCATGTACTACTCAAAAGAAGTTAAGGACCCCCCCGATACTTTCATATTACCAGAGTTAATCTGTCATGTACTACTCAAAAGAAGTTAAGGACCCCCCGATACTTTCATATTACCAGAGTTAATCTGTCATGTACTACTCAAAAGAAGGACCACCCGATACTTTCATATTACCATAGTTAATCTGTCATGTACTACTCAAAAGAAGGACCACCTGATACTTTCATATTACCAGAGTTAATCTGTCATGTACTACTCTTAAGAAGGACCACCCGATACTTTCATATTACGAGAGTTAATCTGTCATGTACTACTCAAAAGAAGTTAAGGACCACCTGATACTTTCATATTACTACAGTTAATCTGTCATGTACTACTCAAAAGAAGTTAAGGACCACCCGATACTTTCATATTAAGAGAGTTAATCTGTCATGTACTTCTCAAAAGAAGGACCACCCAATACTTTCATATTACCATAGTTATTCTGTCATGTACTACTCAAAAGAAGGACCCCCCGATACTTTCAAATCACCTAGGGATAGAAATTGGCACTAGTTCTGTAGTCCTTACCCAACTTCCCAATAGTTAACACATCCTAAGGACTAGTAAAAGGACTAGTTTGTAACATACAGATTCTAGTACTTTTTTGGGTTGAGTCACATCCATTAAAAATGTGCCATTTTTAAGGGTTTTACTATATGTTATCATTATAAGGATTAGTGGACAAAAATGTTCATTTCTAACACTGATTACCACAGTTAATCTGTCATGTACTACTCAAAAGAAGTTAAGAACCACATGATTTTTGTATATTTCTATATTTAATCGAGTCTTTGAAAGGCATTTAGAAGTGATACACATAAGGAAGAGAATTTATGGATGTCAACTTCTTTATTATGAAGAAGTTGACATCCATAAATTCTCTTCCTTATATTTAATCTGTCATGCGACATATTAACTATAGTAATATGAAAGAATTGCCCTTATCTTCTTTTGAGTAGTGTACTCGTTTTAGAAAGTAACTGAGAGTGCTTCATGCTAAAAGGATGTCAAATTGATTTCTTGTCAAAATAAATGCCTCGAAACACCGCATCTAACATCCCATAAATCAAAAAGTGTGACGTTTATGTTATCAAGCAGGCAATTTCCTGGATATACATGACTTACACCTTGCATGTTACAGGAGAAAATGATCTCACTACATTAAACACAACATTTTGTATTGTCATCATGATAGATCATAGTAAGGCAGTCTCTACCTCAAAACAACAGAAGAAAATAAATACAGACCATGTCAGATACAACATATATTTCTTGCAATGTCGATCACGGTTGATTTCTCTAGGTGGCTATAATACATGGATTCTATTAGCGTTGTACATCTCCCATACATTTTGTCGTTTGAATTCCCTTTGATTCAAATCACTAGGGTCGAATACTTGTTAACGTCAAAATGAACATTTCTAGAAAAATACATTCTATTTTATGAGAGAATTCCAGTTAGAATTTGGGTAAAGAAGATTACCGAACAGGGCTTGTTCATGTCAAAAGAGACATTGGTGGAAAAATGGATGAGAAATCAATTCATACTATCTAAACATGCTCTGCAGAAAACTGCAAACAAAAGCATCCGCAGCATACGAAGCACAGGGGAAGAGACGTGGGGTGCTACATGCATAGCCAACATCAAAGTATTGATTCACTGGAAACAAGAATTTGGCAAATCTCTCTGAAATCTACAATTTTATGAATGAATGATTAGCATTATCCTTATGATGAATGGGGATTGTTCCTAAGTCTGAAACCGAAATCTGCAATTCCAGTCGTGAAATTTACATACTTTGAACATTGCAGTTATATCACCAACATCAACACATTGAAGATAAACAATGTAATTGACATGCAATACATACCACATACAACGAAATGCACACCTGATTGACAGATATTTACGAATGTAATCAATGAGCAATACACCTTAACGATGACATAATCCTGACCGATTTTCACTTGGAAATAGAACTCATCGTTAGCGTTGATAACTTCTGCCATGGCCAGGGCTTGAGCCTGTTCTTTTGTGTCCAAGACCATAAAACGTTCCGTCAGTTCGGAAAACGCAACCGTTTTGCCTGAGCTAGAGAACCCTTGTGGTACACCCACAGACCCATTCACTAGATAGTTTCCACACGCGATGTCGATGATGTCTAAAGAAAAAACATGGTGGTCTATATCCTTCTTAGGCGGCTTCAATTTCACCAAATGATGTCGATCCTTCCTATTCTTTTTCCGCTTGACCAAACTCATCTCTGCATATCGTCAGACCCTCCACCGACGAAATCCAACACCAGTCAGACAAAACACAGTCATCAATTGAACACCCTTCATCTGAATTCACCCACTTAACAGATTGATCTGCAACCGAGTACAGGATAGAAATGCGAAAGTTTGGCACTAGACAAGCAGTTTCCAGTTCTACAATATCAAGTTTCCGTTCCTTCTCTGATGAAGAATCACAGAAACTCCATCCTATGTTTATATTATTTCCAAAATGAATCCCAACAGTCGAACACAATATTAAATTGTGCTGAAAGGAAACTGGATGTGAGTCCTCATCCTCCTTAGCATTTGACTTTCATGACTACCAGAGCATCTAGTCCAAAATAACTATATTTATCCAACGTCTGTCTGAGAGTCCAGTCTCGTATGAAAAGCACCAAATGTAGCCGATTCATCCACATCCAATGAAGAACTTCCACAGCTCAAAGTTGGCTGCCTCTTACTGTTGCAAAATCAACTCCTATACCTATAATGGACCATACTCCATTGAAAAATTCTATTTCTTCAATTGGTGAGAAATGAATGCTTCGTTAATCAAATTGACAATCTCCGTCAACACAAGCCCTCAATTCTTCTCCAAACTACATTCATTAGCCGTTTCTTCATAAGTAATAAAACATTTATCCTTCGGGCAATAAAACATTTCTCCTCCCGCCAGTGTTCCGGCAAATCAGACAAGCCGAGTGCAGCTTGCGTTATGAAGCTAGATAGCCTTACAAATTAGATAGACAGTAACCTATTAGACTGTGCTGGCAGCGAGGATCGGTATTATCCCTCCGCCTAACAATTAGCTGAAGCCTGTTCGAACCAGGGGTTAATGTAAGTGTCATGTCAATAATGTGAAATCTCTATCAAGAGACTCCGATTACGAAATAGCCATACTCAACAAACACTAACCTGAGTCAGTGTCTATATTTTATGAAAAATTGGGTCCTTTCACTTCAACAAAAATGATGGACTCTCCTCCTAAACAAACCATTGGCGTAGAATAAAATTTATGAAAATGCCAATTTCAAATCTTGCCAAACTTCTCTCTCTGGAGAGGTTGTCTCGAATTTGGATAGTTTGGAATTTCATCAATTCACATGAGCTAAGTTCAGAGTGAAACTGACGACTATTTGATGTGAATTTCTAACCGCGAGCTGTCAGTTTCATAAGCATGTTTCCTCGTTCTGTTGTTTGCAATAAGGGATCAGGAATCAATGGTTTATTCCCTTCTACAATTCCCTGGCCCGTCTGTCAATTTGCCCTATAAACAATGTACTTGCTCCTCTACTAATTGGATCCAGGAACACAGGGGTGTGATTATCACCCAATAACAATTATGTGTGGCGATCAATTTACTGTAATTTCAGTACTTGAAATTTTCAAACTTGGACAGAAACACTAAAATCCAGAATAAAAAGAATTTAAGATCAAAGGGAATTCACAGAATGCATGCATGGTGCCAATCAGTACAAAAATAGCCTCAGATCAGAGATTTCATTGTAATTCTCAATGGTTACATGTAAGAATATTACCTCATTTGTAATCATTTATTTCAATACTTCTCAAGTGTTTTTCTCTAAACATTTGAAGCGACAAGAAGAATTGGGTGGGTGATCATGATGAGTGAGGGTTAGTGAGATGGGTTTAACTTAGCTTTGAGAGAGTATGGTTTTACGTTCTTTTACCAATATTACAGCCATATCACAATGGGGAACACGAGAACATGAGCCAACTTTAAGCTTTGAGTGGGTGAGTTTGATTTAACGCCGCTTTTAGCAATATTCCAGCAATATCACGGCAGGGGACACCAGAAATGGGCTTCGCACATTGTGCTCATGTCGGGAATCGAACCTGGGTCTTCGGTGTGACGAGCGAACGCTTTAACAACTAGGCTACCTGACCTCCCTTTAAGCTTTGAACAGTATTCAGCAGTAACGTGCAGGCATATATCAAGGACTCTATATGCCCTTGTATAAAATTCGGATCCTCTTAAATTTAAAGGTATTTCAACACATATTCATTGCAATAATGTAAAACTTAAGCATTAAAGCATCATTCTATTTATCAGTCTAGTTATCATTGAAATGCAAGTCACCTTTGCAAACCATGACACTGGTTATAACAGCATATAAGTTATAACAATCTGCCACTTTAGCTACTAGTTCGAAGTCCGAGTCTAGTAACATTTCTTCTGGAATATAGGAGTGAGTGAGTATGGTTTTACGCCGCTTTTAGCAATATTCCAGCAATAACCCGCTGGGGGACACCAGAAATGGGCCTCGCACATTGTACCCATGTCGGAAATCGAACCCGGTGTGACGAGCGAACGCTTTAACCACTGGGCTACCCGACCTACCCCTTCTGTTCTAGGAAGATCAGATGATACTAGTCCATAAACTATCACTTAGTAATCAAATGAAAAACTTTGGGCTAGTAAACTCAATTCTGCTATGGCGATTAACCGGATCGGGTGGTCAGGCTCGCTGACTTGGGATGCATGTCATCATGCCCCATATGAGTGGATTGATGCTCATGACGTGAATCACTGGACTGTCTGGTCCAGACCCGATTATTTACAGACCGCCATCATATAGCTGGAATATTGCCGAGTGCGGCATTAAACAACAAACAACAACAACATTTACAGTTTACTCGCCACAACATTTTATGCATCTAAATATTTCTTCAAAAAATGACAAAAAATCTTCATGTTTTGGAGGACAAGTGTAAGAACATAATTTTAGGCTCAAAATCATAACTATTCCACCAGAATTGAAATGGTTGGCTTCTCTGTATTGACTCTTGGAAGGAAACTAAGCCACATTTTGAAAACACTCACACAGAGAAACACATCCAAGAATGAGATCCTGTTCACTCTATCAATATTGTACTGGACAATAGGCCCAGGAAACAACAGCGTAAAATTCGAGCATTAAAATCCTAACAGTCCTCACCATAATATCTTCCCCACACCCCTTTTCTAATGAGAATAAGCTATTTCTGTCTCCTACTGTGAACCTTCCCCTCCTCGTCCTCCATGGCTGCAACATCAGTACCATTGATTGCTCGGCTAGCTATCACCACTACATCACAATGGCCCTGATACCAATGACATCAACGCTGAAAATGTTCCGATTTCAATTCAGATACAAATGGAACTTCCCAGGAGCACTAAGATGCCAATCCCCTTGATCTGAACTGTCGTAGTAAGGCCATTCCTTGCTTCCTGCAAGACCATGTTTATTGGTAACCTCTCTAATCACACACACACATGGGCGCTTATCACAGATAAATCCAGCAACTTTCTAATCTAGCTTTCTATTTATTGTTGTATTTCTCAACCTAACTATTTTGGATCGTCTGCTAGTCCCTCCATGTATCTATACGAATCTATAGCATGCAGGGAAAGAAACCACATCTCCACCGAAGCAATCTGCTCAAGTGTCTGAGAGTGAGTTATGTTTAACGCTGCTTATAACAGTATTCCAGTTATATCACTGCGTGTCAGCTTAAAGGGCAAGTTCACACGGAAATGAACCTATATTTCTTGTACTTTTTCCACATTAAAAGTGTTAACCTAGAAGTGTCATAGACAAAAATATAAAAATATCACAATTAATCAACATAATTTTCGCATTAAAGCTATTTATATTTTTCACATTTACCAAGTGTTCTATTTCCATAACAAAAACACCATGGCTTATGCCCCTTGCAATATGACGTCATTGGTGCCAATTGATAAACATTATGACGTCATCATGCTTTGTTAGAGCCGCTTCACGTGGTGTAGGTACAGTTGTGTGATTCTTGCGTCTCAGATGCCAGCTAGCATAGTGTTATGTTGAGTCACCACTGCGCCGGAGTGTGTCGTAGGCCATGTTGTTTTACCGCAAACTGGTACTTGATATCTTTTGCGTTGAGAATAGACAGGGACCCAGTTGAATTGGCACCAATTACGTCATAATCTAAGGGGGATAACTCAGGCCTGTTTAGCTCGAAAAACGAAGGCCTCATAACGGCATATCATTTTCACACTATTGTGAGCTTCCTACTTTCACTGTGAAAAAATGAGTGTATATTTTCAAACACAGATACTAACTAATTCTAAAATTGCGTTTTGTTTAGAAAAAGAAAGAAAGTAACTTTTGCGTGTACACTTCCCCTTTAATGTGGGAGGAAAGCCCGAAGTGATGCAGATCTTAGACGTTTACAACTTCCGTGAAACCAACGAGCACGGGTATGGTGCTGACAAACCTAGAAACATAATCAGGGTGAACCGGTATTCGAACCCACAATCATAGGTCGCTGGCGACCCCAAGGGACGCAACTCTGCACTGCAATTAGCGACGCCTTAGATGACTTGGCCACCCGTGCCCCCCCAAGTGTCTAAGAAGTCTTTGGGGAATTGTAATTGATTGCCTTTATCTTATTGGGGCACATATTGGAAAATTTGGTTTTTCTCTGTTTATGTTTTTGACCTCGAGTGTTTGAATATTCTCACACGGATAGTACTCTGGCCAGCATAGTAATGAATGAATGTTGTTTTACGCTGAAGTCAGCAACATTCAAGCTATATCACAATGTCCAGATATAAACAGGTTTGACTCTGGATCAGGCAAACCAGCTGTTGATTAAGTGCATAACAAGTGTTTAAAATGTTTTTTTAACCCAACAAGACAGTCAGGCAGGTGACCCAAAAATGTTGACTGCCCATCTTCAAAGTTACCTGCGCGCATTCAGACATTAGAAATATTGAAGAACCGCATAAAATAAGAGACAAATCGCATCACGATTCAGTCGAAATAATGCTAACAATTGATGGGGAATCTACCATGAGTACCCGGTATTTAAATAGTCTTCAAATTATCTGCCAGACAGTCAAGCCGGTGGAGGAACCTTTTCTGCAGCCCGACTGAAAGGTTATCAGCCACAGGAATGAGTGAGTGAGTGAGTGAGTGAGTGAGTGAGTTGGGTTTAACGCCGCTTTTAACAGTATTCCAGTTATATCGCGGCGTGTCAGCTTAATGTGGGAGGAAAGCCCGAAGTAATGGAGGTCTCCGACGTTTACTACTTAGGTGAAACCCACGAGCACGGGTATGGTGCTGACAAACGGAATTAGGTGAGTGTCAACAGAACTATGTGGCACATATAGGGCCATCAGGATGAAACAGGCAAAACAAGCACATTATAATAAATAATCCTCGAACTAGTCAGTGTCGCTTACATGTTCCTCACAAAATTAAACTTTTACTGTAACCATGGTAACAGTTTACTGTTATGCATTCATGAATGCAGTAATGATAAAGATGCATCTGAATATGAATGTCATGCATACTGTAATATGTTTATGGGATCAGTGTAACCCCTGCAAGTTCATCAACAGCATCGGTGTAATAAATACACTGGCACAGTCACACAGGCAACAGGTCCACTGTGCCCCTATTTAGTTTTGTGAACAGGGTGCTGGTCCACTGTGCCCCTATTTAGTTTTGTGAACAGGGTGCTGGTCCACTGTGCCCCTATTTAGTTTTGTGAACAGGGCATTGGTCCACTGTCCCTATATAGTTTTGTGAACAGGGTGCTGGTCCACTGTGCCCCTATTTAGTTTTGTGAACAGGGTGCTGGTCCACTGTGCCCCTATTTAGTTTTGTGAACAGGGCATTGGTCCACTGTGCCTTTATTTAGTTTTGTGAACAGGGTGCTGGTCCACTGTGCCCCTATTTAGTTTTGTGAACAGGGTGATGGTCCACTGTGCCTTTATTTAGTTTTGTGAACAGGGTGCTGGTCCACTTTGCCATTTTTAGTTTTGTGAACAGGGTGCTGGTCCACTGTGCCCCTATTTAGTTTTGTGAACAGGGCATTGGTCCACTGTCCTTATTTAGTTTTGTGAACAGGACGCTGGTCCACTGTGCCCCTATTTAGTTTTGTGAACAGGGTGCTGGTCCACTTTGCCTTTATTTAGTTTTGTGAACAGGGTGCTGGTCCACTCTGTCCCTATATAGTTTTGTGAACAGGGCGCTGGTCCACTTTGCCTTTATTTAGTTTTGTGAACAGGGCGCTGGTTCACACTGTCCCTATTTAGTTTTGTGAACAGGGTGCTTGTCCACTCTGTCCCTATTTAGTTTTGTGAACAGAGCGCTGGTCCACTGTGCCCCTATTTAGTTTTGTGAATAGGGCGCTGGTCCACTCTGTCCCTATTTAGTTTTGTGAACAGAGCGCTGGTCCACTGTGCCCCTATATAGTTTTGTGAACAGGGCACTGGTCCACTGTGCCCCTATTTAGTTTTGTGAACAGGGCGCTGGTCCACTTTGCCCCTATATAGTTTTGTGAACAGAGCGCTGGTCCACTCTGTCCCTATTTAGTTTTGTAGAACAGGGCGTTGGTCCCCTCTGTCCCTATTTAGTTTTGTGAAAAGGACGCTGGTCCACTCTTTCCCTATTTTGTTTTGTGAACAGGGTGCTGGTCCACTCTGTCAATAATTAGTTTTGTGAACAGGACGCTGATCCACTCTGTCCCTATTTAGTTTTGTGAAAAGGGCGCTGGTCCACTTTGCCCCTATTTAGCAGGTACATTATAGTGTTACTACTAGAGTAACGCTTAGTCTTTCAAAATATATACAACTTTGATAAAAACAAGCAATTCCATTCAAATTGAAAAGGAGCTTCATTGAGATGGGAGATTTATCTGTGGAAAATCTAGACTTGCTTCATTTAGGGCTATAGCCATACAGTGAAGCCCGGGCGGAGGGGAAAATAATATGGTTCAGGGAGTGGGTGAGTGACTACATGTGTGCTTGCACAGAGATTATCGCCAGACAACAGGAGTTGGTAACTTGCATATTGCATGACAAATGAACAGCCATGTGCGACAGCCTGTGTAATACGAGAAATGTGAAACGGAATTAGTTGGGTGTCAACAGAACTATGTGCCACATATAGGGCAATCAGGATGAAACAGGCAAAACATGCACATTATAATGAATAATCCTTGAACTACTCAGTGTCGCTTCCATGCTCCCCACAAAATTGAACTTTTACCGTAACCATGGTAACCGTTATCAGTGATCCTACAGCTTAAAACGATAAACTCAAAACACCTCTGAAAGTTCGCCAAAGAGCACAATGTACTGTTATGCGTTCATGTAATGAAAGATGCATCTGAATATGAATGTCACGCATACTGTTATACGTTTATGGGATCAGTGATATAAAAAAACATGGTTGCTGTAACCCATGCGAGTTCATCAACAGCATCGGTGTAATAAATACCCTGTCACAGTCACAGTCACACAGGCAACTCAAAGGAATAGGACACAGGTTGTGAACAATACCATATTCATGATTTTATGAAATGATGTATAAATATTACACCATGATAACTCATAAAAGCACTTGATGTGGATCTAATTATTATAGGAAAACTTATCATGATAATATGTTGTAAATCTAAAGATTTGATACCTGACTTAAACACGCATCATTTTCACGATCCTAGTTTTGAATTAAATTTGGCACACTTTCACTATTTGAATTGTGAAGAATAAAAATAAAACATTCACAGATTATACTAAAAGGCTAGAATTATTGAAGACACTGGGCATGGTGAGTATTGTTTTACGCCACTTATAGCAAGGTTCCAGCAATATCATGGCAGGGGACACCAGAAATGGGCTTCACACATTGTACCCATGTCGGGAATCGAACTCAGGTCTTCAGTGTGATGAGCGAACACTTTAACCACTAAGCTACCCTACCGCCCCAACACTGGGAATAAATTCAGGTCAATCTTACGATAATGCCAGGAGATTTTGTCTAAATAAGTGTATCCATTTGAAGTGAACTGAAAACTAAATATTACTGACATTGTCCTCGGACCTGAGATGTTACTTTCTTAAGTTTCTTACTTTCATATACGTCCATAGTTTAAGTACCCTGTGAAGCCTGAGTTAGAGTGCAACCTGGTTTAGACTGATGCAAGCAGCGGTTTTGAGGTCAACATGCACCAGGTATAAGCTACTTCTGGTTCCTAATAAATCAAGCTCTGTAACCTAAATACTGTTTTATTATTCTTATCACAGAATCCCAACTGATGACAGGTTTACTGATGACAGAACCACTACATGTTTAAACTACAGAAGCATGCATCACCATCATGTCTAGTGGACCCAAGTATACTACGAATATCTAAAATGAGTGGTTGAGTGAGTGGTTGAGTGAGTGGTTGAGTAAAGTGGTTGAGTGAGTGGTTGAGTGAGTGGTTGAGTGAGTGGTTGAGTGAGTGGTTGAGTGAGTGAATGAGTGTGTGGTTGAGTGTGTGGTTGAGTGTGTGGTTGAGTGAGTGGTTGAGTGAGTGGTTGAGAGTGGTTGAGAGTGGTTGAGTGAGTGGTTGAGAGTGGTTGAGAGTGGTTGAGTTAGTGGTTGAGTGAGTGGTTGAGAGAGTGGTTGAGTGAGTGGTTGAGAGTGGTTGAGTGAGTGGTTGAGAGTGGTTGAGTGAGTGGTTGAGTGAGTGGTTGAGAGTGGTTGAGAGTGGTTGAGTGAGTGGTTGAGAGTGGTTGAGAGTGGTTGAGTGAGTGGTTGAGTGAGTGGTTGAGAGTGGTTGAGAGTGGTTGAGTGAGTGGTTGAGTGAGTGGTTGAGTGAGTGGTTGAGAGAGTGGTTGAGTGAGTGGTTGAGAGTGGTTGAGTGAGTGGTTGAGAGTGGTTGAGTGAGTGGTTGAGAGTGGTTGAGTGAGTGGTTGAGTGAGTGGTTAAGAGTGGTTGAGTGAGTGGTTGTGAGTGGTTGAGAGTGGTTGAGAGTGGTTGAGTGTGTGGTTGAGAGTGGTTGAGAGTGGTTGAGTGAGTGGTTGAGTGAGTGGTTGAGAGTGGTTGAGAGTGGTTGAGTGAGTGGTTGAGAGTGGTTGAGTGAGTGGTTGAGAGTGGTTGAGTGAGTGGTTGAGAGTGGTTGAGTGAGTGGTTGAGTGAGTGGTTGAGAGTGGTTGAGAGTGGTTGAGTGAGTGGTTGAGTGAGTGGTTGAGTGAGTGGTTGAGAGTGGTTGAGAGTGGTTGAGTGAATGGTTGAGAGAGCGGTTGAGAGTGGTTGAGAGAGTGGTTGAGAGTGGTTGAGAGTGGTTGAGTGAGTGGTTGAGAGTGGTTGAGTGAGTGGTTGAGTGAGTGGTTGAGAGAGTGGTTGAGTGAGTGGTTGAGAGTGGTTGAGTGAGTGGTTGAGAGTGGTTGAGTGAGTGGTTGAGAGTGGTTGAGAGTGGTTGAGAGTGGTTGAGTGAGTGATTGAGAGTGGTTGAGAGTGGTTGAGTGAGTGGTTGAGAGTGGTTGAGTGAGTGGTTGAGTGAGTGGTTGAGTGAGTGGTTGAGTGAGTGGTTGAGAGTGGTTGAGTGAGTGGTTGAGTGAGTGGTTGAGAGTGGTTGAGTGAGTGGTTGAGAGTGGTTGAGAGTGGTTGAGTGAGTGGTTGAGAGTGGTTGAGTGAGTGGTTGAGTGAGTGGTTGAGTGAGTGGTTGAGAGTGGTTGAGAGTGGTTGAGTGAGTGGTTGAGAGTGGTTGAGAGTGGTTGAGTGAGTGGTTGAGTGAGTGATTGAGAGTGGTTGAGAGTGGTTGAGTGAGTGGTTGAGAGTGGTTGAGTGAGTGGTTGAGTGAGTGGTTGAGTGAGTGGTTGAGAGTGGTTGAGTGAGTGGTTGAGAGTGGTTGAGAGTGGTTGAGAGTGGTTGAGTGAGTGGTTGAGTGAGTGGTTGAGTGAGTGGTTGAGTGGTTGAGTGAGTGGTTGAGTGAGTGGTTGAGTGAGTGGTTGAGTGAGTGGTTGAGTGGTTGAGTGAGTGAGTGAGTGAGTGAGTGAGTGAGTGAGTGAGTGAGTGAGTGAGTGAGTGAGTGAGTGAGTGAGTGAGTTTCAAATGAGTGAGTGAGTGAGTGAGTGAGCAAGAGATGAAATGGTGTTTGGTGTGGTGTGCGTGGCGTGGCATGCTATGGATGTGGTGCGGTGTCTGTGCGTGTGTTGTTACTTTGGTGGAGATAATACAAATAGGGTACATAGGTCATTCGTTCCATATTTCAGGTTGAAGAAATAATTCAGTTTATGCCTTGTAAGCTGTGTAACACAGTAATGTTCATGCATGCTCTATGTTTTGTCCCCATCAGTGGAAACAACCGACAAAGAGTCAGCAGCTAAACTAGCATGGGTAATCAAACTACAACACTCTCTTCTTAGACCTGAGAACATTTCTCCAGAACAAACGCATTTCACTTAGTCCTTTCAGAAGCTGTCTGTCGATCAGTGAAGACGGCTAATCCCCGTTGTGTATGCAAACACAGATACATGGAAGTTCGACGAGGGCTTCGCACTGCTCCGACAACGTCTGACACTATTGACCATGTCTATCTATCAAGACTGCTTATCTCATCAACGGCGGTGCATCATGCTCGATTATTTCTGTCACTGGTGCCCACGGAGTCAACTCAAGAAAATACAAGTGCTTCACGATCTGCATGTCGACAGATTCATCAAAGTTCTCAACCTGTTTATGTGCTGGGTGTGGCCGGGGGCATGAGGTATTGAATTTAGAATGCTCACTTATTTCAAATGACTTATATATATGATTAATTCCACAGACAATGTACTGACTCATATTAATTCATTCATTTATGGAAGTATATTAACATGGAATAATTGCTGACCGGCATAGCACAAACAAATATAATGTCAGTAACCTGATATCTTTGGCAGTAACCTGGTATCTCCGACAATAACCTGATATATCTGACAATAATGAGATCTCAGACAATAACCTAGTATCTCTAACAATAACTTGATTTCTCTGACAGTAATCTGATATCTCTGACAACATGGACAACAACCTATTATCTCTGACAATAGCCTGATATCACTGACAAAAACCTGATATCTGACAATAGCCTGATATCTCGGGAAAAAACCTGATATCTGACAATAGCCTGATATCTCTGACAATAATGAGATCTCAGACAATAACCTGATATATCTGACAATAATGAGATCTCAGACAATAACCTGGTATCTCTAACAATAACTTGATTTCTCTGACAGTAGCCTGATATCTGACAATAGTCTGATATCTCTGACAAAAACCTGATATCTGACAATAGTCTGATATCTCTGACAACATGGACAACAACCTGTTATCTCTGACAATAGCCTGATATCACTGACAAATACCTGATATCTGACAATAGTCTGATATCTCTGACAAAAACCTGATATCTCTGACAATGACCTGATGTCTCTGACAATACCCTAGTATCTCTGACCATGCTGACAATAGCCTGATATCGCTGACAATAGCCTGATATCTGACAATAGCCTAATATTTCAGGCAATAACCTAATATCTCTGACAATAACTTGACATCTTTTACAATAGCCTGATATCTCTGACAATGACCTGATGTCTCTGACAATACTTGAGATCACTGACAATAACTTGAGATCACTGACAATACCTTGATATCTCTGACCATAACCTGATATATCTGCCAATAACCTGGTATCTCTGACAATAGCCTGATATATCTGACAATAACCTGATATCTCTGACAATACCCTGATATATTCTGACAGTCACATGATATCACTACAATGTCAATGATATCACAAGAAGAGTTTAGTGTCACTACCAGGCACATGTTGTCGCAATGATACTATGTTCTCGACAACAGAACAAAAGTGCGTCTTCAAACCATACAAACTACTCAACACTGACAATTCTTTCTTCACATCTTTCAATACACAGCTTTCAAGAGAGAACTGGCATTTTTATTTCATCATAAATTCTTTTGATGCACAAAACCGACAACGGCTCACAAAACCGGAACATTATGATAGCAAGTTGTTCATCATTTCTTCACTCAGACGACGAGAACAAAAACTGGTCCATCCACATGCAATAATTTGTATCTCATCCGATCACTCCCAAAGATGAACACAAGGTTAGCCTGCACTGCTGGATGTTAAGGAGTTCCCCCAAACAGACAGTATTTATTTCACTGGTATGTGTCTGGCCGACACCACCCTGCTCAAGACAATCAAGAAACTCCTCGCAGACTGTGAATAGCGCATCAATTGCAAGAGTTTCATGTCCATATATTCTCTTGAAGTGTATAGATTAACTTGTTGCCAGGGCTTTGTGCAATGCTTTGTGCAATGCATCATATCAATGGTGCTTTTGTTAAATCAACTGACGAAAATAATACATTTCCTAACCAAGAAATATTTTCCAATAACTAATAAAATTCACCCAATCATTAATCTTGCTCGCTATATTTCTTCATCAATACTCCACTGACCAATAATAAGACATTGATTTTAATATTTCTGAATTGGGTGATTTTTTTTTTCAGTCGTTTTCCTTTATCCAACCATAAAAAATAAATTTTGCAAAAATGTTCAGTAGATTTCCATTATTGCAATCTGAAAACTTCAAAAACTGTAATCGTAAAACACCATCCAATTCTCCCTCCGAATGAATAGCAAACCAGCAATCACATCTAAGACATTTTGGCATCATATTACAAATTGTCTTTCAATATAATCACTGAACGAATCATTCATTCTTCCTTGGAGGAGAAACCAACCCTTGTTTACAGTTTTTGTTGGTTTTCAACTCGTGTTTCCCCTTGCTTATGATCATGATCATTAAACATGAATCCATTAATCATGTTAATTATAAAATGATCGGCTTGCATGACAAGCACACATCAGATGATAATTTACTGTTAGATTGTGTTTAATGGTGTTTCACATGACCACACAACGGCTTCTGGGGACATTTCCATGGCTGCAACATGTTTGAAGCATGTTGAGTCTGTGGTAATCATTCACTCTGGCCATAATGTATCATGATAAATAGAGTTTATTATACGAGCACGTTTGACTAACTGGTTTTATGAGCGAGTGAGTGAGTGAGTTGGGTGGGACGCCACTTTTAACAGTATTCCAGTTATTTCACAGCGTGTCAGCTTAATGTGGGAGGAAAGCCCGAAGTGAAGCAGGTCTCAGACGTTTACCACTTCGGTGAAACCCATGAGCACGGGTATGGTGCTGACAAACCTAATAACATAATCGGGTCGAACCGGGATTCAAACCCACAATCATAGGTTTCTGGCGTGCCCAAGGGACGCAACCCTACACAACGAATCGCGGCACTTTAGAAGACTGGGCCACCCGTGCCCCTCTGACATAAAGACTTGTCCCCCAATCGATAAATGTTATGTGCGAAAATACAACAAACCAATCAGAATGAGCGTATGACTTCAAGTTCTTCGTCAAAGAATCCCTTTAGAAATAATTTTTGATTTTACATATGTCTTACTTCTAAAAATATACCCAAGACACAGTTAAATATGTTCAATCATACTGTATAATTCCGCATGTCTCGATGTCCTTTAAATTGCATCTGAAATATATATAATATATGGGGAAATATATGTGAACCATGACGCAAAGTGTTGACAATTGTTTTAGGTATGCCCGTTTGCGCTAAGACGGGATCCAGTCGCAATAATGGCCATGAGAGGGGCACGAGTCGCTATTCGGCTTGTCACGGATTACACGAGTTAGTCACGAATGATGTTTGCCCTAGTGCACATGTGATTTTATTCAACTTGGTTATTTCTAACCCTATGGGTAATAAATCACCATAGTGATACACTATTTCAGGGTTACACCACGGATATATCCAAGAAACCGAACTAAGTGCCCTTTGCGTTATTTGGTTCACAAATAAGATTATTTTTTTATAGTTTTCATTTTCCTCTGGGGTATTTCAACACTGCATTCAACACAATATTGTTTAACAAAAGCACAAAAACCTCTTTCTCTATATTGGTTTTGTTATCAATGAAATACATATGATATCTACAAAGCCAAAAGAAGTTAGAACTATAAGAGCATGAATTGGGAAATTCATCGTACCAGTATTATGATCCAAGTATCATGTTTCAAGTATTGTGATCAAAGTACTGGTATCATGATCAAACCCAGGGTTAGACATTGGCACTAGTCCTATAGTCCTTGCCAATCTACCCAATAGTTATGGTATCATAAGGACTAGTAGATATTTGCCCTTTTTAAGGGTTCTGATGTATAGTATCATTAAAAGGACTAGTGGACCAAAAACGTTAGTTTCTACTGCTGAAAGCATTGTTTCAAGTTTTGTGACAACACAATCAGAGCTCCAGATAAGCTTTTGGTGTTGTGGGTATTTTACCCATGCATTTTAAAATCATTGGGTATCAGTAATTCTATCTGGTTATTCAAATTTCTGTTACCCACTAGTTTTTTACACATGTGGGTATTTAAGTTAAATATTTAAAAACACTATTCATGTAGTCCCTGCAAACTGGTGTCGTGTGGGTTCGACAGCTTTATAGGACTCAAAAATACCACGATACTTCCACAAGAAAGTGTGATGGCAAATGATCGTGATGTAACTGTCATCGTGGAGTTTGGCAAGGTTGACGGAATGCCCGTTTATAATTTCAAAATAAGTTGCTGATTTGCTAAACGAATACGCAGGGTTACTTCACAATATTTTGATGATATGCACAAGTTTTATTTTTGTAGCTTATCTGTAATGTTCGTTGCGTATCTGATACGCTTAGATTTTATTTACTGCGTATTTCTGCATTTCTGATGCATATTTTACGCAGATACGCAGCTTATCTGGAGCTCTGCACAATCAAAACACAGTGATTAAGTATCATGTTCAACATATTGTGATCAAATTATCGTGATACATCCATGATGACCTTGGCGTGCTGTTTCCACCAAATTAACATTTAGCATATTAAGTGCCACCTGCTACATTGGCTTTCAAAGTCCTAAGCGTAGAGAGCACAATAGAATTCTGAAATCATATTGCCCAATGACAAATACCAGTCATGAATTGACAAGGTTGCCTTCGCAATCGGAACAGATCAGATTTGAAAACAGGAGTTTCCTGCAAATTAATGACAAAACTACAAATCAGCATTATTGCCCAACCAAACTGTCTCATGCCATGGAATAAGACCAACAATATCCAAATACTCCATAATACTCCAACCATGCTAAATGTTGAGAAATCAATATTGAAAACCATTTTGAATGCCTGAACTGTTGCCGGAATAGAAAGAGCCACTATAGCTCTGAGAAGAAACTTTCATATGTAGGAACAAATATCATTGGAACATTGAGCTGTTTTAGCAGTTTATCTTTTGCGTTTTAATTATTATTCACACCGCATCCATTTTGTTTTCAACATGCATTGTATCTATACATGATCGATAGTGTTATTGGTGCAATACACCAATGTGATAAACTTGTAACAAATGTTATATCTGGGATAACAATTTCGCTGTAAAGTACAGATTCTCGTACTTTTTTGGGTTGAGTCCCGTCTCAGACGTTTACCACGTCGGTGAAACCCGGGTATGGTGCTGACAAACCTAGAAACATAATCAGGGCGAACCGGGATTCGAACCCACAATCATAGGTTTCTGGTGTGCCCAAGGGATGCAACTCTGCACAGCGAATCGCCGCGCCTTAGACGACTGGGCCACCCGTGCCCCTCTGACAAGTGTAAACATGGGGTATACGTGATCTAGACATACGTGATCTAGACTAATAAGTATTACTGTTGGGGAGATTCCAAAACAAGCTGCTACCGGTACATAAGGAGAACTTCAAAATATATATGCTGGAGAAATCAATTTGTTAAGCATAATTTTCACTGTATCTACAACTTTTCACCCCAACAATGAGAAATGTCACATCGATTGCCAAGAAATGACATGTCACATCGATTGCCAAGAAATAACTTGAGTCCAAGCTGTGCAAATATGCCAACGGTTGGGATGAAATTAAAACATATATCTGCTGAAGGTGATATGATAACTTCATTTTGAAAAACAATGTTTTTCGCACCATTTTTTTTAAATAGTCAAGACCATGAGTATTTAATCTTGAACTTCAGTAATATTTGTAAAGGGCTCGGTTCCAAATTAAAATATGAGGTATCTAATCTACAGTAGGTTCACCTCCTCAATACCTGTAAATTAATTTTCAACTAGATGATAGTCCGTAATTAAAATTGGTAACCAACTGCATTTGAGACAGAAGTGCTTTCTGATTAATATTATTAATTATTAGGAGACAAGACTACATTTTTTAAGTAAGAGCACAGGCCTATATAATCTAAGTCCATGGTTAGATGTAATACACACAGATTTAAAAACCTGTCAATTTCATTCAAAATAGATGGGTCTTATGCAGTCATCTGCAAAAGCAGGACTCAACAGCACCAGCAGACCAATCAGAATGCAGGATAAATTGTATCCTCCCAATATTGGGGACAAATATCACAAGCTACTGGCCTCAGATGCTCGTCAGCATCATCAGCGATCACTTTAATCCCAGCACTGCTCGAGTCTGCCCGACTCAAGAACTGGCCACTGATGCTCGTCAGCATCATCAGCGATCACTTTAATCCTGGCACTGCTCCAGCCTGCCTGACTCAGGAACTGGCCACTGATGCTCGTCAGCATCATCAACATTGCACAGCCACACGAGCATTAATACAAACATCACACACTGCTTCTATCAACCGAAATGATTCCCAGCAATCAGGGTAAAGGAATCATGCAAATTTGTTCCGACATATGTCACAATTTGTGAGAAATAGAACCTGCAACTAGCTGTTAATTTCACCTCACGGGAGCGTGATGAACTGCATACAGAAATATTCTAATCCATCGACCATTTGATAACACCCAAATTTCAGCAAATGTCAACATGAGTTAGGAACATTATCAGTCATCAATTCATTACAGTCAGTAATGATAGCAAAGTGATCACAGTGTTTTGTATTTCTGCCTCGATAATCAAACCAGATCTCTCCGCAGGAATTGGGATGGATTGTTACGAGTTTAAGCTTTTTGTTTTCTTGTTTGTTTAAACCTGCATTCAGCAATATTCCAGCTGTATGATGGCGGTCTGTATATAATCAAGACTGGACAAGACAATCCAGTGGTTGACATCATGAGCATCAATCTACGCAATTGGGATACAATGACATGCATCAACCAAGTCGGCGAGTCTGACCACCTGATCCAGTCAGTCGCCACTTGCAACAACATGTTGCTGAAGACCAATTCTAACCCAGATCTTGACAGGGTGCTCCTGGTTGTAAAATGGTCCCCCAACGCATACTAGGACCTCGATTTTAATGCTGGGGACGACAAAACATTATTGCAGAATGCCCCCAAGACAGACAAATATATATAGACCAAGTAAATCTCTGTCTAAGGCCAAAATCTATATATTAGATTTTCATCTAAATCACTAAAAAATTTACACATTTTATCTTTATATTACATATGTCGTAGAACTGTTCAGTATCTGTGAACAATAACTGTCGATGGATGAGATTCACATGAAGCATGAATGTTTGGTATGACGACATATAATTAAAGTGTATTTTACCAAGGATGAAGGTGACACATGTAGCAATTGTCTTCATCAATAGAGTTGAATACTCCCCAGGGAGCTGAGAATGAATATTGAGTGCCCATTGATCCACTGACCGAGATATTAATTATGTAAAGCACCCGTGAGCAGCATAACTGAAACAAGGCGCTGTATTAATATTATCCACTGCCACAAAATGGGGCGGGGTATTTAGGAACAGAGTTCATCCGCCCGTCCATCCGCTGTGCACAGCACCAGGTGCCACCACAACAGGAATAAGAAAAGTACCAAAGAAACAAGCTCAACGTAACCATGGCAACAACTTGTAGTGGGAAGATACATTGATTTATCAGTGGATCGCAATTTATTACTTCTTGATACAAGTATCGATCACAGTACCTAAGTAAAAAATATTGATTCTACCTTAGATGTTTTCTTTAATAACTGTTAAACCAAACACTAATTAGCAGTGAAAGTTTTTTTAGTTGTTCAAACTAGTATGTAACCAAATAAACAGATGTGTAACCAAATAAACAGTTGTGGGAAAGAGCCTTCCAACATTAATGTAAAATACTGAAACACATTTTTTGACTACCGTTGAACTTTGAAAATTTAAAAAAAAAAATTTAATTTTTAAAAATGGAAATAAAAATAAAATTTGCGTGAAACTTTATGATGAGGACAGTGCCTGAGAACCAAGACTACTATTTTTTTTAGCCTTATGTACCATGTTTTAGAGCTTATGCAAGCATCGTTATACGTATCGGATCGTGAGCAAGATATCATGGGTATGTATCAGACCGCACAGTTGGTTTATCATCCCAGCCCTGCAACATCTTCCTATCATATCAATATATTTGCCTGTGTTTGTACAAGAAAACACAATGAGAAGGGTCAAAATCAAAGAAATATATCACCAGTGAACGTCATGAAGATTTGTTGAATTGAGCCATGTATACAACATACATAACATCAACCCCATCAGCATGATCTCAGTTATCTGATAATCTGATTTCATGCTCAGACTCACTCAACAGAGGAGAAGTCTGGAGTACAGAATAACACAGTATTGACCAGAATGTGAGATCCCCTGTGCAAGCAGCACATATGGTGAGTGCTTAGCAGTTCATCTTATAATACCATCACCACTGAACCTGTTCACATACAAATGTTATAATACCAATCAACTCTGAGTGAGTTGGGTTTAATGCCGCTTTTTAACATTATTCCAGTCATATCACGGCGTGTCAGCTTGATGTGGGAGGAAAACCCGAAGTGATGCAGGTCTCAGACGTTTACGTCGGTTAAACCCGGGTATGGTGCTGACAAACCTAGAAACATAATCAGGGCAAACCGGGATTTGAACCAACATTTCTGGCGTGCCCAAGGGATGCAACTCTGCACAGCGAATCGTGGCGCCTTAGACCACTGGGCCACCCGTGACCCCCAATCAACTCTGAACTTATACCTACGTGTTATACAATATCACAGTATATCGTGGGTGTATATCATTATCATGTGTGTTTATATATCAGTGTTCCGCTTGCTTTTGAAACTGCCAGTCAAAAAAGCAAAACAGGACTGACAACACTGAAAATTACCAGTCGCCACTGTTTATTGTCAGTTCTTACTTTCAACAAATAAAAAACGTTTGAAGATTACCTGCTATTAATTCTTTCAACATCATGTTCAATGCAATGACGTCATCTCTGAAGTAACATAGTTGGAACTACACATCATTCACACAAAGTTCAGTCACAATTTTCTCTTGCACTTCTGCACTATAAATAGACAAGGGGAAGCCCTCATTATAACAGACAAGCTGGCTTTGTTCGAAAAATATACCTATATGAAGTAAGTAAGTGAGCTGGGTTTAATGCCACTTTTAACAGTATACCAGTTATATCACGGCGTGTCAGCTTAATGTGGGAGGAAAGCCCGAAGTGATGCAGGTCTCAGACGTTTACCACTTCGGTGAAACCCACGAGCACGGGTATGGTGCTGACAAACCTAGAAACATAATCGGGGCGAACCGGGATTCGAACCCATAATTATAGGTTTCTGGCGTGCCAAGGGACGCAAATCTGCACAGCGAATCGCAGTGCCTTAGACGACTGGGCCACCCATGCCCCGTATTTTTAAGTAGTTTCGAAAGTTTAATACTTCAGTGAGAGAAAAATACTTCAACCACTAAGCTACCTCACCACCCCTTGTTTAGCCTAGTATGCTCAACTAGTAGTAGTCATACAATAACACGGACATCATTTTAAAGTGTTGCTAAGGGCCATCTTCAGGATAGCAGACTCAAACATCTTGGCACAGACTGGTAACTGTTTTCGTGACATAGGCTCACATTAACAATGTTAAAGTCAGCAAACAATAAACAATTTGATTATGCATCTTATAATATGCAACAGATAACAACCAGAATTATAAGCACATTTCATTCTTCAGCAATGGTCATCATATCACCAAACACAAACACAAGTAAAAGAAAACTTTGTAACCATGGTAACAGAGTGTAAACATTGGGAAACTTGGAAAACAACCTTGACAAGGTATCCAGTAGTTTGAGATATGTCATTGTTTTGTTTGTTTGTTTGTTTTTTAATGCAGCACTCAACAATATTCCAGCTACATGATGGCAACCGGATCTGGACCAGACAATCCAGCTATTGACATCATGAACATCGATCTACGCAATTGGGATACAATGACATACATCAAGCAAGTCAGAGTGAGTGAATGAGTGAGTTTGGTTTTACGCCGCTTTTACCAATATTCCAGCAATATCACGGCGGGGGACACCAGAAATGGGCTTCACACAATGTACCCATGTCGGGATTCGAACCCGGGTCTTCGGCGTGACGAGCGAACGCTTTAACCACTAGGCTACCCGACCGCCCAGCAAATTCAGAGAGCCTGACCACCTGATGCCATTAGATGCCTCTTACGATAAGCATGGATTGCTGAAGGCCAATTCTAGATTGGATCTTCATGGAGAAGACATGTGATTCACTAGATTGAGTGAATGAATGTTGTTTTATGCTGATGTGTGTACTTTTCCAGCCACATCTACTAAAATGGTGACATATATGATTGAGTCTGAATCAGGCAAACTAGTGATTGATACCTGTGGTGAGTTGAGACTGTACAAGACAAACCAATGGTCAATAACATGAACATCATCTAATCCTTTGTTAACTTTGTGCTACATCTGCCACTTCACATCATAACTACCCATTGCCTTTCCTATATAGTAGGTAGCTTTGCATACAGTGTGTGAGTGAGTTTGGTTTTACGCCGCTTTTAGCAATATTCCAGCAATATCACGGCGGGGGACATCAGAAATGGGCTTCACACATTGTACCCATGTCGGGAATCGAACCCGGGTTTTCGGCGTGATAAGCGAACGCTTTAACCACTAGGCTACCCGACTGCCCCCTTTGCTTACAGCATTGTAGGATTACAATTTCTGGCCTAAATTCTTCCTTGTAATCACCACCTTGTGAGGCTCATAGCCTGGGCCACCGTGATTCATGAGTGTAGGCTGATCAAGACAAATCTGGACAATTTTAAAAGCATCTTACATGTCTTAAGTGCCGATAGAAATCATGTCCCGATTTTAAGTAGCTGTGGTAAAAAAAACTGTATATCTGTGCTGCTCCTTAGAAACGATTTGGTTATCGATTTGTCGTAATACACCCCAGACGGCTTAGTGTTTAGTGTTTTTAAAATACTGCCCTGATCCAAATTTGCATTGCACTTTATATGCTTCAGCAAACTTTATACGTAATGCTCTAAAAAGGCAATGCAATTTGATTCACTTCCTAAGACACTTGCCTTCAATTACAAGTACGTATATTTTAGACAGTGCAATAATATATTTACTTATCAAGTTTGTGACTGGTCTGGGAAAGATCCACACCCTCTCTATGATTCCAACAGAATCAAATCAAATGTTGCTTGATAAAAAAAACAAGTACACATATTTGAAGGCAAGTGTTTTAGGAAGCGAATCTTACTGCAGTTTTTGTTGGATTATGATTCATGTATATTACGGGTGGGTTGTTATGGTGGTATGGTCCGAATAAGGAATTTATCATAAAAACTCTATTGAACAGCCAATAGATCTCTGTGTAGCGATAAGTCAAAACAAAAATCTTTTATAGGGAGCAGAACAGAGAAATTGTGACCACTCTATATTTAATTTTTAACCACCTTACGATATATTGCCTTTGACGAGTTCTGTTCTATAGCCACCTTTGAGTGTATCAAAAGTATGTGATGGTTTGTTTTGATGTGTGTACGTGGGCAGGTCTGTGGCACTTTTCTTTTAAATATGTTTTATTATTTCCGCAACATATCTAGGCATACAACCATTATAAATGGGAGTTTGTTTACCTCAACTGTGTGTTCTTCAAGACGCTTATCGTTTCCTTTTCCATTGGAATTC
Source organism: Haliotis rufescens (assembly GCF_023055435.1). NCBI lineage: Eukaryota > Metazoa > Mollusca > Gastropoda > Lepetellida > Haliotidae > Haliotis > Haliotis rufescens. Next base: position 7,588,665 of record NW_025963902.1, read on the forward strand.
CCTCCCCCTGAAGCCATTTTGTATTCAGAATTGGATCTAATTAAACTTTCATGTATTTCTGTGTTGTGTTATCCTGGCGTCTTAACGCGCAATCAGGATAGATGCAATTTCCAGACTTCGTCAGGACATCTCATACTTCTACACAAACATTCCCTCGATCAACATTCAACAACCTGATGCAGTACAGAGAGCTGTCAAATTCAAGGAATTTGATTGGTCGATAAAACTTGTTTGACACATTCATGAAGTTCTGTCAACATGGGAAAGTAATATCATATGATTAAATGAAGGGATTATTTACAAAACAGTATTTTGTAAAAGAAGCATTTTATCATGTTGAATATAAATCCATTCCATTTGTAGATAACTATTCAGTTCGGAACAATAAACCGGAAGTACGCGCCACAAGTTAAAAGTGCCCTGTTGTATAATGTCAAAATCGAATGGTGTACTTGATAACATTTCGTAATTATGAAGTTTGTAGTATATACTACATTTTAATTATTACAACCAGTACTCTCTGTAGTGTCAAAGAAATTTTCAGTATTGGAGTGTTACGTTGAAAACCGAGTACTAGTGCACATTTGCTGTAGCCATTTTCCATGGGTAGCTAATGATGACATTACACCGGACGTAATAAAGGCATGAATGGAAAGTACATGGTGTGGACTGTGTTTGGCTAGGAATGTTTACAGACATCAAGCTCAGGTGACCTTCAGGAGATTCGCCGCTAGGATGTCAGGGGACTTCACGGATAATAAAAACAAGTTTTATCGAGTTGTTTTGACCGGTGGTATGTATAAGCTTTATTCACGATCAATGTCTTTTTTATCTATTGGTTATAGGCTAATGGACATATGAACATCTTCAGCCGTGTGATGTTATAGGTTACGCATGGTATACTAAGCTTAGCGGGAACCTATTTACGTCGCGACCACGTGTTTTCAATCTTACGCATACACAGCACTGATGATGAAATAAGACGCCCGGAGCGCCGCGCGAGCCTGGCAACCGTGGACTGCGTGATAGCCTATTTACTGTTAATTCGTGAATTTAACTAGGCCTATTTCATAGGCATTGTGTCGGATTTTGTGTTCGAAAATGGCTACTCACTGACAGCGATATATTAAATATAAAATATATGAACTTGATATTGTTTTTAATAAATCCATGTTTTAGAAAAATGATATGATTTTTAATCAGGGTAATCTTAATCATCTTAAAGGGGCACTGATCTAACGCAATTCCCCGGGACTGGTTGTTGCCTTTGTTATTGTTTTTTCCCAGTGAGTACCCGGATGTATAGCAGAAATCTAGACTAGTTCGCGACCTCTGCTGCGCCATTCGTAAGCGCATTTGTCACTTGTATGGGTAGTAATAAGGGCGTATGGTCACATTGATCAACAAAATGAAATACAGTTTTCACTGTATGGATACTTTTTTTAGTATTAAACTATGACCATCTGGGGTATTTCCAAATGACGACATCCGATGAGCTCCGCCGTTCTTTTTGTCTGTTTGTTTAGGTTGAAGAAATTAATTAACATGCGCCCTTTGTCGAAATCTTTGTAGATCACGGTTAACCAATCAGTGTTTATGCAAAAATGTGTAAAACAAATATTGCCTCCAGCCTCCAAGTTTATTTAGCTGTCCTTGCAGACGGTAGCCCAGTCTCTGGTCACGCTCAGTTGCGTTGCGTATCATCCGGGTACTCACGGGGAAAAAACAAAAACAAAGGCAACAACCAGTCCGGGGAATTGCGTTAGATCAGTGCCCCTTTAATGTTATCAACAAATCGGAATCTGTATCCTAGCTGGTATAGATCTAGATCTATATGGTAGATCTACATCTGTGACTCTACATGTTCAATATAGCCAGAACGTAATTTTGTTACCAAGTGAGTAAACATTGTTAAATGATGCAGTCAAATATATCTCAGCTGTATCACATTTGCCTGTAGGCTACATGTTGTTTGGCCACACTTTTTATATAGAATGTTTTGCTTTAATGATGTTTGTTTTTTTATATAAGTGGTTCCATGTATTATTGCATTGTTCACACAAAATTGGCAAATTATCCAAATGTTTGCTTAAGCATATATTTTGACTGAGTATGGAGAATTCTGAAATATTACTTGCAGTTGCTTGGGAATACTCTCAGTTCCAAAATGTTAGCTGCTCATACTATCCAACCACTCGTTTTCTTTGCCCAGTTTATTTGACATTACAGTCTGTCAGTGGACAATCAGCAGTGTTAGAAATTGGCACTAGTCCTATAGTCAGAGCTCCAGATAAGGTTTTGGTGTTGTGGGTATTTTACCCATGCATTTAAAAATCATTGGGTATCAGTAATTCTATCTGGGTATTCAAATTTCTGTTACCCACTAGTTTTTACACATGTGGGTATTTAAGTTAAATATTTAAAAACACTATTCATAATGTTCATCTCGGCCCTGCAAACTGGTTTAGTGTGGGTTCGAGAGCTTTATAGGACTTTATATAGCTTTATAACACCACGATACTTCCACAAGAAAGTGTGATGGCACAAGGTTTATTTTTGTAGCGTATCTGTAATTTTCGTTGCGTATTTGATACGCTTGGATTTTATTTTACTGCATATTTCTGAATTTCTGATGCATATTTTACGCAGATGCGCAGCTTATCTGGAGCTCTGTATAGTCCTTGCCAAAATGCCCAATAGTTAATGTATCATAAGGACTCATAGAAATTTGTCATTTTTGAGGGTTTTGCTATATGTTATCATTATCATGATTATAAGGACTAGAGGACAAAAACTGTTAGTTTCTATTGCTGCAATCACTCTTACCTAAAACAAAATTACCCTGCCATCATGATATTGAACTGCATGTTTTTATCTTGGCAGAATATATAAAGCATTAATTGATTCTTTATCATGTTTGTCGTATTTATTTTGCATATCTATTCTCTGTGCATTGACCATGTTTATTCACATTGAATAATTTATATGTCATGCTAATGTGGGTCTCCAGATTTTTGTCATTTTCTGGTCCCCCTCCCCCCCCTTCCAAGGGGACGGGAGACGTAAATATTGATATTGGCTCAATGCCAACAGTTTCAACAAACTTCACTGGTGCCTTTTGCTATTTTGAAATTTGTATGAATTTTATTTTGTTACATTTCCATGGAACGATTTGGACATAGTCTCAATCAATTCTAGGCTTTGTTTCCGAGCCATAACTCTCAATCCAATGAATATGTTAGCATGAAATTATACCTGTACCAGACCATATGCTCAACTATTGCCCTTTCGTATTTTTCAATTTTCAATGTTTTAGGTTGTTGTGTTTCCAAGAAACAATTTGGACAGTCTAAAACAAGTAGTGTGTGTTTCCAGCCCAAACTCTACATTTAATGAATATTTCTGCATGAAACCATTATCTTTCTCCACCCAATTTGTTGTTATTGTTTTTTTTTTATTTGCAAACACGTTTACGGTTACAACTTGAACTAATTATCCCCCCAAAAAGTGAGTGGAGACATATATTTTCTAATAAAAACACATTCTAGTTTTATTTATTTTTGTTCAAAATAGGGATTTTACTTACATTCTGACTTTTTTTTCAAATTCAGAGGTATTTTCACAAGTATTTTGAGATTGCGTTCAATACAATAATATAATAAGTGGTCCAGTCATCTAAGGCGCAATGATTTGCTGTTCAGAGTTTCGTCCCTTGGGCATGCCAGAAACCTATGATTGTGGGTTCGAATCCTGGTTTGCCCCAATTACGTTTCTAGGTTTGTCAGCACCATACCCGTGCTCGTGAGTTTCACTGAAGTGGTAAACGTCTGAGACCTGCATCACGTTGGGCTTTCCTCCCACATTAAGCTGACATGCCGTGATATAACTGGAATACTATTAAAAGCGGCGTTAAACAAACTCACTCACTCACTCACTCACTCACTCACTCACTCACTCACTCACTGGTCTTGTTATCAGTGAAATATAGGTTGCGTCTACAAAGCTATACTATACTATATTAACAATTTAACATGAATTGGGAATAGTTTTTATTCCAATGTAAGAATATTTACTGACATTTGCTGCAGACTTGGGGTTGAATTTTGGCCTCTGTTGAGGTCTATATAAATCCTTGACATATTTATTTTCTCTTTGCATAAACATATATACAGCTGCTAGTGGTGTAAAGCTTGCCTCATTCTCTCTGTTGCAGGCCCCTGTGGAGGGAAGACGACAGGGCAGGCCAGGCTCAGTACATTCTTTGAAAACCTAGGATGGAAGGTGCAGTGTTTGTTGTGATGTGGCTTTACAGAGCCTCCGATATGGCTTTACAGAGCCTCCGATATGGCTTTACAGAGCCTCCAATATGGCTTTACAGAGCCTCTGATATGGCTTTACAGAGCCAAATACCTTGTACCTTGAATTTTATTGATTTATACTGAAAATAATGGAATAATACTCTCACTCACTCACTCACTCACTCACTCACTCACTCACTCACTCACTCACTCACTCACTCACTCATTCTCTCACCCACCCATGGGGAATTGGCCCAGTCGTCAAAAGCGCCGCAATTCGCTGTGCAGAGTTGCGTCCCTTGGGCATGCCAGAAACCTATGATTGTGGGTTCGAATCCCGGTTCGCCCCGATTATGTTTCTAGGTTTGTCAGCACCATACCCGTGCTCGTGGGTTTCACCGAAGTGGTAAACGTCTGAGACCTGCATCACTTCGGGCTTTCACTCACCATGTGGGGAATATCACCCATTATCCAAACCTATGCTGGTTGTAAGGGGTGACTTATATAAATTGGTTGTCAGGAATATTGCTGATTGCAGTGTTAAACAACAAACAAACATTTATTATCATCCAACATCAGGAATAAGTTGTTTGTTGTTTAACGCCGCACACAGCAATATTCCAGTATATGACGGCAGTCTGTCCCTAATCAAGTCTGGACCAGACAATCCAGTGATTGACATCATGAGCATCAATCTACACAATTGGGATACAATGACATGCATCAACCAAGTCAGCGAGCCTGACCACCTGATCCCGTTAGTCGCCTCTTACGAAAAGCATAGTCGCCTTGTACGGCAAACATGGTTTGCTGAAGACCTATTCTACCCCGGATCTTCACAGGTCTAATCAGAATTAACTAGGATGTAGAGCTTTATTTTATTGAGTTGACACAAGCCATCATTGTCAATTTGTGAAATTGTAGACTTTGGTATAATGTGGAATAATTACGATGGCTGAGTCTATATTTGTTTTATGTGGTGTAAGTGCAGACTGTATGTGCACCAGCTGCTGTTCTGCCAGAAAGAAATCAAGCTATTAACATGATAAAGTTACCATGGTTACATGTTTTTGCATGATAGAGGAATGAGTTACTCATTGAAGTAAGGTATAATGGCATTTATTATATACTTCAGCGTGAAAGACTGATTTTTCTGAAGTTGAGAAAAGTGATAATTTCATAGCAGTGAACATAACACTTGATATTACACTGCAGTGAACATAACACTTTTACGGAACTATTGTCATACAAGAGTTACTTCACCTTTAATTGTCTCCCTTTGTCGTAAGTGACAAGCCCATGCACAAACTGTTGACATTCTTTTTACGTTATTGACAGGGACAGCATTGACAGGGAAAATATTGACGGATGGTCATTTATGGAATTAATATCACTTCTAGCCGTTTATTCTTCTCTCAAAAGTGTTTCTTTATAAACTGTAAATCTCACATTTAACTCATCAATCGAGACTTTTAGCTTCGCAAAGCGCCATTTTTGTTACTTGACCAGCGTGTATTCTTTCACTTCTCTCAGCGGACTCCTAGTATTCAAGAATATTTTTTGTTAAAGTTGATTTTGTATGTAATCATATCGAAATGTATGATAAAGAATTATGGTGACCCTAAATATTTTTTGATAGTTTTGTTTATATTTCTTATGATTTTGCAAACACGAAACTACTTTTTAAGTCACAAATACAACCGTCCCAGTGTGTCAGGTAGGGAGAATATACGTTTCAAGGTTTTACATTTGTATTGATCTAGTTTAATTTTCAGGTAGACAACTGCACAAAAAGTATACAATAAATAGGATATTCCTTGTGTCCAGTGAAATATGCCACTCATGAAAATATCTCCTTCCTACATTGTAGATATCACTGCAATCATGGCAATGAAATTGCATCACGATGCTTTGCAATGTTTTTTCAAACTAAGGTTTGCTGGCACAACTTCTAAATTGAGGACTCGATCAAATACATCATCAATGTCTAAGGCTTTGTCTGGGATCTTTCGGAGCTTCTCCCATTGACAGTCTATACATTGAGGCTGAAGAACCATCACTTAAACCAAGCTGTATTAAACTTCACAGTATATGACAAAGTCACATTCCACTGTGTTCAACCCTGCATAGGGCGGTCGGGTAGCCTAGTGGTTAAAGCGTTCGCTCGTCACGCTGAAGACCCGGGTACGATTCCCGACATGGGTACAATGTGTGAAGCCCATTTGTGGTGTCCCCCGCCGTGATATTGCTGGAATATTGCTAAAAGCGGCGTAAAACAATACTCACTCACTCACTCAACCCTGCATACAGCTGTGTGTTTAATCCCCTTTATGAGTATCTGAATATTAGATAGATTTTATTTTATCTTGGAATAAGAATTAAACCTTTTATTTCTGCTGCTAACATTGATCTTGAAACTATATCCCCTTTCCAGTTGCTGTCTTCTCCTCCTTGGCAATTGGTAAAGCCAAAAGTAGACCTGTCATTGACCAACTAAAGAAATCGGAAACAAATCAATTACAGTACCAACAAGAATATAATCAGTTAAATACGTACGATACTTATAAATCAATATTTACAGATGGATCCAAGGATGGTGATGCTGTTGCCAGCGCCACTGTCTTTTGATCCCAAACTATATCAACTAGATTAGTCTGTCTTACAGACCCTGATACAAATATATATCAAATACAGCCCATGCAAGTCTATAATGTTTGGCAAGTCTAGATCACTGCAGTATCAGTATATCTGAAAATGAAGGGAGTCACTGGGCTACTTTTTATTATATTTTTATTAAGATAACTGAACAACTGTTTTTTATGTACGATATGTTCATTTCAGAGACTAGATGTTAGTCTACAACTAGATTACCAGATGACTCTTCCATTTTTACAGCCGAATCAAAGGCCATTTTAACAGCTCTAGAATATATCCAACAGTCTAACATCAGCAATTCATTATTTGTTCAGACTCTCTGTCCTTTCTTAAGTCAATTAAAAATAATTCGTGTCAGCATCCAGTTTTACTCGACATCATTGAATTACATAATATCCTTGCTACAGGCTAATATGACATAATCTTTTGCTGGTAACCCAGCCATGTTGGAATCGTTGGTAACACAATGGCAGATGCTGCAGCTAAAGCAGCTAAAGCAAATCTGTGACATCACTTCTAATTCCATACAGCGATTATAAACCTGTGATCAGATGTTGCATCCGAGACCTGATGCAATAGAAGTGGGACACCCAAGTAGGTATAAATAAATTACATCAAATTAAACCAATTATCGGTTACACCTACTTGGGTTGTCAGTCAAAATTTGAACAGATGTCATAATATGGCGATGTCGTATTGGCCACTGCAGATACACTCATGAATATTTAATTGAAAGGTGAAGATCCACCATCTTGTATCCCTTGTGATGAGAGAATCACGGTCAAGCATGTCCTGCTTGACTATGTTGATTTTGCCTAAACAAAGGTTAAATATTTGAAATCATCATCTGTCAAGGATCTTTTTAATTGTATTAATTCCCATTTATTTATTTTTTATATTTTTAAATTTTTTTAAAAAGAAATAGAATTTGTAAAATTAATTTTGAAACATATGTTTTGTAATTAATAAATGATCTTTTTAGACTGGTAGAAGGAAATTAGTTAACTGAGATTGTTAATGGATGTACCCTTGATGGGGGTTGAAGTAGTGTAAAATGATTGTCCCCCAGAGAGGGTATGTAAGACCACGTCCTTCGAAGAAATTTTTCTCTGCCACATTTTTAATCGTAGAATATGTTCATTTAAATTTGGCTAAATTTGACAATCATTGCCAACACCTGAAGGGATGATGTCAATCTTGCTGGGTTCCATGCAGGTAGAAAAGGTACTGTAAGTCCCCATGGACCCTAGTATGGTGATCTACCTTCAGTTTCTGGCAATCTGTAGCCCTTTTTTATTATGTATTGTTACATATAGTGATATCTTTTTATGGTTGTATGCTAGTTTTAAATATTAATCTAGCTATTTTATCATGTTTATTGTGCATCATTTTAATCTAAATACATGTATTCTTAACGTATAACTTCTCATCACGATATGGCTGAAATATTGCCGATGTGACGTTAAATATTAACTCACTCACTCACTCCAAATTGAGGGGTTGTCGGATCAGTTAACAGGCAATATTACATTGTATTGTATTTATTAATATGGAAAATATAGGGTTAGCATCGTCAAAGTAGGGTGTTTTGATTAACATATTTGATTAAACAGACCTGTGAAGATCCGGGTTAGAATAGGTCTTCAGAAACCCACGCTTGTCGTAAGAGGCAACTAAGGGAATCGGGGGGTCAGACTCGCCAACTTGGTTGATGCATGTCATCGTATCCCAATTGCATGGATTGATGCTCATGATGTCAATCACTGGATTGTCTGGTCCAGACTTGACTATTTATAGACTACTATCATCATATAGCTGGAATATTGCTGAATGCGGCGTTAAACTAAAAAAACACAAAAAAACACATTTGATTTAATGGGTTAGTGGACCTATACATGAAGTACAGGACCCGTGAAGATCCGGGGTTGAATAGGTCTTCAGCAACCCATGCTTGCTGTAAAAAGCGACTAATGGAATCGGGTGGTCAGGCTTGCTGACTTGGTTGATGCATGTCATTGATCCCAGTTGCGTGGATCGATCCTCATGATGTCAATCACTGGGTTGTCTGGCCCAGAATTGATTATTTACAGACCGCCGTCATATAGCTGGAATGTTGCTGAATGCGGCGTTAAACAACAAACAAACAAACATACAACAATGTACAGATGAAGATACCAAGAATACACAGTCCGCTCAAATAAACAATGATAAAAGAAACGTAAAATACATTTAAAAAAAACAAAAAAACGCATTTGTGCAGATAGTAGTACCTGGATACCTGCAGTATATAAATGTATAATATAATAATAATAATAACATAACACAGGGATTTATCTGGGATTCCTTTGACATTGCGTATTAATTGCATTCAATAATGTAAACTAAGCATTTAGTGAGTGAGTATGGTTTTACGCCGCTTTTAGCAATATTCCAGCAATATCACGGCGGGGGACACCAGAAATGGGCTTCACACATTGTACCCATGCCGGGAATCGAACCCGGGTCTTCGGCGTGACGAGCAAACGCTTTAACCACTAGGCTACCCGACCGCCCCACTAAGCATTTAAGTCTCTTCCTCTTTATAATGTTTTTTGGTGGCAGTTGGTTAGCCTAGTGGTTAAAGTGTTGACACTCACTCACTCACTCACTCACTCACTCACTCACTCACTCACTCACTCACTCACTCACTCACTCAAATATTTACAGGCTGCCATCATATTGTTGGAATTCTGCTGACACAGCATTTTAACATTTTGACAATATTTGATAATGGTCATCGTCCATCCTCTTTGTAATAGACCACCTCCGTGGTCTAGTGGTAGAGCTTACGCCCAGAGAGCGGAAGGTCCAGGGTTCGATCTCCGGCCGTGTCATACCAAAAGACATTAAAAGATGGTACTTGTTGTTACCCTGTGTGGGGCTCGGCATTAAGGGGCTAAAACAAGAACTGGTCGGCTCGGAGTCAGTTTACTGTGTCTGAGTGGGGTATTCATGTTAAACTGCGGCATGGTATCTCAGTGGGCTAGCACTGTAAATCGGCATCAGTCCGGACTAGTACAAGCAGCCACACACACACACACACACATGCATGCACGTCGCTATATAAGTGCAATAATCTTGGACGCGACGCTAAACCCCATTTCACCTCACCTCCTCTTTGTAACTAGTGCTTCTGTCATCAGGTCGAAGTGTTATTACAATATCTGTCATCAGTATGTGAAATCGCGACAATTGTTAACAGATAGAATTTATGGTCTCTGGTGTCATGGGAAATAATTAGGGTGGCTGATTCCGTTCATGTATTGGTTGCTTGGGATGAATAGGTACCAGCTGTTGTGAGAATAGTGTTGATGTAAATCTGAAGTTACAGGAATAATTAGTGGAATAATGAGTAGAAATACTATTAAACTCAGCACATTCATTGTAAAAAGCAATCATAAGAATCATCTATATATCATGTTCATGGTAAATTCAAAGGATCTGTTGTTTGCTTTGTAAGCAAAACATGCAGGAAAAAACAAAGGACCTGAACTTAGTATTGGGCAAGTGCCAGAGTCGTTTAGTATTGGAATGACTGTATGCCAATCCACAGGAGTCTGTATCTAAAAATAGACGCCATCATGCATATTCATGACCCTTCGGGCTCGCGTGTGGAGATGGTCATGAATATGCATGAGGGCGTCTATTTTTAGATACAGACTCCTGTGGCCAATCTCATCCACCAGCTCCCTAATGTGTGTGTGTGTGTGTTGCATATACCCCTGTAGTCATAGAAGTCCTGTCCCTAGAATACTGGACCATTACTACTTTATATCACACGTTATATTTGGGATAACACTTTCTGAGTAAAGTACAGATTCTCGTACTTTTCAGGGGTTGAGTCCTGTCCGGGAGTGTGGGTTTGAATCCCGGACGGGATTCAACCCAAAAATATATGAGAATCTGTACTTTAGTCAGAAAGTGTTATCCAAAATAAAACATTTGTTACATTTGACCACTTTCTAAATGGCATGGTGTGTGCACATTACTACTTAAGTAATATTTTTCTTTGGCCCTTCCTACGACCTCCCTATTTTGTCCTGTGCCCCTATAGTAATATGGGTTATAGCTGAAACTGCACCTCAGCAAAACGGCACTTCGTCTAAAGCGAAATTGTCTCCTTATATTTTATTACCTTGGTACTGAAATACATGAAATAAAACTCACATGGTCACTTGCAAACACAAATAATTGTCCATGACCTCCCAGTGTTGACCTGTGACCCTGTAGAAGTGCTAACCTTGTCCACGACCTCCCTGTGTTGACCTGTAGAAGTACAAGTCCTGGCCATGACCTCCCTGTGTTGACCTGTGACCCTGTAGAAGTGCTAACCTTGTCCACGACCTCCCTGTGTTGACCTGTAGAAGTACAAGTCCTGGCCATGACCTCCCTGTGTTGACCTGTGACACTGTAGAAGTACTTACCTTGTCCATGACCTCCCTGTGTTGACCTGTGACCCTGTAGAAGTACTAGTCCTGGCCATGACCTCCCTGTGTTGACCTGTGACACTGTAGAAGTACTAACCTTGTCTACGAGCTCCCTGTGTTGACCTGTGACACTGTAGAAGTACAAGTCCTGTCCATGACCTCCCTGTGTTGACCTGTGACCCTGTAGAAGTACTAGTCCTGGCCATGACCTCCCTGTGTTGACCTGTGACCCTGTAGAAGTACTAACCTTGTCCATGACCTCCCTGTGTTGACCTGTGACCCTGTAGAAGTACAAGCCCTGATCATGACCTCCCCTAGTTGACCTGTGACCCTGTAGAAGTACTAGTCCTGTCCATGACCTCCCTGTGTTGACCTGTAACCCTGTAGAAGTACTAACCTTGTCCATGACCTCCCTGTGTTGACCTGTGACCCTGTAGAAGTACTAACCTTGTCCACGACCTCCCTGTGTTGACCTGTGACACTGTAGAAGTACTAACCTTGTCCATGACCTCCCTGTGTTGACCTGTGACCCTGTAGAAGTACTAACCTTGTCCATGACCTCCCTGTGTTGACCTGTGACCCTGTAGAAGTACTAATTTTGTCCATGACCTCCCTGTGTTGACCTGTGACACTGTAGAAGTACTAACCTTGTCCATGACCTCCCTGTGTTGACCTGTGACCCTGTAGAAGTACTAACCTTGTCCATGACCTCCCTGTGTTGACCTGTGACCCTGTAGAAGTACAAGCCCTGATCATGACCTCCCCGTGTTGACCTGTGATTCTGATTCAATACAATCCTGTGTCAGGTAATGTTTCTTTTTGTTCAGGTTTTCCGGTGTCCGGAAGCTGCAATGATCTTCTTGAGGTAAGTCCTTCATATCAGGCCAGGAAGATACTACTGTCTATTCCTCAGATTCAGGCAGGAGTTGAACACTCACAGTTTCGGTTCACACATTTAAATTCTTTTGGTGGAAGTTATGGCTCTGAATGGTTGGATAGGTTTTCGACAACGTTGTTATGTCACAACATTGGGCGGATTCTGAGGATGTGTGAGGGCATGGGTGGCCCAGACGTTTAATTCGCCACAGTTTGTCTCGCAGAGTTGCATCCTTTGAGCACATCAGAAACCGTTGATCGCGGGTTCAAATTCCGGTTCACGTCGATTATTTTTCAAGGTTTGTGCTTGTGGGTTCACCAAAGTGTGAGACCTTCATCACTTGGGCTTTCCTCCCACATTAGGCTGACATGCCATGATATAACTGGAATACTGTTAAAAGTGGCGTTAAACCCAACTGACGAGACTATCCTGACATAACACAAATACAAAGTCCATCATGTTAAGTGAAACAGATTCCATATTTTATGTCATGATAAACATGACCATATTGGTGTCTCCCTCACCCAGCATTGTTATTTGAGCAAAGTGATTCTTGAGGGAGAAGTATTATTTTCTGGCTTGTCAGCAGTTGTGGGGTAGCCTAGTGGTTAAAGTGTTTGTCTATCATGCCAAACCAAACAACCGGGATCGATTCCCACATGGGTACAAAAATTGAAGCCCATTTCTACTATCCCCTGCCATGATATTGCTGGAATATTGCAAAATGCAGTGTAAAACCAAACTCACTCACTCACTCTCCCGTGTATGGTTCCTACAGAAACTGGGCGGTCGGGTAGCCTAGTGGTTAAAGCGTTCGCTTGTCACGCTGAAGACCCGGGTTCGATTCCCGACATTGGTTCAATGTGTGAAACCCATTTCTGGCATCCCCTGCCGTGATATTGCTGGAATATTGCTAAAAGCGGCGTAAAACCAAACTCACTCACTCACTCTCCCGTGTATGGTTCCTACAGAAACTGAGCGGTCGGGTAGCCTATTGGTTAAAGCGTTCGCTCGTCACACTGAAGACCCGGGTTCGATTCCCGACATGGGTTCAATGTGTGAAGCCCATTTGTGGTGTCCGCCGCCGTGATATTGCTGGAATATTGCTAAAAGCGGCGTTAAACCAAACTCACTCACTCACTCCTACAGAAACTAATACAGAGCCAACATATGGTGTGATTTTGGCAATTGGTAGGGCTGGGACAAGTCCAAATTTACTACCCGGGTACCAACCTCCCTATTACACGACCCTATCTGGGTACCTGCTGTAGGTCTCAAGAGGTAGGTACAAACTGTCCAATTGGGAAAAGTTTGACCGTAGCTCTGGTAAAATGTGTTTAGATACACGTATGAAACGATCTGGTGTATACACTGAAGTTGACTGAAGTTTTATTTTTATTCAAACATATATAAGTCAGAAGGAATGGGCGTAGTAGTCAGGAAGAAATGAGTGACTTGTAGTTTAAACGTGTAGTTTAGGATATTTTTTGTCATTTAACAATATATCATGTGACTAACCACGGGTCCGGGTAGTCGTGTGGGTACCCGGGTCCTACTCAGTACCCACCCGACCCGAGTACCTGAGTTACCCCCAGCCCTAGCATGTGGATTCATCATGTTACCAGGATAGCACTGAGTTTAACAGTAATAACACCAAGGCAATCCTAAAAAAGTGCTGATGCATACTTGTGAATTTGGTTTTTTTCAGTGGTGGCGTGACATTTCCAGAGCTGCAGAATGATGAAAGTAAGTGATCTTATTATACCCCCGCCCTAAAAGGATGGGGGTAAATAGTTATACCAAAGAATTCCTTCCATCCTTCGAAGGTCATTTTGTGCGACCTTTAACTTGAAAACTTCCGCATAGATTCTTTTAAAATTTAGCAAACAGTTTTCATGCTAAGAGGTGCAGTGCAAAGTTTGATTTTGATATGGGATTTTCTGAGAAAGTATGAAAGTATGAAAGTATGAATTTTCAAACATTTATGTGGCCTATAACTTGAGAACTACTACATGGATTCCTTTCAAAATTAAGGAACACTTTCTATACTAAGAGAAGAAGTTCAGTGCAAAGATTGATTTTGATATGTGGAGACTGATTTATTTTTACCTTAATTTTTTGCAGTGTTCCTGGTTACTTGTAATTAATTTTTTTGCCAATCTAATAAGGCATGGACCAGTAATTCATGTGACTGTCAGTCCCTTATAAATATTTGTTGCTGAACGAAAGATCGGCTATAACAAAGTAATTTTTAGTGTTTTGCTTCAGTGTTGAGTTTCATACATTTTTTCATTTGTTCAAAGTTGGGATTGACAAAATTTGGCAGGGAACTGGTAATTGCAAGTTGCCAGTCCACTGGCAAATTATGAATCTCAGGCTTCCAGGTCGACCTGGGCAATAATGGCCCGTATTTACCAGTCTGTATTTACCAGTCTGTATTTACCATCCTGTATTGCGGTGCTTCAGTCTTCAAGCTGCAGGAGAACATCATACGCACCATGATGCAGATCGAGAACACCTACATGGAGTTAGCCAAGTCCATGCTGGCCAAGAGAAACGTCCTGGTGATCTGTGATAGAGGCGTGATGGACGGGTCTGCCTGTAAGTATTTATGGTCTGTGTGGGAGGCGTGATGGACGGGTCTGCCTGTAAGTATTTATGTCTGTGTGAGAGGCGTGATGGACGGGTCTGCCTGTAAGTATTAATGTCTGTGTGAGAGGCGTGATGGACGGGTCTGCCTGTAAGTATTTATGGTCTGTGTGAGAGGCGTGATGGACGGGTCTGCCTGTAAGTATTTATGTCTGTGGGGCGTGATGGACGGGTCTGCCTGTAAGTATTTATGTCTGTGTGAGGGGCGTGATGGATGGGTCTGCCTGTAAGTATTTATGTCTGTGTGAGGGGCGTGATGGATGGGTCTGCCTGTAAGTATTTATGTCTGTGTGAGGGGCGTGATGGATGGGTCTGCCTGTAAGTATTTATGTCTGTGTGAGAGGCGTGATGGACGGGTCTGCCTGTAAGTATTTTATTGTCTGTGTGAGAGGCGTGATGGATGGGTCTGCCTGTAAGTATTTATGTCTGTGTGAGAGGCGTGATGGATGGGTCTGCCTGTAAGTATTTATGTCTGTGTGAGGGGCGTGATGGATGGGTCTGCCTGTAAGTATTTATGTCTGTGTGAGGGGCGTGATGGATGGGTCTGCCTGTAAGTATTTATGTCTGTGTGAGAGGCGTGATGGACGGGTCTGCCTGTAAGTATTTATGGTCTGTGTGAGAGGCGTGATGGATGGGTCTGCCTGTAAGTATTTATGTCTGTGTGAGAGGCGTGATGGACGGGTCTGCCTGTAAGTATTTATGGTCTGTGTGAGAGGCGTGATGGACGGGTCTGCCTGTAAGTATTTATGTCTGTGTGAGAGGCGTGATGGATGGGTCTGCCTGTAAGTATTTATGGTCTGTGTGAGAAGCATGATGGACGGGTCTGCCTGTAAGTATTTATGTCTGTGTGAGAGGCGTGATGGACGGGTCTGCCTGTAAGTATTTATGTCTGTGTGAGAGGCGTGATGGACGGGTCTGCCTGTAAGTATTTATGGTCTGTGTGAGAGGCGTGATGGACGGGTCTGCCTGTAAGTATTTATGTCTGTGTGAGAGGAGTGATGGATGGGTCTGCCTGTAAGTATTTATGTCTGTGTGAGAGGCGTGATGGACGGGTCTGCCTGTAAGTATTTATGGTCTGTGTGAGAGGCGTGATGGACGGGTCTGCCTGTAAGTATTTATGTTTGTGTGAGAGGCGTGATGGATGGGTCTGCCTGTAAGTATTTATGTCTGTGTGAGAGGCGTGATGGACGGGTCTGCCTGTAAGTATTTATGGTCTGTGTGAGAGGCGTGATGAATGGGTCTGCCTGTAAGTATTTATGTCTGTGTGAGGCGTGATGGATGGGTCTGCCTGTAAGTATTTATGGTCTGTGTGAGAAGCATGATGGACGGGTCTGCCTGTAAGTATTTATGTCTGTGTGACGGGCGTGATGGATGGGTCTGCCCGTAAGTATTTATGTCTGTGTGAGAGGTGTGATGGATGGGTCTGCCTGTAAGTATTTATGTCTGTGTGAGAGGCGTGATGGACGGGTCTGCCTGTAAGTATTTATGGTCTGTGTGAGAGGCTTCAGGGTCAGCATAGTCAAATTAGGGGATTTTGATTAACATATTTGAATAAACAGAACCATGAAATCCAGGGTAGAAGAGGTCTTCAGCAACCCACGTTTGCCGTAAAAGGCGACTATGCTTGTCGTAAGAGGCGACTAACGGGATCAGGTGGTCAGGTTCACAGACTTGGTTTGATGCATGTCATCGTATCCCAATTGCGTAAATCGATGCTCATAATGTCTATCACTGGATTGTATGGTCCAGACTCGATTATTTACAGACTGCAGTCATATAGCTGAAATATTATTAGTTAAGGTGTCTTGTTGTCGTATATAGTGTCGTATTAGGTTAGAAGAACAAAATAATTCTGCTAACCTCATTTGACACCGTATACGGCATCTTAAGACACCATAACGAAATTAATATGCCGAAAAGTTTACACTACTTGGTATCTTTATCGCACATGTTATGTCGAAATGAAAACATGACACTTACAACCGGTATTTATAAATGACAGGTTAGTTATCCAGTTTGTATGCCAAGGGCTCTATGCTTGGTATCCTTGCAAGCCTCAAAGTTGCGACTAAAAAATTTCAATTTGTCTACTGTCTAAAGTTCAGAGGTAGCCAAATAAATACCTTGAAAAAATCTTGTGGCAACTTATTTCTATTGCTGCACATATGTAGACACAAAAATAAGCGTGTCTGCTACTAATTGTACCCGCAAATAATTCCTCCTAAAGTCAACAATGAACTGAAATACATAAATATTAATTTAATTAGTATTTTATTTGAGTTGATAGTTTATTGGATAAGCAAGGATATACCTATATAATCTAGTAACATAAATTGCATAATTGTTCAAGTCACAAATACCGTATTCGACGTAATAAGCGCCCCGCTCTAATAAGCGCCCACGGCGATATTTGCTAATATATTGGCAAGTGAACAATCCCAATTAGCACCCTTTCCGATTGATCAAAGTACACAAGACTTATTTATTCGTGTATAATACGCACTCGTGTGTTATATGCACCCTTAATTATGGGGAATTAAATTCTGGAATCAGCATAAACCACGAAATTTATCTTTCATTTCTGTTTTTTCCACCAAAATAATATTCTAATAAGAGCCCCCTATTTCTAATTTTGAGAGGGCCCTGGGCGCTTATTACGTCGAATACGGTAACCAAAACTCAAGTACAGTTTCCACTAATATACAATTCCAAGACTAGTGCTATGACTTGTACAGTTAATAGTTATTTGATAAAAGATCATTTCAAATGCTTTTGGATACCAACACTATAGGCTTGACTTCTTAATTTTACCACTGGCTACCTGGAAAAAAATACTTGTAGCCATATGACTACTTAGTCAAAATTGAAACTTTGAGGCCTGCCTTGATAAACACCTGTTTTGGCTGTTCCTGTAGACCTGCATAAAGGCGACTGGGAAAAGATGAAGCAGGTGAACGAGTGGAATGAGATTGACATCCGAGACAACCGCTACAACCAGATCATACACATGGTGTCGGCCGCTAAAGGTGCTGAGGACTTCTACACGGTCGCCGGACACAAGACACGCCATGAAGATCTCGAGGGTGCTCGGCAGATAGACAGTATCACAGCTAATGTATGTGGCTATTTATATCACATCTTAGTGATCACTACAGTCCGTTTGACTCCAAATGAGAACGATGAATTGCAAAATAACTCCAAATCCAGAAAAGTGCATGAAACGTCAATACGGTACTTGACCATGAATACCCTGTACCCAACAAAATCTGAATTTTGTTTATTTTAAGACCCATGACGGATGAAGTTGTTTAAGAAACTATCATGTAATTTTGTATAGAAATGTGTACATGACACGTAGGGGGACAAACCGTGGAAGGAACAGCGCAAGCATGCATGCACTGCACATTCTGTGGTAAGGGAAATGACAGAGTGTTAGAGGGGCCGTCTCATGATAATTTCAGTTGCAATCTGACTCGCTCATTACAGGTCAAGTCAGAACAACCAATTGGAAACTTTGACAGACCAATGGAATGACCAACAAGAAGTCAACATTAGCCAATCAGAAAGCAGCTTTCTTGAGCTTTACGTTAGTAGTTTCAAAATGGCTACTTCCATTCCAGACTACTCTTTGAAAAGTATTTTGATAAGGTTCTTTATTCAAAATTTGAAAACTGAACAAAGGAAAATTCTGGAATGTCTAATAGATGGCTGATGTTGTATGGCCGTACTTCTCACGGGCTGTGGAAAGTCTTCTATTTGAATGTTTAACTCATTGAAGCGAGAGATAGACGATGATTTTATCGGAATCATTTGTACAGCCCGTAACTGTTGTTTGGAATAGCCCATGTTAACCTATTGTCGAGATTACATGATTAGAAAACACATTTTGAAAGTCGCTTTTTTGATCTGGTAAGTGACACTCTGATTGGTCAGATAAATTGTCGTTCTGACATAACCCATAATAATAGGACGTCCTCCGATCTTTGTACCGCCTCCGTGGTCTAGTGGTAGAGCATCCGCCCAGGGAGCGGAAGGTCAGGGTTCGATTCTGGCCGAGTAATACCAAAAGACATTTAAAGATAGAACTTGTTGTTACCCTGTCTGGCGCTCCCCATTGAGGTTCTAAAACAAGTACTGGTCAGCTCGGAGTCAGTATACTGTGTCTGAGTGGGGTATTTATGCATGGTATCTCAGTGGGCTAGCACTAAAATCGGCATTAGTCCACACATCGACATGAACACACACACACACACACACATTGGAATATAAGTGCAATAATCTTGGAAGCGACGTTAAACCCGTTTTCACCTTGTCCCTAGCAACCTATGCTGGTGTGATGAGATGACTTAATGGATCGGGTGGTCAGACTCGGTGAGTTGGTTGATAGCGTGTATTCGTACCCCAACGCTGTGGATTATTGCTCACAATATCAATCTCTGGGTTTTCTGGCCCAGACTCGATTATTTACAGGCCGCTGTCCTATAGCTGGAATATTGCTGAGTGCAGCATTAATCAACAAACACACACACACTCAGTTGTCTATGTCTATGCAATCCATGTGCACCTGTTGGCTGGATCATGGTGTCAAACTTGATTATATTCTAGTTTATCGTCACTGTACTTTGCTTTCGGATTTTAACAAAGTGGTGAACTTCCAAGTAGGCTTCCTCCCATGCTTGCCGTAAAAGACGACTATGCTTATCGTAAGAGGCGACTAACGGGATCGGATTGTCAGGCTTGCTGATTTGGTTGATACATGTCATCGTATCCCAATTGCGTGGATCGATGCTCATGATGTCAATCACTTGATTGTCTGGTCCAGACTCGATTATTTACAAACCGCCGTCATATAGCTGGAATATTGCTGAGTGCGAGTATTGCTGAGTGCTGCATTAAACAACTCACTCACTCACTCACTCACTCACTCACTCACTCACTCACTCACTCACTCACTCACTCACTCACTCACTCACTCACTCACTCACTCACTCACTCACTCACTCACTCACTCACTCCTGCACTCACAGGTAATCACTCAACTGCCAGCCTCAAGCTAAAACAAGATGGCTGCCATAAAGTCATTCCCAAAGCAGAGAAGGCAGTTTCGTATTCAAGGGGAAGTTTCGTATCCACATATTAACAATGTGTGTCATGTTGCAGTAACCATGGTAACAATGCTGTTTTCTTTTCCCAGGCTTGGGTTGGACATCCCTACTATGATGTCATTGACAACTCGGTGGACTTTGAAACAAAACTGACAAGGATGATAGCAGTAAGTCTTCAAGTGTTTATTTTGGGATGTGGGGATTGTATGTCCCCACTACTCCGTCTTCTTTCTATGAACTGCCTGGGACCCCAGCAACCTAATGGATCAGGTGGTCATTGCCCTGTGACTATGTTTCCCTTGGTTTCTACAAGTTTGGGGGCACGGGTGGCCCAGTCGTCTAAGGGGCCACAATTTGCTGTGCAGAGTTGCGTCCCTTGGGCATTCCAGAATCCTATAATTGTGGGTTTGAATCCTGGTTTTACCCTGATTATGTTCTAAAGTACTGTCAGAAATGCTAGAAAACTGCTTTTTGCCTGTTAAAAAGGGATATAATTTTTCACAGACTGTTGTTATTGAAATATCGAGTAACTACCGATCGCTCTACCTGTGGTTTGAAGTATTTCAGTCACAAGGAGTCCTATCGACAAGTTTACAGGTGACAAATTCGAACGAAAACAGGGAGTTCACATTTAATCTAAGTCCAATGATGGCAGTCTGAAACGGACTATAGAAATATGCTCACGTGACTCCGTTACAATGATAATAATGTAGTCTTCATAAAACATCTACTCCACACACAAAATTTTTTGAGAAAATTCTAGATGTGCATCTTCTAAAACAAAATGACGATGCGTTTTTTTTTTGTTAACATTGCTCCCATGATGCATGTTGCATTACACTTGCATAGCCATAACCGAGGTACACGACATGGAACCTGTACTTGGAAATGCATACAAGTTCTTTACACTTTAGAGAGATAGAGGGAAACCATTTATTAATTTAGAGAGGGTGAATTACCGAACTGCCCAAGCTATGGGGTTTTCAATTCATGCCATCAAGTCTACGGTATGATAAGAAAACAAAACTGGGGCGTAAAAGGATTTAGACAGCTTTGATACAGGGTGATTAGGCGTACAGTGTACAAGCTTTGTGAGAAGAAGGTAACCCTGACTTATAGCAGAATTTGGGAGGAATTAAAGAAACAAATTAATGTTTCCCGGACTGCACTACTGCACTATTTCGATACACTGCGCGTGGCGATGACCGGGCACTTTTCAGAGGGAAATATTCCATCCTGTCTATGAGGTCACATTATCTCTGCACCATTCATAACTATCACAGTCAGGGCGTCCAGATAATTTACCTTGGTGAATCATTCCACTGACTACATGTGGCTATTGGCAGATGGACAAAAAGCATCCAAGGTACCATCAGGTAAAGGTAATCGTGTCATTGTTTTGCACACTGCAACCCATGATATGGGGCTTATTGATAGATGTTTTCGAGCGAAAAAAAGAAAACTGGTGATTTTGATAAGGAAATTATAGGAGGTGATGTGTTCATAGACTGGTTGGAACTTCAGCTATTGCCCATTTTAAACAACGTCAGTGTGATTGTCATGGATAACGCCAGTTAATATAACGTCCCGGAATCAGATACTGTCGCCCAATCCATGAGTAGTCTGAAGGCGACCATACAGGAATATGTGACATTGGTCGACTTCAGACCATATGTAACGAAAGTTCAACTCATGGAGAAAATTCGGCTGAAGAAGAAACCAGTAAAGTACAAGACATATGTGCTGGCGGCACAACACGGTTACGTCGTATTACGCACGGCACGCCAGTCAGACATTGTGAGCTCAACCCTGTTGTGTCCATCTTGGCTAAATGTACAGGGTTGGTGGCAAGACATAACACAACATTCAAAAGTACAGATTCATATACGTCATCAGCGGAGATAAATGCTACCTCAAGAAACCATCTGTAGAACAACAAATACTTCAAATATGATGCAGTACATATCCTAAATTGCTACCTCATCAACGCATGTCAATTAAGTATAATAACAGCAATATTTTGAGACCACCCCCAACTCGGTGACATTTGCACCTGGGAGAATACACGGGGTGTGTGAGGTCATCACCTCGGGACAGGTGTTAGGTAATTACCTCAGGTTATAGGCCATTTCATACATGCATGACAACACACGAATATTTTCTAAGTTGATCATCATTTTACCTGTAAAAGAACATGTTAAGGGTAATCACAGTGTCAGTTACGTCAGGCTAGATTAGAGCAATTCGCGTTATTTTGATATATGCTCTTTTTATAGTCCTATGACTCGTATTTATTAAATGAAGCCAGAAAAGCAGTTTTCTAGCATTTCCGACAGTACTTTAGGTTTGTCAGCACCATACCCATGCTCGTGGGTTTCACCAAAGTGGTAAACGTCTGAGACCTTCATCGGCTTTCCTCCCACATCAAGGTGACACATCGGGATGTAACTGGAGTACTGTTAAAAGTATTACCCAGCTAAACCCAACTCATTCACTCACTCACTCATATTCTACATGTTTGGGACAAAGAGAATCCTTTTGGTGTGTTTAATTCTACTCTCCAAACTCTGAGACTCTGTTGATGACGTGTCAACGTAAATACTGCGACCGTGTTAATCGTTGCTCGTAATATCAATCACTGGATTGTCTGGTCCAGACCTGATTGTTTACAGGCTGCTGGATAACGTTTTAGGTTGGTATGTGACGGTTCTGTTTCCTCCTGTGTCTTCAGGCTGTGTGTAACAGGATGGGTATAGACGCGGTGGACCGACTCGCTCCTGACAGCAAGAAGAGGAAGTTCCTGGTATCACGTCTGCCTGGAACCGAGGTGAGAGATGTCGGGTTTTTTCACCATCACTGACACAATCAGTGGAAATTGGTCAGTGAGAGGCATGTGAAAATGATTGTAAAATGGGGAGCAGTGGGGTAACCTAGGGGTTAGAGCTTTCGCACGCCGAAGACCCGGGTTTGATTCCCGACATGGGTACAATGTGTGAAGCCCATTTCTGGTGTCCCGTCATGAAATTGCTGGAATATTGTTAAAAGCGGCATAAAACCATACTCACTCACTCACTTGAACTGAATGCACTATTTGATTTGAACTTTGTAGAATTATCGAGAACATTTGCAGTTTAAGTGGATTGTCATGTTCTGGTGAACAATGGCAGTTTACACACAATATATGAAGCTACGATATTGCTGCCTATAGCAGAAACCTTCCCTCTCTCAGTAACGTTGAATACAGTGTTGATACACTCTACCCTCGTTCCAGGACTTCCCCCACCACCAGACGTTCACGGTCGTCCACGACTATCTGGTCACCCCCAGCAGGAAGATGCAGGCACGGCTCAGACGCAGGGGACATGACGGTAACTGTCACACACCACGGAATCTTGGGTTGGGGTCTGAATTGAGATATCGTTAACACGCCCAACATAATCCTCACAATATCATGTGTACTACAGTGGAATCCACCAACATAAGTAAGCCAGCGTTAGAATTTGGCACTAGTCCTGTAGTCCTTACCAAACTGCCCAATAGTAAAGGTATCATGAGGACTAGTAGAAATTGGCCCATTTTAAGGGTTTTGCTATATATTATCATTATAAGGACTAGTGGACAAAAACTGTTAGTTTCTAACTCTGTAAGCCTGTTTTAATGGGCATTTGACTTTCATATTTTGTAAGGGGCAGTCAGGTAGCCTTGTGGTGAAAGCAGCTGCTCATCACTGAAGACCCAGGTTCGATTCCCGACATGGGAACAGTGTGTGAAGCCCATTTCTGGTGTCCCCCGACGGGATATTGCTGGAATATTGCTAAAAGCAATAAAACCAAACTCACTCACTCACTCATATTTTGTTAGTTGCGCAGTTGTCTATGTAAAATGTAAAAAGAAAACTTTATTACCGTATTCGACGTAATAAGCACCCAGAGCGCTCTCAAAATTAGAAATAGGGGGCTCTTATTAGAATATTATTTTGATGGAAAAAAAAACAGAATTGAAAGATAAATTTCGTTGTTTATGCTGACAGCCTGAAATGTTTATATACGACAGATATATTTTTCCAGAATTTAATTGCCCATAATTAAGGGTGCATATAGCACACGAGTGCGTATTATACGCGAATAAATAAGTCTTGTGTACATTGATCAATCGGAAGGGGTGCTAATTGGGATTGTGCACTGGCCAATATATTAGCAAATATCGCCTTGGGCGCTTATTAGAGCGGGGCGCTTATTACGTCGAATACGGTAATCTGCATAGATGGAAACTGCTCAGAATTTAGTCTCTGAGGAAGGATCTGATATACAGTAGAACACGGATATAACGAACATAGATAGAGCGAATAAATGGATACAAGGAACTGTTACAAAATCTCCCGAAACATGTTCATTACAAACTCTGTACAGTATACTCACGTATATAGTGGACTGATCCCCTGTTCTACAGTATCCCTGTCCGAACAGTTTGTTTTGTCCCTGTTCTACAGTATCCCTGTCTGAACAGTTTTATCCCTGTTCTACAGTATCCCTGTTCTACAGTATCCCTGTCTGAACAGTTTGTTTTATCCCTGTTCTACAGTATCCCTGTCTGAACAGTTTGTTTTGTCCCTGTTCTACAGTATCCCTGTCTGAACAGTTTGTTTTATCCCTGTTCTACAGTATCCCTGTCTGAACAGTTTGTTTTATCCCTGTTCTACAGTATCCCTGTCTGAACAGTTCGTTTTATCCCTGTTCTACAATATCCCTGTCTAAACAGTTTGTTTTATCCCTGTTCTACAGTATCCCTGTTCTACAGTATCCCTGTCTGAACAGTTTGTTTTATCCCTGTTCTACAGTATCCCTGTCTAAACAGTTTGTTTTATCCCTGTTCTACAGTATCCCTGTTCTACAGTATCCCTGTCTGAACAGTTTGTTTTATCCCTGTTCTACAGTATCCCTGTCTAAACAGTTTGTTTTATCCCTGTTCTACAGTATCCCTGTCTAAACAGTTTGTTTTATCCCTGTTCTACAGTATCCCTGTCTAAACAGTTTGTTTTATCCCTGTTCTACAGTATTCCTGTCTGAACAGTTTGTTTTATCCCTGTTCTACAGTATCCCTGTCTGAACAGTTTGTTTTATCCCTGTTCTACAGTATCCCTGTCTGAACAGTTCGTGTTATCACTGTTCTACATTATTCCTGTCTGAACAGTTTGTTTTATCCCTGTTCTACAGTATCCCTGTCTAAACAGTTTGTTTTATCCCTGTTCTACAGTATCCCTGTCTAAACAGTTTGTTTTATCCCTGTTCTACAGTATCCCTGTTCTACAGTTTCCCTGTCTTAACAGTTCGTGTTATCCCTGTTCTACAGTATCCCTGTCTGAACAGTTTGTTTTATCCCTGTTCTACAGTATCCCTGTTCTACAGTATCCCTGTCGAAACAGTTTGTTTTATCCCTGTCTAAACAGTTTATTTTTTAACTTATCCTGCATTACTCCGTATTGCATTTACTGCTATGTTTGACAGAGAGACGAACTGTGTGAGATCCAGCTGCTGAAGAAAGTTGTCCCAACCAGCCCAGGAGGCAGCGCCCTCTCACAGTCGGCACGTGACCCGGAAGTCATGACGTCACACCAAAAGACATAACTGCTTTGTCACCTCCACGGACGGACGTACTTTGTATCCCTTGTGGAAATTAAAGCTTATTATTTGTTTTTTATATTTTGCGTGTTTCTACATTCATTATATGCTGCTACATTGTTACCTGTTGTGGGCCGTGACCTTAGGGTCTTCCCATTCGTAAATTGTATCGCTCGTCTGTGGCTCACGTCACAGTAATTTACGGGCGCAATGTTGTTCCCGCCATTTTGTTTTCTTTCCCGCCATTTTGGCCATTCACCACGTGGCCACGTAATGTCGTGTTCTGCGTTTTGAATTCTCTCTTTGGCTTGGGTAATACATTACATTTATGTATGTTGTTTTGGTGTGCTTAAAGCCTTGCCTTTTCGCTGCCTCTAAGCGTAATTGTTTCTTCTCATAAACTTCAATATAATACGAAGTTTATGAGTTACATTATGTCTCCCGTACTCTGTGGTTTTGCCACATGGTTACGTGTTTGCTTAAGGCTTTGCCTTTTCGCTCCCTTTTAGCGTACTTGTTTATCTCATAAACTTTAATAAAATATACTGTTTTTGAGTTACTTTATGCTTCCCATACTTTGTGATTGGCCACACATTATGCTTCCCGCACTTTGTGGCTTTGCCACATAGTTATGTTTTGCTTAAATTCCAGATTTTCTGCCTCGCTGCACTTGTTGCCGCGGGAACAAATCTGGCCGGGGCTGCCCCTTTCTGCCGTGATTGTACGACGCCCTGTACTTTCACAAGGCAGTGCCGATGTTGCAGTCATTCGTCGCTGTGATCCTTCAGCTCATGCGAGTATCCAGGACACACCTCGCTCAACGTGCTCGTCGACCCCCACCTACGTTGACGGCAGCAGCGCTCAGCGGAGCTTCACGGCGGCTCCCAACGTAGAGTCTGCCTCCCATGGCACGACATACGACCGTTCACGGTCTCCTACTCCACTGGCGGCTCCAGCGCTCCCAACGTAGAGTCTGCCTCCCATGGCACGACATACGACCGTTCACGGTCTCCTACTCCACCGGCGGCTCCAGCGCTCCCAACGTAGAGTCTGCCTCCCCTGGCACGACATACGACCGTTCACGGTCTCCAACACCGTCAACGCTGATGTCTCCGGCGCCCCCGGCGCCCCCGGCGCCTCTGATGACACGGCGCTCCCGGCGCCTCCGGCGCCTCTGATGACGCGGCGCCTCTGATGACACGGCGCCTCTGATGACACGGCGCCTCCGGCGCTTCTGATGACGCGGCGCCTCCGGCGCCTCTGATGACACGGCGCCTCCGGCGCCTCTGATGACACGGCGCCTCCGGCGCTTCTGATGACGCGGCGCCTCTGATGACACGGTGCCTCCGATGTCTCGGCGCCTCTGATGACACGGCGCCTCCGATGTCTCGGCACCTCTGATGACACGGTGCCTCCGATGTCTCGGCGCCTCTGATGACTCGGCGCCTCTGATGACTCGGCGCCTCTGACTCGGCGCTCCCGGCGCCTCTGATGACTCGGTGCCTCCGGCGCTTCCGATGACTCGGCGCCGCTGATGTCTCGGCGCTCAACAAGCTTCATGACTTGTTCATGACAAGCTGATGACTCAGCGCTCCCGGCGCCTCCGATGACTCGGTGCCACCGGCGCCTCTGATGACTCGGCTCCGCTGATGTCTCGGCGCCTCTGATGTCTCCGCGCTCCGGCGCCTCCGCATCCTCTGATGTCTTCAGCGCTCAACAAGCTTCAGATCAACAAGCTTTATCAAGCTCAGATCAACGAGCCGACCATCCGATCTTCTACTGCGGCTTAAGGGGCACCATCGGCAATCGCCTCCCCGGCGCCACTGCCCTCTTCTCTTGCTGCCGTCTCATAACTCGTCACACGGAGAAGCATGGTGAAACAACTGTCGCCGCTCCTGTCGCTACTCTCCCGTCGGTCTTCGGGATCGTGACTATCGTACTACTTCCTGGGTGGAATCATTTCAACCAATAGACAGTTGGTCTGATTCAGCTTGCCCACTGAGACGTTATCCATAATCCCGTCGTTTAAAGCGCTATGATTCCGGAGAGATGACCTGCGGGTTTCCATCGAAACAGAGCGCCATGTGAACAGCGTCTGTATCAGATTCGATGACGACATCCACTTACAAAGAGTTTACTTCGTCGACATCGCAGACATCAACGCTGTTCTACCCTACCCTAGCGCCAGCGTTCCTGAGAGAGACTCTTCCTCGGCGCTCCCCGGGTTTTACACGACGCCCATGGGGTTCCGTGTTTTATCGCAAAACTCGGGTACACCACTTGATCGTCTCTCACACAGTTCATTGAGGATTGTCTGTGTGTGGAGTTTGCACCTCAGTTCCGACTCCAAGGCGGTTTTCTCGGCTACTGCGCAGAGTGATTTACATGTCACGTGTCAAGTACTCGGACTGTCAACAACTCCGACCGGATTTAGGTCAACTTACCATGGCAAGGGGTGCCATGTATTTCTACAGATTGGTTTCCATGTCTACCTGTACGCTTGGTGATACCACTCAACCAGGCGCCTGTCGCAGTCCATCCATGCACGGATGTTGGAAACAATAGACCTCCTCTACCAACACGGCTGTCACGAGGAACCTTGTTTCATCAACCCTTCGCTATAAGAACGATAGCGCCTATAGGCGTTCAAGGGATGGAAAAGATCGCCTTCCTTCGTCCGGTTTGATCTTTTCGACTACGACACCTTCCTATCTTCCGCCTTGACTACCGGACACAGTGTCGATTTGATACTTAAAGTCCCTCGGCCGTCCCACTGACCCCTGTTGCATACCTGCCTCGTATCGTGTTGTCGTCCTCCATCGTCACCTCGATATAAGAACAGGAGTACTTATACGCCGCTTCAGGGATGAAAACGATCTCATTACTTCGTGCAATGGCCATATTGCCTCGACTTCCTACTACCCGGTTACGTCGATGCCCCGGCGGTCGATTGTGAAGCTAGTTTACTTCGTCTACTTGAGGTTGGCTCGCAGGCGATCACACCTTTTTCCGAATCGTACCGACGGTACGCAATCGCAGACCCCTGTTGCTGACTACCTCCCCTGCCACCTTGTCAGTGGCTAGTGGCCCACGCCAGCCCACATTGTGACCACCTGTGATCCAGAGATCAACACCATAGGCACAGCAACAGCCTCGAGATAAATGCTTATCCAGGACGGCACTTGCTGACAGTGCATTCTCGGTCACGCCCTGTTGATCGTGTCCACTGACGACGTCACCGTAGTGTGGTGTTTGCGGACCCAGAGTTCTCGCCCCTCTCCCGGCGCTACAAACTCGACCGGCGCCCCCGAGAATCACCATCTTAGGCGTTCCAGGCGCCTCAAGCTCTCCGACGCCTCACGCTCTCCGGCGCCTCGGGCCAGACTATGTGAAACGGTCGACACCCCAACCCTAGATCTGTTTGCCTCATATCTGAATGTGGCCAGCAGTCGTCTTCCATTCCACCTGTGCCGGATACGACCGCTGTGGCAGTCGAAGCCTTCCATCGTTCCTGAGAAGGATTACGCGCGTACGCTTTTCCGACTCCGGTTCTCCCTCCCACGGTTCTTCAGAGATCCAGGCCACTCGACCCCTGCCATTGACTTTGGTCTCGCCTTATTGGTCAGCCAGAAGTTGGGTTATCGACCTCCGAAACATAGCCAGAGACAACCCCTGGAACTTCCGGTGTGGTCCAACCTTCTGCTCCATCCACACGGTCTGTTGCCACACCCTCATACCCGCATGTTATCGTCTGCACGCCTGACACACATGCAGAAAGCCAAGGGCTATTCGGCTAGAGCGACCAAGGCTATTGCTTCAGCCCACCGTCCATCTACAGGGGGACTGTATGCTGATAAATGATGCTTGTTCCAGGCATTTTGTTCTGACAAACACCAGGATCCGATGACAGCGTCACCGCAGATCCTGGATCAGTTCCTTCTGTACTTGTGTAGCACCCATCGGTTGAAGGGCTTACCACCCCCACATACCTGGTCGCCATCTACTCCTTTCTGGCCATCCCGGACGATCGGAGAAAGACGAAAATTCCCGACCTACGGGCCTGGCTGCGCTCGTTCAGTCTTGAAGACCTGAAGACCAAGTTCGGACCGCCTGCGTTGGATCTGAATGTGGTCTTCAATGCCCTTCGAACCACTCCCCTCGTCTTCCTTCTTCGACCTTAAGTAGAAGACGGGTGTTTCTACTGGTTTTGACTACTGCCGCTCGAGTCCATGTACAGCACGCCCTCGACGTCTCCCATGCCCGGTTCGAATGCGGTACCCAGGGCGCCGTTCATCATGGACCGTACTGGGACGTCAGCGTAAAGACTCAACTCCCAGGACAGCCTGATAGATCATTCCTTGTCCCCTCCCCCCTCGTCCAGTGTGGGTGCCGAGGATGAGGATGAGCGTCATTATGCCCAGTAAGGGCACTGAAGGTTATTCTACGATCTAAAGACTGCCGCAAGTCTAGGAAACACCTTTTTCTGCCGGTCTCCCCTTCGTCGCTGTCGTTGGTCAGCCGGAATACTTTTCCCTGTGGCTCCGGGCGGTCATCCTTAAAGCGTATGAGCCGCCGGATTGGACCCTCCCCCCAAAGGCTATTACCTGAAATAAAATGAGATCAGGGCGATCGTATTTACACTGGTTCTTCACGGTATACTGTTCCATCCCGTCGTTCAGGTAAGCCTGTTCGTGGCGATCGGACACCGCCTTCACCAACCACTACTTCCGTGATGTAGCCTTGAAAGTTGTCGCCGGCGTTCACAGTTTTGGTCCCTGGTTGTAGCCCAACAGGTCATCTATCTCCGACGCCACTGATTCTCCGATACCCTGAGCGGGGCCCGTCGACCTTTCTGGTGTTTATCACCCCAGACGAGACGGCTCTCTTGCGTTCCGCATTCGCTCTTAGGTCAGTTTTAGTTTTGGGTTACCCGACTCATTCTATTGCTGTCACCTATCCGGGTTTTACTTTTTGCATCAACTCTCGTTTCCTGACGACAGGAATGGTAGTAGATGTGGACACCGGCGCCGACGCCAACGCCGCTGCTTCTATGGTACCTGAGCGGTGCCCGTCGACCTCACCGGTGTTCCTTGCCTCCAGCCTAGAGGGCTCTCCTGCGTTTCGCATTCGATCTTGGGATTGGTCGTAGATTTTGCCGCCGACGCCGCTGATTCTTCGATTCCCCGAGCGGGGCCCGTCGAACTCTCTGGTGTTTATCACCTCAGATTAGCTCTAGGTTCTACTGCGTTTCGCTTTCGCTCTTCGGTAAGTTATATATTTTGGCTACACGCCTCATTGTATTTCGGTTACCTATTCGGGCGTTTCGTTTTTGCATCGACTCTTGTTTCCTGAAGACAGGAATGGTCGTAGATGTTCCGGTCATCACTTGTATGCGGTGCGGATTCATCGGACCTTGACGAGGGTTTAATATGGTTCACATCTGCAAGTATGCCCACCGGCCAAGCCGTCTGATAAAGATGCAATACGGAGTAATGCAGGATAAGTTAAAAAATTTAGTAAAATCTAAATATTTTTTACATTTGTATACTTATCCTGCATTACGAAGTCTAAGTTCCCTCCCTTTCGCTACGCTACCTCCCCACGAAGTTTCAGATGTTATGTTTAAAGCAGTTATGTCTTTTGGTGTGACGTCATGACTTCCGGGTCACGTGCCGACTGTGAGAGGGCGCTGCCTCCTGGGCTGGTTGGGACAACTTTCTTCAGCAGCTGGATCTCACACAGTTCGTCTCTCTGTCAAACATAGCAGTAAATGCAATACGGAGTAATGCAGGATAAGTATACAAATGTAAAAAATATTTAGATTTTACTAAGTTTTATCCCTGTTCTACAGTATCCCTGTCTGAACAGTTTGTTTTATCCCAGTTCTACAGTATCCCTGTCTGAACAGTTTGTTTTATCCCAGTTCTACAGTATTCCTGTCTGAACAGTTCGTGTTATCCCTGTTCTACAGTATCCCTGTCTGAACAGACTTTGCCTCACCTATGCATGTCTCTGTCCCCAGCTAACTGGACGTACACGCACACGATCCGTCGGCCGGAGATCAACAAGCAGAGCGTGGAGCTGAGGATGCCCATATCGGCCAAGGATTACGATGTGAGTTTCCTAACACATGTGATGTAACAGCGATTTATCTACCCCTGCTCAGGGGCCTATATTCGGCCCCAAATCTTCAACAAATGACAGAAATATTCCCAATTTGAATGAATAATTTCCCAATTCTTCAGAATTTATGAAAACCTAAAAATATCAAATTTTGAATAAAATAACAGTCTTTTCCAAATTGACCTGCCAAGAGCATTTATTTTTGAATCAGGATAATCCCTGTATAACTGGAATACTTTCAAAGTGGTGTTTAACTAGGCTAGTCAGGCCACTTGAATGGGTAGGGACCAACCGTTTGGTATTCAGGGATTGGAGGAAGTGTGATTTTGTCCCAGAAAATTCTTGAAAAGGTGTAATTTTCTTAAAAATATGTTCTGGCTCATGGTTTTAATTAGAGACTATCTGGTTTGGGAGCTGTTGCTGAAGAAATATCTAAGTTCCAGAATGAATCCCAGTCCTGACATGGGTACAATGTGTGAAGCCCATTTCTGGTGTCCCCTGCCGTGATATTGCTGGAATATTGCTAAAAGCGGCGTAAAACCATACTCACTCACTCTGATTCACTTCGGGCTTTCCTCCCACAGTAATCTGAAACACTGTGATATTACTCAAATACTTTTCAAAGCGGAATTAATATCACCTCACTCACTCAACTCTCCATTGTGCCGTTGTGTTTCAGATTCTGCTGGCCCAGCGTGATGACAAGCATGCCACGGTGTACAAGAAACGCCACTGCTTCCTGTACCAGAACCAGTACTTCCAGCTGGACGAGTACACCGAACCATGCCCAGAAAAGTAAGGACTTGAGATATTTGTGTTAGAGTCAGGTTTACTTAACTTACTTATATGGTCATCATAGCTATCGTAGGTCTATGTTAGAGTATGGGAAATATGGTCATCGTAGCGTTAGGACTATCGTAAGTCTATGTTAGGGTATGGGATATATGGTCATCGTAGCGTTAGGACTATCGTAAGTCTATGTTAGGGTATGGGATATATGGTCATCGTAGCATTAGGACCATCGTAAGTCTATGTTAGGGTATGGGATATATGGTCATCGTAGCGTTAGGACCATCGTAAGTCTATGTTAGGGTATGGGATATATGGTCATCATAGCGTTAGGACCATCGTACTTCTATGTTAGGGTATGGGATATATGGTCATCGTAGCCGTAGGACTATCGTAAGTCTATGTTAGGGTATGGGATATATGGTCATCGTAGCATTAGGACCATCGTAAGTCTATGTTAGGGTATGGGATATATGGTCATCGTAGCGTTAGGACAATCGTAAGTCTATGTTAGGGTATGGGAGATATGGTCATCATAGTGTTACGACCATCGTAAGTCTATGATAGTGTATGGGATATATGGTCATCATAGTGTTACGACCATCGTAAGTCTATGTTAGGGTATGGGATATATGGTCATCATAGCGTTACGACCATCGCAAGTCTATGATAGTGTATGGGATATATGGTCATCATAGCGTTACGACCATCGTAAGTCTATGTTAGGATGTGGAATATATGGTCATCATAGCGTTACAACCATCGTAAGTCTATGTTAGGGTATGGGATATATGGTCATCATAGCGTTACGACCATCATACTTCTATGTTAGGATATGGAATATATGGTCATCATAGCGTTACGACCATCATACTTCTATGTTAGGGTATGGGATATATGGTCATCATAGCGTTACGACCATCGAAAGTCTATGTTAGGGTATGGGATATATGGTCATCATAGTGTTACGACCATCGAAAGTCTATGTTAGGGTATGGGATATATGGTCATCATAGTGTTACGACCATCATACTTCTATGTTAGGGAATGGAATATATGGTCATCATAGTGTTACGACCATCGAAAGTCTATGTTAGGGTATGGGATATATGGTCATCATAGTGTTACGACCATCGAAAGTCTATGTTAGGGTATGGGATATATGGTCATC
Organism: Haliotis rufescens; assembly: GCF_023055435.1. NCBI lineage: Eukaryota > Metazoa > Mollusca > Gastropoda > Lepetellida > Haliotidae > Haliotis > Haliotis rufescens. The sequence goes on from NW_025963902.1 coordinate 7,622,416, forward strand.
ATAGTGTTACGACCATCGAAAGTCTATGTTAGGGTATGGGATATATGGTCATCATAGTGTTACGACCATCATACTTCTATGTTAGGGAATGGAATATATGGTCATCATAGTGTTACGACCATCGAAAGTCTATGTTAGGGTATGGGATATATGGTCATCATAGTGTTACGACCATCGAAAGTCTATGTTAGGGTATGGGATATATGGTCATCATAGTGTTACGACCATCGAAAGTCTATGTTAGGGTATGGGATATATGGTCATCATAGTGTTACGACCATCATACTTCTATGTTAGGGAATGGAATATATGGTCATCATAGTGTTACGACCATCATACTTCTATGTTAGGGAATGGAATATATGGTCATCATAGTGTTACGACCATCATACTTCTATGTTAGGGTATGGGATATATGGTCATCATAGTGTTACGACCATCATACTTCTATGTTAGGGTATGGGATATATGGTCATCATAGTGTTACGACCATCATACTTCTATGTTAGGGTATGGGATATATGGTCATCATAGCGTTACGACCATCATACTTCTATGTTAGGATATGGGATATATGGCCATCTTAGCGTTACGACCATCATACTTCTATGTTAGGATATGGGATATATGGCCATCTTAGCGTTACGACCATCATACTTCTATGTTAGGGTATGGGATATATGGTCATCATAGCGTTACGACTATGGTAAGTCTATGTTAGGGTATGGGATATATGGTCATCATAGCGTTACGACTATCGTAAGTCTATGTTAGGGAATGGGATATATGGTCATCATAGCGTTACGACCATCGTAAGTCTATGTTAGGGTATGGGATATATGGTCATCATAGCGTTACGACCATCATACTTCTATGTTAGGATATGGGATATATGGCCATCTTAGCGTTACGACCATCATACTTCTATGTTAGGGTATGGGATATATGGTCATCATAGCGTTACGACTATGGTAAGTCTATGTTAGGGTATGGGATATATGGTCATCATAGCGTTACGACTATCGTAAGTCTATGTTAGGGAATGGGATATATGGTCATCATAGCGTTACGACCATCGTAAGTCTATGTTAGGGTATGGGATATATGGTCATCATAGCGTTACGACCATCATACTTCTATGTTAGGATATGGGATATATGGCCATCTTAGCGTTACGACCATCATACTTCTATGTTAGGGTATGGGATATATGGTCATCATAGCGTTACGACTATGGTAAGTCTATGTTAGGGTATGGGATATATGGTCATCATAGCGTTACGACCATCATAAGTCTGTGTTAGGGTATGGGATATAGGGTCATCTTAGCGTTACGACCATCATACTTCTATGTTCGGGTATGGGAGATATGGTCATCGTAGCACTAAGATCGCTTTATGCAAGTTGACCCAGGAAAATAACAAGGGTCTGGTGGCCTTCAAAGAAAATGTATAACTTTTGTTACTTAATCCAGCATCCCATATATGTTGCCATGCAAGTGCGATACTGTTGAACGTGATGTCACACCGCCCACCTCACCAGACCCATGAAGATTTCGGGGTAGAAGGTCTTCAGCAACCCATGCTTGCCGTAAAAGGTGACTATGCTTGTCGTAAAAGGCGACTAACGGGATCGGGTGGTCAGGCTCGCTGACTTGGTTGATGCATATCATCGATCCCAATTGCGTGGATAGATGCTCATGATATTAATCAATGGATTGTCTGGTCCAGATTCGATTACTTACAGAGAATATTGCTGAGTGTGGCGTTAAACAACAATCCAATCCAATCCAATCCCACCTCACCTCACCTGCACTTTGTGTTTGTTGCAGATGCCAGGGGTTGATCCTCCTCGAGACCTACACAACGTCAGCAGGACGCTTGGACGTACCCAAGTTTTTAAAAATAGAGAAAGAGGTGACGGACGACCCCATGTTTTCCATGTTCAACCTGTCACTCAAGGACGAGTTCTCCAGGAACAAAAAAGAATTGGACTTGTCTAAAGATGAAGACGAGTGATTGGTTTATATGTAAAGTGACAAGTAGTCAAATTGGCCAGAACTTGCAATGAAAACCTGTGAGGCTGAAACGATACATTAATGCACCTGCGATATTAATAGTATCCTACACGATATGCCCTTGTTGGTAGTCCTGTTTAGCATAGTAATCAGTGTTAATGTCATTCTTAAATTGGTTTGATATCTTGAGCGGTAGGAAACCGTTTAGATCAATAAACGAACGTAGACCATATTGCCGCGCTGACCAAAACACAATTTGATATGGGGAAGTGTTGGTGTGGATGTTACAGACAGGAAGACAGGATGATAGGAGATAAAGGCCACCGTATTTCCGCTGTAGGAAGTAACTTGACATCTGTATAAATTAAAGTTTCTGGTGACTGATAGGCCAGAATGTATTTATTTTTTTAGGTTTTCAGATTTTTGGCCCAAAAATTCAGCTTGTTAAATCGATGAAAAAGAATTTAAAAAATCCAAGTATTTTTTTTAATTTCCTTGAATTGTAGTTTTTGTGATTTCCTCAAAATGATGAGTAAGTATGAAAAAAAAATAGGGTCAGGAAGTATAGGGAAAGAAACAAGTTTAGAGTTACCTCCCTTCCTTTAAAGACCTTTATTGATACTTCATAATATGTTGTGTTTGGAAGTTTTAATCATAAAACAAGTTTTAATCATAATATTTTAAATAATTTATATTGATAGTGATAGTAAATGAGTGACAGTAACATTTTATTTTTTTCTGGTTGGCAGATTAAAGAAGACTGCTTTTCAATTTTTTTATATGTTTCACATTTCAATTTTTTTTAGTCATCTTGAAAAATTTGAAAAAACGTCTGGCCTTGTTGAAAACTTCCAGCTCTTAAACTGTTGAAGTTTAGGTGACTAATTGGCCTGTTTTTGGATTATTAAAAAAAAGTCAGAAAACAGGTTTTTAACTTTGAAAAGTGCTCGAGTTTTGAGGTCGGTAATGAGGATGAACCCAGACATAGAGCGGTGAACAAAGCAGGGCTTGATTTAAGGAACTTGATCTAACTTGCACTGGGTGCATATTGACATTAAAACCTGTTGCACCAAACAAAACCAGGTTGCAAATTGGCAGCATGAATTTATCAAAGTTACAACATAGGACGATCTGATGCCACGGTCACATAAATTACTGACATATTGGCGTGAAAAGTAACCACAACCTGTACCTAACCTTGGATGGAGTACCCACAGTGTGATGACCTCAAGGCTAAGAAAGCATGACATGACATGACATGACATGACATGACATGACATGACATGACATGGTGTAGTATGATTAATAAACTTTAAAGGTAAAGCGTGTTCAAAGATCCATATTGTGTTGACAGTAGTAAGGTTTAGTGAGACAAAAAAAGTTTGACATGCACTTGTGCATGTAGACAAAATCATTAGTCTAAAAAAAATAATAGTCTTGGTTCTGAGGCACTGAGGCGTCGTCATAAATTCTGACGTATGTTTCGTTCTTATTTCCATTTTTTTTTTTAAAATAAAAAATCCTAGTACTTTAAAACAATGCAATCCATTATATCGCACACAGTTACTTCCCTTTACATGGCCACTGCTTTACTGTGCATCTCGTGTTATGGTCATGGCAGCAAAAGGAGTTTGTATGCTTCTTGATGTAATGATTCCCATTCCCAGTTAAATGGTACATCAGTTTATTTAGGTATATACTAGTTTGAACAAGCAGAAAAAAAAATCACCGCCTGCTGCACTATGTTTTCAAAAGACATTGCCTGAGAACCAATTCTTGTATTATTTAAGCTTTAGGGTGCATTTTTCAATGATAAGTTGCACTTGTGCATGTTTTCCACAGTATCCTGATACATTTATAACGTGATACATATATATCGTGATACATATATATTGTTACTTTAGTGTATCATTTCAGTCTGTGTTTGCTGAGAGGTTGATTTTGTGACAATCAATTTGATTGGTTGATTGAAGTCACATGGCCTACATCATATTTAATGTGAGTGTGTTTTGTTACAGAATGTATTTTGTTCATGTATGGGCTTAAATTTGAAGAAAAAGATTGGAAGTGAGGTGTTAAGAAAATGTTACATTCCTAAATATGCCGATGATATCAAAACAAATCTACTGTCATGTGTTCACGATACTGTATTTACTGAATAAGGAAACGTGTCATGAAATACTATCGTTAGGCGTAAACAAATGATTACCGCATATTGCTGTCTGTAAGACCATGCTGCATTTAATACCACACCCCCTCCCCTTTAGACACCTTCCAAATCAATGCTGCTTTATCAACCAAAACTGGCTCCCACAGGAGATATTGCTTGTGTGAGATGAAGCGATATCTTCATTGTAGATATCACTGCAATGAAATTGCATCACAATGCTTTGCAGACCATTGTGACGTCATTCACACTCACTCAGGTGAGATTCTCTCTTTATATACCATCCATGCAGCAATCAGGAACAATGGACACCGTCAGCGCATTCAATGTTTCAATAAAAAATGTTTGACATTGTAACAATAGCGCATGGCACCATTTTGTTGACAGTGCAGCTTTAAGTAACTCATTACCTCCCTTTATTTATCGTACCTTGCGTTTTGCATTTGTTTTCCAGCGGAGTGAAAAACATTAGCAAGCTTACAATATTTCAATAAAAATATGTCTTTGTTTTTATTTCGATGCTTCATTGCATGAATAATTCCAGTACATGGCACCATTTTGTTGAACTCTACGGTGGGACTCCAAGATGCCTGTAAATTAGAATGAATAGAGGCCAAGGGTTTGATCCTCAGTGAAACGATGGTCTTCTGTTATTAACTAACCGATTAACTCTGGTCAACTTTAATTTACTAAACTTGCATTAATATAGACAGCGATATACGGTATTGATTTGTCTCATATTTTAAATGTATTTATTTTCTATGAAAAATTTAAAATAATAATAATATTGTTTAATTTCTCCTGGATAATGTATGGCTTATATTCTTATTGTCCCAGATGATGTTCAACAATGCATTTATTCATGAAAAAACATTACATTTTCACAATTATATTTTGCTTTTTTCTATATGAGCCATTGCTAGGGGGTCTTTTTACCCTTAGTGGGACAAAGGAGTATATTAATGATCCAAACTAAACATATACTTGTCATGTACATAAATAATTTTAAATGGAATATTTTTCTGATTTAAGGGGATATTTTAATACAGTTTGAAATGAAGTTTTTAAAACAATTTCAATTCCGGACTCTCAGGATAAAAGCTATTTCTACTTTTATATTCACCAATATTTCTTTTCTGTCGGACATGTTGACAGCCCCAGTTCACCATTGCCAGTTTAAGGCTGGAAACTGTCAAGGAATTTTAACAACTGACGCTGCTTCCAGACAATATTTGTACATAGTGTGAGAATCTCAATGTTCTTGATCTGTGAGAAATAAACTAGTACAGTATTTGCCGTGATTAGCGCCCAGTTCAGTAAAGTCCCCTGAACCAACTTCTAAAGTTCAGTCTGCTAGTGCTTTATAAGCACCCTTACTAAGACTATGGCAGCCTCTATGTCCTTGTCTGTAACACATGATTCTTGCAAATCCTCTACCTCTATTGCATCTTTGCCATAAATCCTGTATTTTTTGCTTCAGTCACACTAACTAAATTTTCAGATTTTCACCAGACGTCCTCTTCACTGTCAATCACACAATTTGTTGTTCCAGAATAGCACTATAGCAACCCAAGCTGTGATGTGCGTAATAGCGGGAAACCTCACTTCTTTCCTGTGTGTGCTGGAGTCAACACCTATTGTTATAGTTGTAACGATCTAGCACTTGGTTGCAGTCATATTAATCTGAGATTTTTCTTATTTTTATAGACAATACAGATCCTATGCAGTATTGTCATACAGAACCTATGGGGTCTTCAGCAACTCATGCTTGCCCTGAAAGGCGACTATGCTTGTCGTACGGGTGATCAGGCTCGCTGACTTGGTTGATGCATGTCATCGATCCTATTGCGTGGATCGATGCTCATGATGTCAATAACTGGTTTGTCTGGTCCAGACTCGATTATTTACAGACCACCGTCATATTGCTGAGTGCGGCGTTAAACAACAAACAAACAAAACCCGAACCTATGCTTACCCTAATGGAAATACAGTTACCGTTATTAACGTTGCTATTGTTTTCATTAACATGTTAACTGTTTGCTCCTCATCACAAGCTATTTTATCATACCTCCATGTCAGAATGATGAGATCTGATTGGTTAACGTGATCTTGATAAAGTACTATGTGGCCCGCCTTGGAGGGAAATAAACTTCTCCAAGGGAGAATAAATCTCTTATACCCCGCCACAAGCAAGACAGGCTGCACGTGGATTTCTGAGAGGCAGAATAAATCCCTATACCCTGCTTCGAAGCAAAAAGCCACACGCTTTTTACGAGTCGATGAAAGTCACGTGACAGCACAAGTTCACCGCAATCGAACCACTTTGTTTTAATTCTTTTTGCAATGTCATATTAAAAAAATTGTTGAACAGGATCACAAGGGGTACATGGGTTTTAGGTTTTATTCCATGAGCCGGAGGCAACAACTTATCGTGCATGGTTTTAATAAGCACCCCCTCCCTTTGTGAAGTTTTATAGGTGAATACAGCATTCACAGTATTATGGGAGTGTTTTCTAATGCTGTTCTCCTTGAACAAGTCTGTCTCTTTTGATTGCAATGTCTATACCATTTAAATGTAATAACTGAACAAAGGTCAAGGTCGGTGAACTTTAATGTGTTTGTGTGTTAGCAATGTAATGACAGACCGCCATTGCCAAAACCGCTGACCATAGTCATAATTTAAAATGTAATTCTGAGGTTCTCAGGAAAATATTTTTTTCAAATGTTACCTTAGTTTGTGTCGAGTCAGATAAAACATGCTTGTTTTGATTATGGACGTCAGTGGATCAGATATTTTATACCTGAGTACCTTTTGTAGCCCCGAACGTTTTCATGATTTGCATATCATGTAGAGGCAGCTTCACTGTAACTGATTACCTCCCTTTGTTTATTTATCGTATGTAGCGTTTTGCTTTGTTTTGTTCAGCTGATTGTTATATAGCTTAATGTGAAGCTTTTTGTGCCATGTAATGTAAGCACATTTATTATACTATTCAAAAGAAGTTAAGGACCATCCAGTTTTTTTCATATTACCCAAGTTAATCTGTCATCTGATGCCCCATAATAGATGAAGTAATGTGGTCCTTAACTTCTTTTGAGTAGTATATGAATGATGAGTGAAGCCAATTGGTCCAACTATTACTCCTGATTGCTGCCTGATTGGTTAATATTACGAAAATTATAAATATTTCACACTAATGTTGTCTGTGCCTTGGAGAAGATCTAGACTGCAATCGATGTGGCTCCGCTTGCCTTGTAGACTCTGTATAAGAGTTATATATTCTGGATAGGTTTGTATCAAGCGAGGGGCGGTCGGGTAGCCTAGTGGTTAAAGCGTTCGCTCGTCACGCCGAAGACCCGGGTTCAAATCCCGACATGGGAACAATGTTTGAAGCCCATTGCTGGAATATTGCTTAAAGCGGCGTAAAACCAAACTCACTCACTCACTCATTGTATCAAGCCAGCTTGATCTTTGTCATGCTTGAGAAACAAAATGTGCAGGAACTGTGTCACCAGAAAAGTGTCAGCTATGTTTCACTTGATTTCTCTGAAAAGAACTTCACTGTACATTTATTTCTGAGGGCATGTATTATGTTCAGTGTATTATAAGTTTTATGATTTTTCTTCGTTTCTTCATGAGTAATTTGGAATATTGCTGAGTGCGGCATTAAACAAGAAACATGCTCCATATAACATTTGGGTCTCTGAATGTATCAGGTGAGCTACAGTGACTATTTGCTGTTTTTTTACATTTAAATTGGACTAGAGCCCTTCATACATTGTTAAGAAATAATAAAATCTTGTCATATTGTTTGAACATCAAAAGCATCGGAAAATGATCATTTCAAAACCAACAAATACGGTGATAATTAACAAGATTCATATTGGTGTTTAGTCCATGTTTGAACCTGACGAACCTGGATTGTGTAGGTTATATTAGTGTGAGGTATTGTCTTAACCTTCCCCTGGAGGGGGCACGGGTGGCCCAGTTGTCCCAAGCACAGGGATTCGCTGTGCAGAGTTGCATCCCTTTGGCACACCAGAAACCTATGATTGTGGGTTCGAATCCCGGTTCGCCCCGGTTATGTTTCTAGGTTTCTCAGCACCATACCAGTGCTTGTTGGTTTCACCGAAGTGATAAACATCAGACCTGCATCACATCAGGCTTTCCTCCCACATTAAGTTGACATGCCGAGATATAACTGGAATACTGTTAAAAGAGGCGTTAAACCCAACTCACTCTTTCACTCATTCACTTACTCCCCTGTACTTGGAGCATGTTTTATGTTGGACCTGGTGAAAGTATGCCTATCTAGTAGCTTCATATCACTGAATGATTTAGCACGTTCAGTTGACTGTTACACGTTGTTACATCTCGGTTGTATTCCGGTGAACTATTTGCCATAATGAATCTCATTCTACTCGACCTCCTGTTTCCACACAGCTGTGTGAGCACCATGACCTTAGGATTTGGAATGCTAAGACACAGTTATGACTAATGAAATGCTGAGATAGTTTTACAACGGTTGTATCACTAAAATAGCTTCATAATGATTGTATCGCCAAGATAGATTTACGACGGTTGTATCACTAAAATAGCTTCATAATGATTGTATCGCTAAGATAGATTTATGACGGTTGTATCACTAAGATAGCTTCATAATAATTGTATCGCTAAGATAGATTTACGACGGTTGTCTCACTAAAATAGCTTCATATTGATTGTATCACTAAGATAGTCTTTACAACTTTTGTATCGCTAAGATAGATTTACGACAGTTGTCTCACTAAAAAACTTCATATTGATTGTATCGCTAAGATAGTCTTTACTACTTTTGTATCGCTAAGATAGATTTACGACGGTTGTCACACTAAATTAGCTTCATATTGATAGTATCGCTAAGATAGTCTTTACAACTTTTGTGTCGCTAAGATAGATTTACGACGGTTGTCTCACTAAAATAGCTTCATAATGATTGTATCGCTAAGATAGATTTACGACTGTTGTCTCACTAAAATAGCTCCATATTGATTTTATCGCTAAGATAGTCTTTACAACTTTTGTATGGCTAAGATAGATTTACGACGGTTGTCTCACTAAAATAGCTTCATATTGATTGTATCACTAAGATCGTCTTTACAACTTTTGTGTCGCGAAGATAGATTTACAACGGTTGTATCACGAAAATAGCTGCATAACAATTGTGGTGCGAAGATAGTCTTTACAATTGTTGTAGTGCTGAGATAACTTTAACAACGGTTTTATCACTGTGATAACTTCATAATCATGATTGTAATGCTATGATAGTGTTTACAACTGTTATAACACTAAGTGAGGGTTTACAACCGTTATAACACTAAGACTTCACAATATTTGTAGCTAAGGCAGCTTTGTTTTGTAATGACCCCCAACAATATACACTACTCCACTTTTGAAAGGGATATTTATATCTTCCCATGATATACCAAACTGATTCTCAGAATATGTCATGTTTATATTTAAATAGAATGACATATCTGATAATCCTTATCAAAAGTTGAGTAGTATAGTTCATTACATCAGTGTTTCATTGCAAAATGACACACTAAAAACCATGTTGTGAAGTCCCTCTAGCCCCAGTGTGTTACAGTGATTATTGTTCATTATTGTGTATACTACTGCTAGAATTCTAGGGACTGGTCATTATTACAGGGGGCGGTCGGTAGTAAAAAATATTTTCCAAACATTTTTTTTAAACATTTCAACATTATTTAGGGACTGGTCATTTGTTAGAGGGAGGGGGGCATGCAAAAATGTTACATGTATTTAGGGGGTCAACAGAATATACAGGCCTAAAACCAGATGTTCTCTCTCGCTTTAATGCCAACACCCCCCATTAATGGACAAGTCCATGTGGAGTTTACAGTTGGTTCATGCTGTATTTTACTTTGCATGTTTTCATGTCGTTTGTATAAGAGTGCATTTTGCTTGTGTATAAATACATGAATTGTACATTGCTGTCTTAATACAGGTGTATATAAATTTTTTCTGCGAATTTTTTCATTTTTCTGTAAACATGATCCTCTTCTCATTTCTGTTACCAAAATTTGTGTCTCATTTTTTGAAACCATTATCCTTCTTTCAGAAGAAGACACTTTTTACATGCGAGTCCTATGAATGTATGCAAAATTATAGAGGTCTGCTTTGCTGTCCCTTGTCTGATTGAAGAGTTGCCTCCCTTGGGCATGCCAGGAATCTGTGATCGTGGGTTTGAATCCCTGTTTGCCTCAGTTGTTTCTAGGTTTGTCAGCACCATACCCGTGCTCGTGTGTTTCACCAAAGTGGTAAACACCCGAGACCTGCATCACTTCGGGCTTTCCTCCCACATTAAGCTGACACGCCGTGATATAACTGGAATACTGTTCTAACCCGTGTTAAACCAAACTCACTAACTCGCCTTGTCTGGATACACAGGAATTTACTGTTGCATTTCCAGGGAAAGTGAAGCAATATTGTTCAAAATAAGGGACACTCAACAAAAACAGATGAAAATCTTTCAGTCTTCAGAAAGTTATCAATTTTAATCAAGCTGTAACTTCACTTGGGGACAAATAAAACCTAATTTGTTGTGGCCTTACGACTGGTTTATATTGCATATTTAAGTCTGGATTTCTGGTGCTAAGCTTAATGCTCAAAGAAAAACTCTCATTAGTTCATATTATTTTTTACTTGGGCACTTCATAGTTTACATCCTCTTTGATCTTGTTATGTAATTATTCAAACAAGTATTATCACCGTTGTCATATTTATTTCATCGGCAGTTGATACAATACTAGTTTACATTCTTGTTATCCTGTTAATGTCACAATTATAGAATTGCCTTTCAGCAGCTTATACAGTCAGTGCAGATATGTTTTTCAAGCATTTGCAGTTGAGTGATCAAATTTCCTATATCTGACATTCTTCCTAGATCATGTGAGGATGGAATAAACTTATTTACTGTGTATTGGTCTTTGTTGTCACAATCCTGTAGGGAGGGAGTGAGTGAGTTGGGTTTAACGCCGCTTTTAACAGTATTCCAGTTATATCGCGGCGTGTCAGCTTAATGTGGGAGGAAAGCCCGAAGTGATGCAGGTCTCAGACGTTGACCACTTCGGTGAAACCCACGAGGAAGGGTATGGTGCTGACAAACCTAGAAACATAATCGGGGCGAACCGGGATTCGAACCCACAATCATAGGTTTCGGGCGTGCCCAAGGGACGCAACTCTGCACAGCGCCTTAGACGACTGGGCCACCCGTGCCCCCCGTGCCCCCCAATCATGAAGGGATCTGGAATAGAATGTGTCCCCAGCACCCTGTTGCTGGTTGGTTTGTTGTTTAACGCCGCACTCGGCAATATTCCAGCTACATGACGGCGGTCTGTATATAATCGAGTCTGGACCAGACAATCCAGTGACTGACATCATGAGCATTGGGATACGATGACATGCATCAACCAAGACAGCGAGCCTGACCACCCTATCCTGTTAGTCGCCTCTTACGACAAGCATAGTCGCCCCATTGCTGGTCGTACGAGGCGATTAGATTGGGAACCTGTAGGGAATCCGGGTTATAAATGGTCCCTAGCTTCTATGCAGGCTGTAAGAAGCGATTGAATGGATCTTGGGGTCAGGCTTGGTGACATGGTTGATGGTTTGTCAGTGTACCCTGACAACATGGATCATTGCATATAATATCCTGGATTGTCTGGTCTATTATTTTATAGGCTCAGTGGCATGGATTGGTGTTCTTGATATCAATCACCAGATTATCTGGTCCGGACTCAAATATTTACAGGCCGCCATAATATGGCTGGAATATTGCTGAGCATGAAGAAACTACCCAACCAACCAGAAATGCATGCACACGCACACACAAAACAAACTCTGAGAGTATGAAGACCATGTTTATTATCATATAGCCTACAGTTAACATTAGGAAACTAAGACAAAGAGTTAGAAGACATCACAGGTGAAGAAACAGTCAATACAAGTAACAAGTAACTAACAATGGTAGACAGGCAGTTCTCCCAGTCCTAGAGCAGTCAATACACTTTACCCGTCATAGGCATGTGGTTTTAAATGAAGGATTCCTAAGGGTTTTTATTGGACAGTATATTAAAGTCAGGATAAGGTGTAAAAAAGTAAGGTTCCATGAGTTTTTTTTAGATAGTATATTAATGTAACAATCATAGGGTAGTAGAACCCAGTGTTAGAAAGCAAGGTTCGATGACGTTTTCTTCTTAATCTGAAAGAGTGTCAACAAATAGATGTGTTTTTCAGTGAACTAAGTAACATTAACAAGCAATATTATTGTCGTTAGGAGCAGGTATAAATAACTGTTTCCCTATACAGTACACTATTGAAGAGTGAGTGAGTGAATATTGCTTAATGCTGCATCAGCAATTTTGCAGCTATTCGCAGCGAACACTATTGAAGAAAAAAGTACTTTTGATACAAGCAACTTTTTACTTTTACAGATAAACCCACCCTACAGATTGCAAAACAAAAACAAACTATGCTTATTTATAACTCGCTTGTTTTAATTTTTGTTTCAACATTTATTTCAGATTTTTCGTTGACATTTTTTTATTTGAAAATAACAAAATATTGGTCTGGCTTTGAATGATTTTCAAATTCTTGATATAGGAAACAGTAAATTGATTTTCTAAATTTAGACATTCTTAAAATAATAATTTCACTGGTATAGTTCATTATCACCTAATATGAGGATGTTTCTAATGAGGGCATTGCTCCTTATGTCAATGCTGAATACCTAGTAACAATACATGCTTCCTAACATTCACAACAAAATGAAAGACTAATACAGCCATTTGCAGTAAAAATCAAAAATAGTATACTCCTCAAATGAAGTTAAGCACCACCCAATTCTTTCATAGTGATATAGTTAATCTGCCATGCCATCACTATAGACTAACTATAGCCATGGCAGATTAACTAGGGAAATATGAAAGAATCGAGTGGTCCTTAATGTTAATATTAAGACCATAATGACATTTATGGTAATCTTAAAGCAGCAGAAATTCTGCATGGAAACAGCCATTTGGTAGAGCTTCTGCAGACAAAAGTTGGAAATGACACACCATGGTCAGCATAGTATAGGCATCATGATACAATGTTTACAATATCTGAATCACAATATACTATTTTGAAGCAAAAAAAAAATGTGAATGTTTTCTAGTTTTGATATAACCGAATTAACATGTGAATATGGCAGAAACCACATGCCAAAATCGACCCGTGAAGATTCCGGGGTAGAATAGGTCTTCAGGAACCCATGCTTGCCGTAAAAGGTGACTATGCTGGTCAGACTCCCTGACTTGGTTGATGCGTGTCATTGTATCCTGATGCTCATGATGTCAATCACTGGATATACAGGCCGCCACATATTGTCTGGTCCAGACTCGATTATTTACAGACCGCCGTCATATAGCTGGAATATTGCTGAGTGCGGTGTAAACAAACCAACCAACCAACATGCCAAAATCCCATGTGTATCGCCAAAACTTTGTTCATAATACAGTATGTACCTAAAAAGGCGACTTGGAGTGAAAGTGGGTGAACAGTCTCATTTTGATGTACCGTATTTGCTGTAATGAGCACCCTGTGTGCTAGAAAATTGACAAAAGGGGTGCTTGTTAAAACTAAAGACAACAATTTATATTTTTGTTCAGAGATCAAGCGGTAATGAAGAAGCGTAATTAAACTAAAACATTTTTGATAATAGCTACAAGTCAATAATATACCCGTTCTGCGTTGCTGTTTTCAGAGCAAATTCTGTAATTTACACAAGAAAAAATGGACTGTCATGAAAATTTTCAGTTTTAGTAGGGGCACTCATTAAGTACTGGTACTTAGACTGTTCCAGAAGTTAGTCAGTATTTTGGGGGTGTAGCAGGGTGCTTAATGTGGCAAATACGGTAAAGAAAGTTAAAGAAATCTGTGTTCAACTGACACGCTAAAGAGTCAATAAATATGTATCACAATATCACTTTCGGACATCTTGATTTTTGTATTAGACAGGGCCAATACAGGATCAGACTAAAAAATAAAACAGCTCTTATAATGTACCCATGTACATTTATCTAAAACAGATTACGAAAAGATACGTACCACTACAGAGTGAAGAGTATTGTGCACTGTGTCTTGAAGTGTAACATTGCTGCCTTGCCTGTTACACCCATTGCAACTGAGACTGTTCTATGCTCCAGAACACAACATACTACTACTACTACCCTGTACTAAAGGATCTTGTCATCGCCATTTAATGATGCAGTATTAATCTCAATAAATGTCCTGTCAAACTAAGCTTTGATTAAGTGTGTGGTTTGTGCAATCTAACTTTAAGTAGGAGAAAGTACTTGGGGATTCTACCCAGGGCCGTGTTCCACAATTCGATCTTAGCTGAAGACGATCAGAGTCCCACACTTCATCACTGACAGTCGTAGCACTGAGATCCCTTGTGGAAGAGGGCCCTGGTAGGTATTTGTATTGAACTTGGATTAGGCTTGCATTGTTCTACATGATAATACATCCCCATGATATACCATTACTTCTCCTGTCACTTTCTAGGATCATGTGACTTGCATTGTTCTACATGATAATACATCCCCATGATATACCATTACTTCTGTCACTTTCTAGGATCATGTGACTTGCATTTCAGATAAATAAGTAAAAAAGCTTTCCGTCCACAATACAACAGGTACTTAAAGCTCATAATATACAAAAACGATAAATAAAATATCTACAGTAACAGCACGTTTCAAACAACACTCTGTTGTAAGCTGGGCCAAAGCATAAACAATACACCATAGTCATGGATATCGTCTAATGTTGGAGTTATAGTGAAACCTGGCTGTTCCAAGTACTTCTCTTTGTCCAGATTAACAATGATCTAGATAAACAAAGTTTATGCCATGAAAGACAGGCCATTACAAAACTCATCTGGAAAGCAATTTCTCTGATAAACAGTGTTCAAAATAAGCTCCTGCCCATAGGCCTGTGGTAGTTAGATCTTGTGTCGGGGAAGTAGTTTTAAATTTGTATGGGCCCTAATGGCTGGCCTGCAGTAAACTTATGTGTTGATTTATTTGTCACAATAAGCTGCAGTTTTTTAAATGAGGGCATGACAAGTTGATCTGGGCCTGCAACGTCTAAAGTCTGTGGGTCCTGATGGTAGCCTGACAATTCTTTTTATTTCAAACACTGATGACTAATATTGGATTTGGAAGAACAGGGTACCCGTCCTAGGAGATTATTAGTGTTATAATACAAGGGTGTGCTATGTCCATTGTTGGAACAATTCGTTTGAGACAAGAGGAAAGTGAGCCTCGATTCCAACTTGGGAACTAACACAAAACAGATACTTCTCTTCTTTGGGGGAGATTGTCATAGCTAAAGGGGGTTAAGTATCACTTTAATGTCTCCCTGCCACTCCAACAGGAGATCTCAGGGCAGATTACTGTCACACAGGAGACAGCAGATCTGTCTCCACGGCTCAGTCTATAGTCTGTAGAGTGAGTTTGGTTTAACGCCGCTTTTAACAGTATTCCACTTATATCGCGGCATGTCAGTTTTATGTGGGAGGAAAGCCCAAAGTGATGCAGGTCTCGGACGTTTACCACTTCTGTGAAACCCACAAGCACAGGTATGGTGCTGACAAACCTAGAAACATAATCGGGGCACTAGTCAGTAGAACAATGAAGGCGAGGGCAGTTGGAAAATTACATCTGTAACTTTGAGAAAAGGGAGTGAGTTTGATCAGCATAAAGCTGCACTGAACAGTATGTCAAGTGGGTGAAAGGCCAAAGTGATGCAGCTCGTAGACACTGACTACTTTGTAAAACAGTCTGGATATGATTCTGATGGGCCAAGGATCGGAAACTTGAGTTGTCTCCCCTGGTGGCCTCATGCTGAGCAGCGATGTTAAACCATCTATGCCAATAACAGTCCCCTTGTACAAAAACCATGGGGTACCTGGTGGGACAGCCCTAGGGATCTATTGTCTTCTGGAACCCCCCCTGGGGTTTCAGGTATTGACCCACATGCGTAGGAAGACCGACAGATAATCACACTGAATATCCTAGTGGCATACAGCT
The DNA here is from genome assembly GCF_023055435.1 of Haliotis rufescens. NCBI lineage: Eukaryota > Metazoa > Mollusca > Gastropoda > Lepetellida > Haliotidae > Haliotis > Haliotis rufescens. The sequence continues at coordinate 7,638,741 of NW_025963902.1, forward strand.
CCGAATATAGGTCATCCTCCTAAATATGGTTCCTAGAATGCAGAAAGGATGTGCAATATAACATTTCTCATTCCATGACAGAAACTAGCACTTTACATACACCGAGGTGTGCATACTAACAATAGTGACACAATAACACAATGACAATGAACCAAGTGAAACATCTATTTGACATGGTTCAGGACACTTGACAGATAACACTGACATTCAGGAACCGTACGCTTCCAACATTTGTAATCAAGAATTACATACACAGAGACGTGAAATTAATTACATTAAAAACAATTATAAGCAGAACATAACAATATCCCCTCCTTACAAACATAATTCCGACCCGTGAGCATCCAGGGTCGAATAGGTCTTCAGCAACCAATGCTTGCTGTAGAAGGCGACTATGCTTGTCGTAAAAGGCGACTAACAGGATTGGGTGGTCAGGCTCGCTGACTTGGTTGATGCATGTCATCATATCCCAATTGCGTGGATTGATGTTCATGATGTCAATCACTGGGTTGTCTGGTCCAGACTCGATTATTTACAGACCGCCGTCATACAGCTGGAATATTGCTGAGTGCGGCGTTAAACAACAAACAAACAAACTAACATAATTCCGTATTTTTCACTGGTTTCCCAGTCAGTGTTTGAAAATAAGGGGGTCATGGCCTTTGAGGTTTTTGATGGCATTTGAATAAAGGGATCCTAAACCTTAACTTTTACACCATAGTCATGTCAAGGATCCCTCTTCAAACACTGTCATCGATAGTGATTTCAAAACACATTAAAACAAAATTACCGTATTCGACGTAATAAGCGCCCCGCCCTAATAAGCGCCCTTAGCCATATTTGCTAATATATTGGTTAATGAACAATCCCAATTAGCACCTCTTCCGATTAATCTATGTACACAAGACTTATTTATACGGTAAGATACGCACTCGTGTGTTATATGCACCCTAATTACAGGCAATTAAATTCTGGAAAAATATATCTGTCGTACATAAACATTCCAGGCTGTCAGCATAAACCACAAAATTTATCTTTCAACTCCAAAATAATATTCTAATTAGATCCCCCTATTTTTAATTTTGAGAGCGCCCTGGGCGCTTATTACGTCGAATACGTAGAATACTTTAAAAATGTGAACCTCTATTTGAAAGTTAAGTTGAAAATAGCCCAAAGCAGGTGACGCACATCGTGAATGCTTTAGCTCTTAACGTTGCTGAGCTTTAACAAAGTAAATTATAAACTATCCCTATCTGTGACAAGGCTGGGATACAGGCACACGCTGATACAACACTACATGTACTCGATCAGGACGGAGAGGAATTATCAGCAAAATCTGAACAATGATTCAAGTTACTATCACTAATCAACAGCTATTGTACATGTCAGTGTAGAACTGTTATAACAAACACGGGACATTATACATCGTATTAAACTGGGATATAACAGGTCTGCAGCTGTCGTATAAACTTGGAGCACCAGTGTCGGTGCATACGGACTAATATCATTCTGTCAATATGGAAGTCGAGGACCTTCACAGCATAAACAAATCATCCAGGCGAATCTAAGGCACAAACAACAACCATCGACAAAGGAGAAACTGTATTAGAAACTGACTACTTGATATCTTGGTCTTTTATCGAAAAACATAAACTGTCCAAGAAAATGCTTGAAAACAATAATTTGCTTCAGCCTGTTGAAAAAAATATAAAAAATCGCCTGCCACAAAAATTACATTGTCGTAAGGTGTTTTAATTTTTTTTATTCAGGCTCATAGTTTTAACTAAAACAGTATCTGGTTTTGCAGCTGTACTTGAAAAAATATCTAGTCTCCATACATAATCCCATGCCCCACCCCGGTCGGTTCCTTAGTTTTATGAAACGTCTGTGAACCTGTTTTCGCAATTTTTTGCCACAGGTATCTGATGTCAGATTTCAACAAAGGACATTGACTGTTGTCTTAATGAAATATACAAAGAGATAGCTTTGGTCCATGCAAATATGCAGTTTGATTCAGCTTAAAGCAAAAGCTGACAAGACTCTTCACGGAACTAATGGCTACTGATGAAGGTTGAATGTAAGATGAGAATCTGTTTAATTTTGATGTCTTATGTCTTTAATATCGGAGATAACAATTTAGGGCAGTACTCCACTGCCAGATATACCCTGAGACTTCTCTAGGCGAAGGAGGTGTGGTTTTCATCATGATCAACAAGCTCCATACTTCCTGTGACTGAAATTGTGAAACTGTTTTTATTTAGCTTCCGTATAAGGAAATATCACCGATGCAGGATAATATTTGCCTAATAGCTCTAAATATTTCATTTACATAATTTCTTGTGAACTTTTTCTACAGAAAGGGTGTTTAATTTAAACACTAAACATTCCTCCCTCTTTCATTTATACATCCTACCAATCATGATGTACACCGATTTCTCAAAGCTCCTCACAACAGTATTTTCTACAGAGAATGTCAGTAAGTGCAATGGAGGGCATGTTCCTGAGCGTCTTTGCACTGCGGAGAGCACTCATGAGATTGCTTGTTCGTTTAAAACCATTATCCTCTACAGTGTTTCAAATTACGAGGGACTTGGAGTCGTGCCTACAAACATTAACAATATCCATATATGGTACCATTAGGTATTTTTATCAAGTAAGAATGATTTTTGTTGACGAGTACCTTTAACTCAGAATCATTTTTGACAAAGAGCACCAACAGAGCTAATGCCATGAATCACTTTTTTATTGCTTCCAAGACCCAGTTCCAAACATTTGGACCGGGGCCTGGTACAATAACATAATCGGTGAGGCCATCTTTGAAGCAGTGTTGCTCTACACATTTCATATTTGGTTAGCTGGTACGCCTGTATTTTCGTTACAAACAAAACCAGAAATCAACAAGAACCAGATCTCACCTTTTCCGGTAGATTGGTTGAACACAGGCCAACCATTTCCTTTTGTCTTAGTAAGCACAAAGTGTCAAATCCATTAACTTTGAAGCCCTCACAAGAAATCATAACTATTGTTAATATCTCGATCAGTTTTGTGGCAAGACAAGGACCTCATTCTACAAAGTGATCTTATCGCCAAGACGATTGTAATGCCCGTGCATCAACATAGTCTTATGATCACCTTAGTGCTAAGATATCGGTGTAACAAGGCCCAGAACTGCTATGGAAAGACAACTGATCTTTACTGGAAATGTTTTACATATGCTAACAATAAACAATGCAGATGCAGTTATAAAATCAAATCCTAACCAATCCAACACACATGGGTACGATATTAGACTATTCTCTGTGATAATTATGTTATGATGTCACTGACTTGTGTCCAAACTAACACGGGAATGCAGTCAATCTCATTAAAATCAGATCTTAGTTCTCGCTGCTGCTAAACAAAGATCTGAGGACATCCCATTACGGGTCACGTCGGACCGACCTTTCGCAAACTCTGACCGACCAATGGAATTACTGACAAGAAGTCGACATTAGCCAATCAGAAGGCAGCTTTCTCGTGCTTTACGGCACTAATTTCAAATTGGCGACTACGCTTCGAAACATATTTTGACAAATTATCGATTACAAATTTGAAACCTGAACAAAAGAACGTTCTAGAATGGCTAATAGATTGTCTAGATTGTATAGATTCAGTCGTTGAGCCCGTAACTATCCTTCGGAATACCTCGTTTTAGTGTTTTCGAGGCTGCATGATTAAAAAACACATTCCGACTGTCACTTTCATGATCTGGAAAGCGACGCTCTGATTGGTCGGATGAAAAGTCGTTCTGACGTGACCCCTAATGGGATGTCCTCAGATCTTTGTTTAGCGGTAGCGAGAACTAAGATCTGATTTTAATGAGATTGGAATGCAGTCAGATTTGTGCAGAAGGATATGATTCTTAGTCCTAGGACTAAACCAGTGTTCAAAATTCAGGGGTCCTGGGGTTCTTGTGGTCTCCTGCTACAGTATTTGAATCCAGTGACCTCTTTAGTTTTTAAATTTGAACTTTAGGGTTATGATAAGGACCCCTCGACTTTCAGCCCTAGTTTCGAACATTGTAAGGTGCTAATGAGTCATTGTATCGTCCATTTCAAGCTAACGGCTTCTATGCAGGACCTAGCTAGGATGAGTCTGTGTGAGGAGGGGCGTTGATATCAGTAAGGTGTTGATATTGATGCGTCTTTCACCAGCTGGCTTGCAGTTTCTCAGCAGTTTTCTGTATGAAGTCCCTATGGCTGGCATACAGCTGTAACGAATGATCCACATCCATCCACTGAACTCCTACAGCATCATCACCTGCAACATCAACAGCATCACACATTATAAGATTGACATCCAAACTTTCAGACAATTTCTGGGTCCCATCCACAAAGCGATCTAAGCAGTACGATTGTGGAAAGTCTATGTTGAAGTATTGGAGCTACGATTGTCTGAGCGCTAAGATTGTGGAAAGTCTATGTTAAAGAATGGGAACTACCATCGTCTTAGCGCTATGATTGTGGAAAGTCTATATTGTAGTATGGGAGCTACGATTCTTAAAAGTATGATTGTGGCAAAATCTATGTTAATGTTTGTGAGCTACGATCATCTTAGTGCTAAGATAGCTTTGTGGAACAGGGTCCAGGTGTTCCTAAAACCTTCTTAATCCTCTTACTATAATCTTTAAGGCCATACATACTACTCAAAAGAAGTTAAGAAGGACACAATTCTTTTCCCTGACTATAGTTAATCTATCATGCACTATGGTCATATGAAAAAATTGTGAGTTCTTTTACTTCTTTTGAATAGTAAATAATAAACAGAACACATTTTTTTGTAAATTACCCATCTTTATGAGTCAGAACCTTGTACATGAGTCAGTTTACCCTGACTCTCTTGCTTGGCCTAAGGCAACAAACGGGATTGGGTGGTCAGGTGCACTGACTTAGCTGAAGCATGTCATCACATCCCAATTGTCGTTGCTCATGATGTCAGTTCCTCGATTGTCTGGCCCAGACACAATTATTTACAGACTGTCGTCATATAGCTGGAATACTGCTGAGTGAGGCATTAAACAACAGACAAAACAACACTTGACTCTTTTAGTACTCAATAATAACTGAGAGGAAGGGAAGTAGGTTAGGTGAGGTGAAATGGGGTTTAACGTTGCGTCCAAGATTATTGCACTTATATGGCGACGTGCATGTACGTGTATGTGTGTGTGGCTGCTTGTACTAGTCCGGACTGATGCCGATTTATAGTGCTAGCCCATTGAGATATCATGCCGCAGTTTAACATGACCACCCCTCTCAGACACAGTATACTGACTCTGAGCCGACCAGACCTTGTTTTAGCCCCTTAATGCCGAGCGCCAGACAGGGTAACAACAAGTACATGTACCATTTTTAACTTCTTTTGGTATGACGTGGCCAGGGATCGAACCCCGGACCTTCCGCTCTCCGGGCGGACGCTCTCCCTCTAGGCCACGGAGGCGGTCTAGGAAGGGAAGTAACTCAAGAGTACTGCTGACAAATCTAATTCAAGGAAATGGCTTTTCCACGAAAGATCAACTTGATGGAGTTAGACTGGACACCTCTCAAGACAGATGTCTCACCTGCATTGAGTTTAAATCTTGCAACATTTTCTCCTCTTTCGTCATGTAAATTCACTGCTATTGTCTCCATCCATGAATTGTCTGTGTTCCGAGGATCGTCAACGTAACCTCGGTAAATCTGTAACGTAGAGGAAATAGCTGATATATGCTGTCATCACAAGTGAGTGAGTGAGTTGGGTATAACGCCGCATTTAACAGTATTTCAGTTATATCACGGCGTGTTAGCTTAATATGGGAGGAAAGCCCGAAGTGATGCAGGTCTCAGACGTTTACCAGGTCGGTGAAACCAAAGGGCACAGGTATGGTGGTTTTCCCAAGGGACGCAACTCTGCACAGAGAATCGTCACAAAAATCAGGTTCCAACCTTGGATTCAAACACAGGACTTTTTGCTTGATGAACATCGAAAGTAACTATTTGACTACCCTACCCTTACTCATTGAGTTATAACAATTTTCCAGCAACATCATGTCAAGACAGTCTTATGTCAAGTCTTATTGAAATCAGATCTTCTACTCCGATACAATACCTATGAGTGTACGGTATGAGTGAACAGAGCATTCAGACAAGAATATCTGATTTATGTATCTCGAAAATAAATATATCAGGAAGTTTTGAATGCAAACAAATAGAGTCACACTGTTCCATGGTTGTGGATATTTTGTACATCCCATCGATATTGAAGGTCATGGCATTAACACCAAAAGGTGTATACAGTCAAGTCTTGTTAATCTGACACTCATTAATCCAACAATCAGCTTTATCCGACACTAATGATGAGAACCGATTAAATCAGTGCTATTTAGACCCGTTAACCTGACAGTCTCGCTATCCGACTCCAACACAGCTAATTTGCAACAAATTACCGAAATCACTCATTAATCAGTCTCGTTGATCAGCATACTCCGTGGTCGTCTGCCCGCGAGTACACAGTCCCCGTTTTGATGCGAGACAAGTCAGCTGGAAGCTGCATATTACAACGGTTGCAGAGATAAACTTGCTTAACAATAAACAATAAATGCTTTAAATAATGAAAATAGGATTAATCATACGCTTCATTTTATATAACGTGTTTGTATCGTTACCTATCGTGAAGATGTCCAATTTTCGATCACAAATGTTGATACTACTTAATTTCGCCATAATCATATGCAACCAACTATGTCAGATTAACAGGACTTGACTGTATTTGTTAAATTTCCACTAGAAAGCTGACATCAGGGTTCAGCTGACAACCTCCTGTGGAAACGTCCTGATGAGGTATCACATCGGAATAAAAGCATGATCTCATTGAGCCAGATAGAAAGGGATATCAAGAATGAGCTACCCATTTGTGGGGAATTTAATACTAGCAATGACCAGCCATTGTGATCATTTAAAACTGAATCTAGGCGACATGACCGTTTATTCACCTCTGCTCCACCTCGGTCGAATAAATCGCTTATTGACTGCCTAATTTGTCTCTTGTCATCATCTGTTGCCATGAGTGAGTTCAACGCCTCCTCCCCAAACTCCCTCTTCAGTGTGACAGTCACCACCTCTCCTGCATCAACCATACCCTGCAAACCAAGCATTGGAATAGCATGTCTTCACAACAAAAGTTCAAAGATTCATTTTTTGTGTCCTCTGTACATGTTCTTGAATAATCTTCTTACAAATAAGGCCAGACTTATTTTTATTTTTTTATTTGGTTTACGGATCCGCCAACTCCCAAAATGTGAGTAAAATGAAAAGCAGTGAAATTTTTTATTCTGTTGATTTACTGCTGCTGTCAAACTTAGAAAATCATCTAAAATACTATTATTGAAACCTGTTGAAAATGTACCTTAAAACATTTTTTTCATTAGCCACTTGACATTTTGAGGAAATAAAAAACTATATTAAGAAAATGGAATATTCTTTTTTTGAAGACCTAACACCCTGAATTTTTTGGGAAAAAGTCTGTAATCCCACCTCCCCCAAAAAGTCTGTTCCAACATTGAAACCTCATTAACTTATAATATGCATGACCTTACAAAACAACACAAGCCATGAGGAGTCAAACCTTTTTGTAAATGTAGCGGCCATAAAATTTCCGAGTCCCGTGATGGGATTCGAACCACGGACCTTCTGATCAGAGGTCGGACGCCTTGTCCACATGACCAAAGAGGTTAACCCCGTCAGCAAGCTGACAAGATATGGATGTCATCTGTGGGATGACTCCACGCCCTGCTACATACTCCCCCGTCAACAGAAGGCACGTCCCGGGCCGCATAGTAGGGTACTGAGGCTTATTTTGCTCAAATTTAATATGAACGTGCTCAGCCCCACGTTGGGCGCCAATGTAGCGGCCATAAAATTTTCGAGTCCCGTGATGGGATTCGAACCACGGACCTTCTGATCACAGGTCGGACGCCTTGTCCACATGACCAAAGAGGTTAACCCCGTCAGCAAGCTGACAAGATAAGGATGTCATCTGTGGGATGACTCCACGCCCTGCTACATAAACATGAGACCAGTCGTACACATTGCATACTATTTTGATCAGAAAAAGGACATATATTTGGCGACAAATAGTAAACAATATGCTGCCGTCAAATATTTTCTTGCTGCAAGTGTTTGAATGATCTCTATTGTAAGATTTAAGATAGCTGACAACAAAAGTGGATGACTTCAATCAAAATTGGTGCGACTGCCAATTTAGTGCCATTTTTAACAAGGTTTCACACTGTTTGTTTTTGTCTACAACACATTCCTGGCAGCGCCCACTCCTTATTGTCTACAATACATTCCTGGCAGCGCCAACTCCTTATTGTCTACAACACATTCCTGGCAGTGTCCTCTCCTTATTCCTTATTGTCTACTACCTACCCCTGGCAACGCCCACTCCTTATTGTCCTGTCTCTGCACTGCTATAAACTGAAGGATAGGACTCCCGGATTTAGCTTTAACTACTTCTCCTGTTGTATTCCTCTTCCATCTGAAAAAGAGACAAACCTTTAACATGCTTACCCTTGCCACAGAAATATTTCAATTGGGTCCAGAGTTTGATCAGTGATGAGCATTTGAAATAGTTTTGACTTTGCTTAATACCTCAGATCAGAGGTATTCACACCAGGTCATGTTGAACCAGCAACCAGAGCACAGCTGAGTGTGGACAATACATGCACTGTACAAGAACATAACTATCATGTTTAATGATGCCATGCAGCAACCAAATCACCGCCTGATCCTGTTAGTCGCCTCTTACAACAAGCATGAGTTGCTGAAGACCAATTCCAACTCACGATGGCACACATTGTAACCATCCATCTGGGTTCCCGTTTTACATCAAGCCTGGGTAGCGAGGATCTAGTCTAGAAATCCTGCGGATGGAATAGAGCCCTCAGTGGGTTGAGTGAGTGAGTGAGTTGGGTTTAACGCCGCTTTTAACAGTATTCCAGTTATATCGCGGCGTGTCAGCTTAATGTGGGAGGAAAGCCCGCAGTGATGCAGGTCTCAGACGTTTACCACTTCGGTGAAACCCACGAGCATGGGTATGGTGCTGACAAACCTAAAAACATAATTGGGGCGAACCGGGATTCGAACCCACAATCATAAGTTTCTGGCGTGCCCAAGGGACGCAACTCTACACAGCGAATCGCGGCGCCTTAGACGACTGGGCCACCCGTGCCCCCCTCAGTGGGTTGAACTAACTGCATGTATTACCTTGTTACTATGGGATCTGCTGCATGATTTGGACCCCATCTTCCGAGACAGCCTCGCCCACGGAGCCCTGTGCGACCCACTGGGTTCCTGAATGACATATATACAATACACAGGGGGCTGCAGGAACAACGACATCTAGGATGCTGAACTGTGTTCAAAGAATTGTCCCAAATTGCAATTTTTTAAGTTTTTATATTCAGAGGAATACAACATTGCACTCAATGCAATAAAAATGAAGGTTTAAAATATAAGCTTAAGATTTTTAGAATGTGAATTTGTGTATCTTTAATCCCAATTTGGAATTCTTTGCCAACATTTGCTGCAGGATTGAAGCATACTGTCTGACTCTGAGAATACCTCGATCAGCGGTAGAAATTAACAGTTTTAGTCCACTAGTCCTTGTTATGACCGGTAGAAACTAACAGTTTCAGTCCACTAGTCCTTATAATCATGATAATGATAACATATAGCAAAACCCCTAAAAATGGCAAATTTCTTTTATATTGGGTAGTTTGGCAAGGACTACAGGACTAGTGCCAATTTCTGAATGGCATTATCTGAATGATAACATAGAGCAAAACCCTTAAAAATGGCAAATGTCACTCACCTTGGAACTTTGTCTATAACTTCGTAATTTCCTAAATGGCTTCTCCTGTTTATTACTCCATCTAAACTGTTCCATTTGGGCGGCCGTATAACTGCATCGGAGTGTCTGAAATAGGAGTGAGTGAGTGAGTGAGTGAGTGAGTGAGTGAGTGAGTGAGTGAGTGGGTGCGTGTGTGGGTGAGTTGGTGTTGGTGCGAGTGAGTGAGTGAGTGAGTGAGTGAGTGAGTGAGTGAGTGAGTGAGTGAGTGAGTGAGCTGGGTTCAATGCTGCTTTCATCAACATTCCTGCAATGTCAAGGTGGGGGACACAGTAATGGGTTTCATACATTGTACCCACGTGAGGAACCAAACCCAACCCTTGGTGTGATGAGCGAACGCTGTAACCACTAGGCTACCCACTCTTCCGATACAGGAGGGAGGACATTGTGTGAGTAGACAACAGATCACCTATCTCTAAATCACCTAAATCATATAATATATATATAAATATTTAATTATAACTAGACTAAATTCGGGTGGTCTGGCTCGATGACTTCGTTGATGCACATGTCATTGATCCCAATTGCCTGGATCAATGCTCATGTTGTCAATGAGTGGATTTTCTGGTCCAGACTCGATTATTTACAAACTGCCGTCATATAGCTGGAATATTGCTGAGTGCAGCGTTAAACAACAAACAAACAAACAGCACATTGGAACCATGTCTACTCACCTAATATCAGGATCTGCCCAAACTGGTTTTTCCAAAACTTTGGGAGATGTGTAGTCTACTGGTTCATAGACAGCAAACTCGGCACTCCATGGCACCTTGTCATCTGGAACTGGGAACCGTTTGACATCCTTTGTCCGAGGATATGTCTCAATGCGAGCTTTATAGTGAATACTCATAGTTAGGATTCTTATACTTTGCCGAGAGGCACCGCCCCCTAGAAACCCAGTTAGCTGAAAAATAAGAAATATTATTAAATATGATAATTATCATTATTAAATGATGGTGAAATATTCTTTTCTTTCCTGTCAATTAGCTGTTATATCCATGCTCATGCCTCCCTACATTTGCCCTTTACTGTAATAGCATATATAGAAATGGTGAAATTAATATTTAAAGTGTACCAGGGGCAGATTGGTCATGGCAGGGACCTTTTTTTCTGACATCTCTGAAAACAATCAACACCTCTCTCCATCTTACAAAACAACCATCACCTCTCACTATCTTACAAAACAACCAACACCTCTCTCCATCTTACAAAACAACCAACACCTCTCACCATTTTACAAAACAACCAACACCTCTCTCCATCTTACAAAACAACCATGACCTCTCACCAGTTTACAAAACAACCAACACCTCTCTCCATCTTACAAAACAACCATCACCTCTCTCCATCTTACAAAACAACCATCACCTCTCACCATTTTACAAAACAACCAACACCCCTCTCCATCTTACAAAACAACCATCACCTCTCTCCATCTTACAAAACAACCAACACCTCTCTCCATCTTACAAAACAACCATCACCTCTCACCATCTTACAAAACAAATTATATGGCAAAAAAACGATGCTGATAGCGACATTAAACTTCAACTGACTTACGATTCCCTTCAGGTGACCTTGACCTAAGATTTGTCACGTAACCAAAGTTATTCCAATCAGAAAACCCACCCAAGAGATCACAAATGTTAGTGAATGCAGTTTTCCACAAGTCACAATATTCCATCAATATCAACAGGGCCTGTACTTAAATAAATCTAGGCCAGGCAGACTGGTGACTGATAAAACACAATCGCAAACATTTGACACCAAAACATTCTCTCAAACACACACTGTATCAACGGCTTCAGAGGGCTGCCACATGATTATTTGATGAACGTTTAACAGTTGTAACATCATGCAGATACAGTAACAGATATTCAACAACTATGACAACAAGTACCGGTATTCATAGCAAAACTAATTAAATAGAATGATTCTCAACAAAACATGCAATCAGTTGATTCGAGCCATATGGATCCTTCACCAAGCATGCAGTATTCATTACTGTGTCTACAAATCCAGACATGGCAAATGGCAGGGTTAGGAAAAATATTAAGTTCACTAGCTTGTCCCAGATTTATTTGTTTGTTGTTCAACACCGCATTCAGCATTATACCAGCTATATGACGGGAATCTGTAAGTAATCGAGTGTGGTCCAGACAACCCAGTGATAAATGTCATGAGCATCAATCCAAACAATTGGAATATAATGACATGCATCAACCCATTAACAGAGCCTGACAACCCCGGTCCATTTAGTGGCCTTTAACAAGCAAGTTTGGGGCCTATACCAAGTTCGAGTTCATTATTTTGTAAAGGGGCCACGCTACATAAAATTGTGTTTGTTTGTTGTGTAACGCCGCACTCAGCAATATTCCAGCTATAAAACGGCAGTTTGTCAATAATCGAGTCTGGACCAGACAATCCAGTGATTGACATCATGAGCATTGATCGATGCAATTGGGATACGATGACATGCATCAACCAAGTCAGCGAGTCGCCTCTTACAACAAGCATAGTCTTTTCCGGCAAGCATGGGTTGCTGAAGACCTATTCTACCCGGATCTTCCCATAAAGTTGTGTAGTGGTGCGCCTGGTACGAGGTAAGTCAATACAATGAGATGGTGAGATATGTATATACATCATCATTAATATGACTACAGCGTTTATAGCATACAACACACATTCCTTCCATCAGCTGACCTCACAATATTCAAATCAGTCAAAATGATGCTACACACATTAATATAACTCTATTATCATAATTATATACTATTAAGCATGAGATACAAGAATACAATCATATACACTGAAATCAAAACAACTACCCAGCATAATAATATTCATATAATACTCTCCATAGTTTTCAGCACCAAATCACAGATTACAAAACAGTCAAAGTGTGGAACTGTAGTACAATAAAAAGACAAATACAATATATGACTTAATATTTCTGAAAAAATCTAGACTTGCATAAACACAACATGTTTCAAAATAGGTTTGGATATCTATATCAATACATCTCTGATGAAATTCCTTGCTAAATAATAATGGTGGATCCACAAACTGCCTATCCCAAACATATCTATGGTGGATCCACAAACTGCCTATCCCAAACATATCAAAATCCACATTCACACAAAGAGTTCTTTAACTCCCAACAGCTGACTCCTTTTTGCGTTGCTGAAGCAGTGTAAAACCATACTCACTCACTCACTCACTCACTCCTGCCATGAATCAAAGAAAACACCTCCACAGTTCAACAATACCACACATCACCTTAATTCAGTCGCTTAGGACTCCAAAAAATCACTATCAATTTTCACATCAATATTAATACTATGAAACAAGATCCACACATCATCTGCACATGGCTACAACAAACTGATATAATGATGCAGTGAAAGCCAGCAGAAACGGGAAAATACAATAAGATATATTGTATCATCTACAAAATAATGTAAAAAACAATTCAAACTAATAGGATCCAAAACCAAACTTTACTGACATGCGACCAGAAGCTGTAAAGGCAGTGATCAATTTGTCATGGTACTTTAACCATACATTTTGGCAAGGTCGCAGTTGGATATGTGATACAATACTTGAACCGGAACCCTTGTATGTATGACATTTATCATTACCAGTGTTTGAAATAATCTTAAAACTCAACAAGACAATCGGGCAGGTGACCCATAAATGTTGCCTGCCCATCTTGAAAGTTACCTGCCCACATTCAGAGATCATAAATACGGAAAAATCGTGAAAAATAAAAGACGAATCACGTCTTGATTCAGTGGAAATAATGCAAACAATTACTTCAGAATCAACAAGGAGTTAAAACAAAACTGAATATGTAAGTAGGCTTAAACTTATCTGCAAGACATTCGGGCAGGTGGCGGAAAATTTCCTGCAGCCCGATAGAAAAGTCACCAGCCACGGGCAGGCGGGCAGGCAGTTATTTCAGACACTGATCATTACTCCTATTAAAATCCACCTATCTGACTGGCCAGTGGCTATCTTGTAGAAACCCATACATCGAACGGACATCAAGATGTCATAGAGTTCCATCTGTTTATCATGTCCTGACTGACCTTGTCAACATCAAACAGTCCAGGTGTAGGTTGATCCAATATTTGCACACAGACATATTTCACCAAATAAAGTTCCTGTACTTGTGAACAAGTACTGGTAATGATAAATCCATTCCGTGTGTCACTAGGGGTGTAAGGGATTCAACAAGCTGAATATTACTGTACCCGGTACACCCCTCAACGTTCTGACACAGCATACAAGACCATTCACCTACTAACATCCTCGGATCCATTCCACAAAGCGATCTAAGCGCTACGATTGTCTTTGGCCTATGTTAAAGAATGGTAGTTACGATCGACTTAGCGCTATGATTGTCTTTGGCCTATGTTAAAGAATGGTAGTTACGATCAACTTAGCGCTATGATTGTCTTTGGTCATGTTAAAGAATGGCAGTTACGATCGACTTAGCGCTAAGATTGCTTTGTGGAACAGGCCCTAGGTGGCATTGTACAAAGTGATCTTAGCACTCAGGTGATCGTCACTCCCATACCTTGACATAGACTTATGACCGTCGTAGTGCTAAGGTTGTTTCGTATAACAGTACCCTGTACTCTAGCGACAAACGGAACTCATGGTATTGATACATGGTCTCACTTCTGTATCATGATGTCAAGAGTTTCAATAATGTATTTCAGAGAACTGTTAAGCCAGAATAAATTTATCATCCGGGTTTTCATCCCTGCCTGCCTCCCCATCAAACAGCCTGTCCTTTGGCGACAGAATTTTATACAGTTTAAATATATGTTATCAATGTCAAATTTTGTCTCATCACGATATTGCTGAAATATTGCCGATGTGACGTTAGATATCAACTCATTCACTAACTCACCAAACAGTCTGCCTCCATCATCTCAGAGACACTTTGAACAGTTTAATAAAAAAACAAAATATAAAAAAATAAACTGCCTCCACCATTTGACGAAGATCTAATTAATTTATTGTGGCCTTACAGACCTATGCTGTTGTGGCCTAATGTAAAAAACACAGGAGAAAATCAAACATGCAGATTTAAAAATCCTGTTATGAAAATACTAATTGAAAAAATAACACCAAAAAGACTCAAACACCAGAGATGAAAATAAGTTCATGCAGTATACAAACCTTGATATTGAGATAGTTAACTTTGGAACGCACTAGACTTGGGTAATACAAGAAGATGAGAGCTGGCGCGGCTAGCAGCACTCCACACACCCATACCATCAAAGTACACTGATTAAACTGTCGCAAGGTATTGAGCTCCTCTGAAATATACAGGCATTATCTACCATAAGCTGGGAAAAGCTGGTTGGTTGGTTGGTTGGTTGGTTGGTTTGTTGTTTAACGCCGCACTCAGCAATATTCCAGCTATATGATTGCGGTCTGTAAATAATCCAGTCTGGACCAGACAATCCAGTGATTAATATCATGACCATTGATCCACGCAATTGGGATCGATGACATGCATCAACCAAGTCAGTGAGCCTGACGACCCGATCCCGTTAGTCGCCTTTTACGACAAGCTTAGTCACCCTTTACGGCAAGCATGGGTTGCTGAAGACCTATTCTACCCCGGAATCTTCACGGGTCTGGGAAAAGCTGGCTGAAGTTAAAATAATTATGAAATCCTTGTACATTGCAACATGTTCAATCAAGAATAGACTTCAATATATTTTATGCAAAAGCATACTTGTCATTTCTTATAAATATATGCAAGAATAATAATTTCACAGGCTTCGTTAATCATTAACAACTGTAGACAACAGTACGACATCGTTCAGCACAATAATGCAACCGTAGCCGTTTTATTATCAGATTCAGCTGATTAGGAAACGGTCAACCACCAGAGGGTATGGCCTAATTATTTTTATTGGTTTATGGCAACATTATTGCGAAATAAATAGCTTGGTTAATCAATCAAATGCTCTGGCTCGTAATTTATTTATATATCTGTGGACATCAACATTATCTGGTGCATGTTTGGTTTGATTGTTGAAGTGTTTATCTGGTATACGTGGACATAGTTCTTGCTTAATCCACCAACATGTTGCATATTTGTTATTTATTACCTACGAGGGCAAACATATCTGGGTTCATAAAAATCATATGTGCCCCAGGGTCATATATTGTCAGGAAACAACAGCAGTGTTGGACAATGGCAGTAGTCCTGTAGTCCTTGCCAAACTGCCCATTAGTTAAGGTATCATAAGGACTAGTATAAATATGACATTTTTAAGTGTTTTGCTATTTGTTATCATTATAAGGACTAGTGGACTAAAAATGTTAGTTTCTACCGCTGTTCAACAGGATATTGTTTTCGTCTTCCGGACGGCATTGTTGACGTCATTTGAATCTTATTGTGACGTGAGGTCGGAATGACGTCATTCGGCAAATTGTGGTTCCGTCGCTGTTGCGACTTGCAACACTAAAATTTGTCTCTGTATGTAGAGATCTTCTTCCGTAATAAATAGAACATAATATTCGTGTTCATGTCACATTATGTTTACGACACTCGTGTCTAAATTCTGGTATTTCCTGAATGACATGAACACTCATATAACATCCTCTATTTATGGGTATATTGGTAAGAGATCAGCTGATATTTATTCACATCATAGCCTTCACCACGTTGGGTTTTAACTTCATCATCAATCAGCTGATTCGGAATATCACCATATAAGCAGTGATATAGAAAACCTACATCTAACACAGGCTGGCCAACAGGCATTATGAATATATGACTGAAATGAGGACATACCGTAATAAGCACCCAGGGCGCTTTCAAAATTAGAAATAGTGGGCTCTTATTAGAATATTATTTTGGTGAAACAGAGTTAAAGGATAAATTCCGTGGTTTATATGAAATGTTTATGTACAACAGATATATTTTTCCAGAATTTAATTGCCCATAATTAAGGGTGCATATAACACACGAGTGCGTATTATACGCGAATAAATAAGTCTTGTGCACATTGATCAATCGGAAGGGGTGCTAATTGGGATTGTTCACTAGCCAATATGTTAGCAAATATCGCCGTGGGTGCTTATTAGAGTGGGGCGCTTCATACATCGAATACGGTATTTAATGTTATCATGGCTATTCCTGTGGCTTACGGTTAAAATTGCTGACTGTCATACAGAACCATATTTAAACTAAATTGAAGGTGTTAATACATCAATACAAAAATATTTCTTCCTTTTTTATTTTTCACAATATCATAACAGCTTCATTCTGATCTTTTATAGAATGACCAAATAAAGTGAGTGTGGTAAGTGTAGTACGGTGCTTCAAATTGTGACCCTTGAAGATTCCGGGATAGAATAGGTCTTCAGCAACCTATGCTTGCCGTAAAAGGCGACTATACTTGTTGTAAGAGGCGACTAACGGGATCGGGTGGTCAGGCTCGCTGACTTGGTTGATGCATGACATCGATCCCAATGGCGTGGATCGATGTTCATGCTATCAATCACTGGATTATTTACAGGCCACAATCATATAGCTGGAATATTGCTGAGTGCAGTGTTAAACAACCAACCAACCAACATCCAGCCAACTTCAAAACGTTGCAATGTGACACACATTATTTTAAGCTGACATATTTACTGACATCACATGTTATTCACATTGATAATTTGATGCTTTTCTTTGTGTATTCCATATAGTCGGGGTACTTCTTGGATACAATAGCATGTGTGGATAATATCCCCCACCTCTTTTCAGTTCAAAACTGGAAAAATTTAACTACTTTCAATCTCCCTGAAGTCAATAGAGCAGAAACTCTGTCATACATCACCGTGATTGTAAATCTGAACTAGTCATTGTGACATAAGTTTGATCTTTGCTCTACCGGGGATTCAGTTAACAATACCCAATGCATCATTGTTCCTGGGATTTTCAAAAAACAAAATAAAATAACTGTTGTCATAGCAGGAATAAAGAATCTTCATCTTGGTTTCATATTACAGATTTTGCTTAATTATTGTATTAAAACACAATATTGAAACATTCAAACATTTTAGCAAGACATTATTAGTGGAATACCAGACACATTTTATTTCAGATTTGTTGATATGATCATTTTCATATATGAAATTTAACTCTAAACATTTACAAGCCCTGACAGTGATTATATATAAAGGTGCTCCCTAAAAAGCCCAAAATTCTACCTGCCCTGATAACTTAAATATTTGACAAAATGACCACTTCAGTCACTAGTCTTCAGCTCGAGTCTAGTTTGTTTGTTTGTTTAACGCCACACTCACCATTATTCCAGCTATATGACGGCGGTCTGTAAATAATCAAGTCTGGACCAGACAATCCAGTGATTGGAACCATGAGCATCGATCCACGAAATTAGGATGTGATGACATGCATCAACCAAGTCAGCAAACCTGACCACCCGATCCTGTTAGTCGCCTCTTACTACAAGCTGGCATAGTTGCCTGTTACGGCAAGCATAGCATGGGTGACCTATTCTACTCCGGATCTTCATGGGTCCCAGAGTCTAGTAGTAAAGTCTGTCTGGAAAGCTCAGCTAATAATAATCCATACAGTAACATTATGGAGTACGGCTTTGAGCTGCTTTTAGCAACATTCCAGCAATATCACAGTGGGGGCCACAAGAAATGGGCTTCACACATTGTACCCATGTGGGGATCGAACCCAGGTCTTCGTCGTGACTAGTGAAGGCTTAAACCACTAGGCTACCTCACTGCCCCTATAATAACACTAGAGTCTACTTAAAATAAAATGGGCTGTTTGACACAAAGTTTCTGGCACAGACTGCTCAACCATACATCACAAAACGTCCAGCATATATTCCCTCATGTTTAATTTTATGGTTTTGAATTGAACCTGGTTCATGAACCCGACAAGCAAACCCTTATCCACAGGGCTATCCACCTGACACCACCATCAAAAAGAAAATCACTCAACTATACGCCCCACATGTCGTGGGCCTGCAGATCCTCTTGTGTTTATAGTTATCGAGAACTGTGTTGATCATGTTGACCAGTCAGCTGAACACTAACCTGTCCAAACATCTCCATACAACTTCAGCCATGGCCTGAAATGTGGGTTATGTGAGTGGAGGAAGCCACGCCACCACGTCCGCCAACCCCCTGTGGTGAGACCCCATGGGACTTCCTATTGCTTACATTTTTATCAAATAGTCTGAAATTACTGCATACTGGGAGTGACAGGGATATTAGTTCTTAGGTCAGAATATACTACTGTATTCGATATAATAAGCGCCCAGAGCCAAAATTAGGAACAGGGAGCTCTTATTTGAATATTATTTTGGTAAAAAAAACAGAGTTGAAAGATAAATTTCATGGTTTATGACAGCCTGAAATGTTTATGTACAACAGAAATATTTTTCCAGAATTTAATTGCCCATAATTAAGGCTGCATATAACAGACGAGTGTGCATTATTCGCGAATAAATAAGTCTTGTGTACATTGATCAATCGGAAGAGGTGCTAATTGGGATTGTTCACTAGCCCATATATTAGCAAATATCGCCGTGGGCGCTTATTAGAGCAGTGCGCATATTACGTCGAATATGGTATTATTCGATTTCCATCTTGCACATCTCACAACCATGTTGACTACAATACACCCATCACATGACTTTATTTTGCCGAGCTACCACAGTTTAAGAAAATCTCTAAGTGTGTCCCCTTCCTATTCAAAGCGATGAAATACACAATATACACAGCCATACCAAAGGCTTGTTAAATGGTTTGTATGTACACAGATTATAAGCCGAGTGTGTTTACATATAGTAAACATCAGATATGAGGAATAAAAATAATATATTTGCAAGCCTTTTTCCAAGTGTATTACGGTACATACTGTAAAGTTTCTAATAATATATGATATATAGTTTGTATGATACAGAAACACATGAGGATGATAATATCTTAATCATATACAGGTAATTATTATAATACAGCAATAGAAACTAACAGTTTTAGTCCACAAGTCCTTCATAATGAACGGTATAGCAAATGTGATACCTTAACTACCGTAATCGACGTAATAAGCGTCCAGGGCGCTCTCAAAATTAGAAATAGGGGGCTCTTGTTTGAAAATTATTTTGGTGAAAAAACCAGAGTTGAAAGATAAATTTTGTTGTTTATGCTAACAGCCTGAAATGTTTATGTAAGACAGATATATTTTTCCAGAATTAAATGCCCATATTTAAGGGTGCATATAACACATGAGTGCGTATTATACGCGAATAAATAAGTCTTGTGTACATTGATCAATCGGAAGGGGTGCTAATTGGGATTGTTCACTAGCCAATATCTCAGAAAATGTCGCCGTGGGCGCTTATTAGAGCGGGGCGCTTATTTGGTCGAATACGGTATTGGTCTGTTTGTCAAGGATTATTGGACTATGCAAATTTCTAACACTGCAATAATGCACATGTTTTGTGCCTAGACTTTCAGATAAATACAGCTGCTCAGGAAAAACAGGTGAAAATACAGGTGAAACAAACAAAATCTTGTGTGAAGATAAGTTTTTAAGTTGATGTAGGGAATGACAGCATAAAAGGGATCGCCTCATGTTAATTTTTATCGCAATCTAAGCAAGTAAACACCACATCGGTGTACAGAGCCTACTGAAAGTAGTTCCTGCTATATTTATCGGGTCATGTTACCAAGTTTATCAGCTGCGTCCTTAGAAACTGGCTCTAGTCCTGTAGTCCAATAGTTAAGGTATCATAAGGACTAGTAGAAATATTTGTTTTGCTATATGTTATCATCGTAAGGACTAGTGGACTAAAAATTTTAGTTTCTACCGCTGGATTGGATTAACAGTGACTCTATCCATTATAAGATAAAGCATAAAATGCCTCCTTTATTGCATTAAAGAATTATTTTGGTAATGAAAATCTGACAATTAGTTTACTGTGTCTTTACAGATGAAGTTTCACTGTGTCGTCATACATGCACCGGGCTACCTTGAGAGGGTGTGGTCTGAACGGCTATGACAGTGATGGGATTGGCAGGGGGGGGGGGGCTGGTGGAGAGTGGGACAGCTGACCTTCAATGTCAGAGTATCATAGGTCAGCTTGTTCTATTTTTAACATTCCTGAACCCTCTTGTTACTGGACATGGGTCACTGAGCCGACAGGTAGTCCCTTAAAATCTGATGATCTCATATCACTTTGACAAACATGGCAAATGGAATCATTGTTTTTTAAATCTTTTTTCTTGTTTTAACCGCATTTGGTTGAGAAAAACTAAAGAGTCTCTCCCTGTTTTTAAAAACAATGGGATGTATATGTATATTACTGTATATCTGGCATGTACTGTTAGTTACCATGGTAACAACTGTATTTAAACTCTAGCCGTTGTGGTCTGCACATGAACATGTAGAAATTGGCACTAGTCCTATAGTCCATGCCATATGCCCAATAGTTAAGGCATCCTAAGGACTAGTAGAAAATTGCCCTTTTAAGGGTTTTGCTATATGTTATCATTATAAGGACTAGTGGGCTAGAACTTAGTTTCTACCACTGTCAGGTTCTGTCGGCTGTGCGGAATACAGATTGGTATCACATCCTGTGTTATTACCTCGTCACAGATGTTTTATAAACAGAAATAGCATAATAGTAGATACCACTAGAAAACATCTGTCATGTGACAACTAAAATGACTCAGCATGACAATAAAATCTAAGCTAGTAGAAGGGTTATTTTTAACATTTTAATTACATTTTTATTACATTCTATAAATAAAACAATTTCATTGCATTCAATAAATTATCAAACAAAATCAATAAGAAACAACACCCTCTCCTGCTTCTGCAGCAGCAACATTGACGTCGCTAGTTGTCTCACATGTCTCTCCCAGCATCTCATTCATAACCAGAAATACACAACAGATTCTAGTGGTAGTAATTACAAATAGTATGAAGAGCTCCATGAACGGGTTATCGCTGTGAGGAGCTTGATAACGTATAGACACAGATCAGATAATTCGTTTAGTAAATCTGAAGCATTTTAAACAACATTATTTATATTGATAGCGACAGTAAATTAGATTAAATTTTAAACATTTCTAGGCTGCGGAAAAACACTTTTATGTTTTTCATTTTTGGTAGTTTGTGGACACCAAAACCAAGTTTTAAAAGAAATGTGGTCTGACATCACTACGCATATATGTAGCTACCACATCCAATCAAATAACATGTGGCCTATTAGGTCTATACTCTTGATTTATGCATAGACATTATGACAAGCTCATAACCTAAATATCAGTTCTAATGGGCGATCTTTTTCAATTTATCTTCCCTTCACTAACCCGATAGGTGCGCTGACCCGGACGGTCCAACCTTAAACTGATGGCGCATGTGGTATGCGCGATACGAGCACTACATGTTACTATGACGCCTATAGACAGTTAACTAGTATAACCTTCACCTTTGTCGGCAACGGTCACGCTTGTGTGTGGACAGCATATCTTTTCGCCTAAACAATGATTTATCTATTGCCATGTCCGGAAATAAATGTTCCTTGATTTAATGATACATCAGGGATGACCACGACTGATTATATTGTATAGTTATCCACTAGATAGGCGTTCGAAGCGATGCGGTGAGATCAGCTGATCGTTCATCCCAGGTCGCTTTGTTGACGTTTTGCAATCGGTACTGAAAGTGTTGCCCTTGATGTATGAATATGAAAATTAAGTAGATTTTGTATACGTTCCTATATCTATGTTGTAGCATCGCCGAGCAGGCTACATCATATGCATGCATTTCAGTATGTACAACGGTGAGGTGATACGGTACGCGAAATGTGAAGGTATCATGCAACGTTGCCCGTAGCCTCAATGTTGTGAATATTGACAGCAACACATGTAAGTATTTGTCAGATATATAACAGAGAGCAATGAGGAATGTTCTCAAGAAATTGTAAGAGTAACAGGCACTGTAAAATTACGTCATAAACTAGATATCATGTTACAATGTTCAAAATAAAAGAAATCGAAATCACTGAAATCTGTTTTGATATTTAAGGGTTAATTGGTGCATGTTTGTATACAAGGATTTTATGTATATGAACGGTATCTGTTTGTTGCCAAATACTACCATGATTATATTTCAATATGATCAATGAAAGATATATATTATTTTGGCCTTAAAAAAATTCAGACACAGAGGACCCTAGATGTTAGTTAAAATACATATTCAAGAGTATTTGTACAAACTACATTTTTAAAAAATAAAACAGTATATTCATACTAATTGCCAATCTCTAAAATGTTGATTGTATTAACAATGCAGTGTCTACATCCAGTTTGCATTGACAATAATCATATGATTGTGACACAGATAAAGCTGATTCTTAACTTCATTAGGCCTTGCTTTTTATGTTTCCTTGTTCTAAACTGATGTCTCAAATTCCAACATAAACAAATTATTAATGTTTTTCTTTTTTCTCTTCACACCAAAAGATATCTTCATTGCTCAATGACTCTAATTATTTTATTTAATATCTTGGCACACTTGTGCATGTCTACTAGTATTTGATTACACATGCATGACTTTTTAGCTGTCTTCTGTTTCTGAACCGAATTTTATGCTGATAAAGATAAGTAACATAAAAAAGGGACTCTGGTATTCTTTCAGGTTTGGAGAATCAATCAATTCATAGTGAAAACATTTTTAATTTCTTACATAAGTTACTTTGATCTTGATAAGATCAAAATAGATACAAATTAAATTGAGGAGATTAAGTTATGAAGTCTTATTCATTTCAGCCAGTCTGTCTAAAATCCGGTCCTATTTTTCAGGCAATAACAAATGAATTAAAATTTTTAAAAAAAATATACCTTACCTGAGTGAATCAGTCAATATGCATATTGACTGAAATGTTCAGTCAAAATACATATTGGGCCTGATTATAGACACTGACTGTAAAATATGTAAGTATAATCTGTTATATGCAAAAACAAATAACATAAATAAATCCATTTATCTACATGGAATGACTGTGGGGTTCAATTTGCATTTATTTAACCATCAGAAGATTTGATGATAAACTTTCATATTCATATTTTCATATAAAAATCATATTTGCTATATGATAATAATATCTACAAAATATACTTTATACTACAGGTGTCTTGAAGTACTATTGAATGAAAATCAGGATACTTAGATACAGCATGATAGTGTGTTGGTTTGTATGGGAAATAATTTGTCAACATTAAAATAAATATAATGTTACTAAAACAAGAAGATAAAACTATGATTTAGATCTATTTATGCATCATACACATTTTGTGGGGTAGTCAGTATGATTTGTTGTTTGTTGGGACACATCTCTGGAATTTAACTACTACTAGCATGAGTATCAGAATTCTGTAAGAAATGATGGATCAACTAATTGACACCTGTGATGACTCAGAGCACTTAATGGTGGGACACATGTTATAAGGGGCAGAATAATATGGGTAAATCTCTTATTTCAATGTATGATGACTGGTATGTACATGTATATTGCAACTAAGTAACAGTGCTTAGATCTAATAGATGCATGGTAGATGTTCATTTGGCCTAATTCTAAAAAAATAATGTAAATTCAAATATTCAGATGCAACTTTAATTTTGATATAAAAAGTAACATTTAAAATCAGTTGTTTTATTATTTGAACGTTATTTCTTCGTAAAATATTTGTAAAGGCGCGGATGAATACTTACTATATAGATCATTGGTAAAGGCCTGTCAAAGTTGTCTGTGTGCTGCAAATGTTTGCGTATCACTAATTTTATTAAATTAAAGTCCATGGTAGTATTTATTGAGATTTGAATGCTTGAATTGTTGTGGGAAATAACACAAAGGCTGATAAATAAAATGAGTTTGCATTATTTCATCGATGCAATATGTTAGCCCAGACTGACAGAATGCCTCGCTGTTTTCTGACGTAGAAAATACCGTGGCAATATACCATTTTTCATGACGTTTTTCCCACTTTATTCCAAAGTGACAATTCGTCTTGTAGTTGAAGACTCAACAAATGTTAATATTATAAACTAATAATCACTACAAAATATGTGCTAGTTAAAAATATTCAGTTGTAAACGACCGTTTTTGAACGAAGTGGCAACATGATAACTCTTTAGCTTGGCTCCGTCTCTACATGTCAGTAGTTGTCGCAGCGCGCATTGATCCGGGAACCAGACCGGAAGCGACTGTTTGGACCGTCGCTTATATCATTTCAAAAGGAGAGTTATTGCCCTTTGGAACAAAAAGATCGCCCATTGTCTGATCATGTCGAACAACTCACTCAGTGCCTTTGTTAAAAAAAACCAATACATTTGAAGGACTTCGGGTCTGTTTTGCAACAAATAGTTATCATCCGTCAATATTTCATTACAAAAGTATTGGGTAGTCACACATCTCTATTCATAAAAAAGCAGTCGCTTGCTACATTATGATTCATATATATCACACTCATTATGCAACATAAGGCCAGCCTCAATGTGCAATTATATCAATGTTCATCTTTTGTGATGCTGAAATAAGACCAGCTGTCCTGTGTCACTATGCCCTGGCGAGTGTTGCTCACAACATACCCCAGAGTTAGAAATTGGCACTAGTCCTGAAGTCCTTACCAAACTGCCCAATAGTTAAAGGTATCCTAAGGACTGGTAGAAATTTGCCCTTTTTAAGGGTTTTGCCGTATGTTATCATTATAAGGACTAGTGGACAAAAACTGTTAGTTTCTAACCCTGATACCCACCCATCCCAAGGGGATTCTACCCATGAAGATCCGGGATAGAACAAGTCTTCAGCAACCCATACTTGCCATAAAAGGCGACTATGCTTATCGTAGGAGGCGACTAACGGGATCGGGTAGTCAGGCTCGCTGACTTGGTTGCAAATGTTAGCTCGAGAAAGCCGCATTCTGACTGGTTAATTTCGACTTTAAGTTAGCCATTTCATTGGTACATGATACACTATCGACAAAGTCCCAGAGCCTGACCACCGGATCCATTTCGTCGCCTCTTACGACCAGCATAGGTATAGCATGGTATGATTCCCAAGCACATTTGTATTTACAGAGATGAAAAGGTTATCTATGTCAATAAAAAGGAAGGGTACAAACTTTCATAATCACAACTGCTTCAGTGTTCCCGCGGGCTTTTGAAACTGCCAGTCCTTGTGGGATGGCAACTCTAAAAATTACCAATCACACCTAATTTTTGCCAGTCCAAAATTTCAACAAATAAAACAACGAATGAAAATTATTTGGTTTTAATTCTTTCAACTTCATGTTCAGTGCAAAGATGTCATCTCTGAAGTAACTTAGTTAGATCTATAGGTTATTCACACAAACTTCTGTCACAATTTTCTCTTTGTTTTTTCATATTTGAAGCTGTAGTCACTACAAATGGATATTTAACCTAGAAATAGACAAGGGGAAACCCTGATGGTAACGGACAACCTGACTTTGATTGAAAAATGTACATATATGAATATCACCGATGTTTTGTTCAACAACAAAGATTTATAAGGTACTTTATTTGCCGGTCCACAGGGACTGACAGTCACAAGAATTACCAGTCTAAGCCTAATTTTACTGGTAAAAAAATGGTAATTACCAGTAAACGGGAACACTGTGCTTATTGTCCAGTCTTGATGAAATGACATTCACCAAGAGTGAGTGGGTGAGTGAGTGAGTTTGATTTTACGCCGCTTTTAGCAATATTCCAGCAATAGCAATATATTGTACCCATGTCGGGAATCGAACCCAGGTCTTCGGTGTGACGAGCGAACGCTTTAACCACTAGGCTACCAAACCGCCCCTACATTCACAAAGATGTTATGATGGATAAAAGTCTTCATTGTGTAGACACACATAATTCCACTAGGCACACCTGAGCATCTTCATGAGTGGCACGCCTGAACACAAAAATATATTCCTTATGCCAAAGAACAGCATGCAGCAAAGCAAAATGACTTCATCAGAACTTCCTGTAAAGACATTGATGGACCTTTTAGCATGAAAAACAAAGCGCTATACAATACATACTTCTTGTGGAGAAACTCTTGCTTAGTTCTATCATAGATCTTTGTGTTTGGAATAACTGGAGCAGACATGGGCTATATGATATATCCAATGGCAACCCAGAAGAAACCACTGCACCAGCAATAAACCACACTATCGCAAATAGCTGTCCATTTCCTACTCTCATATAAAATGCAGGGGCAATTACCTTGTTAAAGCTTATTAGCAATTACACTGATCAATACAACACTGTCAGTTGCGGCCTCTAATAAGATAACAAGGAACAGGTCACTTTTTAAACACAGGGAAGCTTAGTCTATTACTCCATTACCAAAGAATGGCTCATCATGCCTTGGCTTGAAAATTGGCGCTTATTACGCTTACTGGCATTGGTATTCATCAGTAACATTTAGGAGATGTGCTATATACCAACTTAGTGATAGTAATTACAACCAGGCCATGCTTCATTTACAGTGCTGTTATAATCATAGGTTATGCACAAAGGACTTTTGTATTTTGTATGAGCATTTATCAGATTGCAATGAAAGGCCTGTACATTGCCTGTACATGTTATTTTAACTATGAGACTTCAGAATCAGAAGTCCGAAGCCAGAGTCTCATAAAATTCTGTTCGGTCTAACAGGCTCCTCTAATAATAGTTCATATAGTTACACTAAATTCTAACGAAAAGGATGCTGAGACTAAAATGTCTTTGGCACAGAAAGAATTGGAACATAAGAAATGTTTGATATTGCTGACATTGCATCTAAACCGCACTAACTTAATGTCATGTTATATAGGGGCATCCCCAACTGAAGCCAAAGAAGAAGCCAAATGTCTTACAATTTCAAAGTTTTAAGAAACAAATGTGAGACCTTGTATTATCATGCTTATCAATTCTGTGAGTGAGTGGGTTGTCACAATGTTCCAGCAACATCACAACGGGAAGCACTAGAATGGGCTTCACACTTTACCCAATACCAAGCCTTTGAAAACCATATGGACTGCAGATCCTGGTATAACTAAGGGGAATAACTGCACATCAATTGGTGCACATTAAACTACTGGGCCAACCATGGTCCCTTGTGACTGGCAGACAAATGAAACAATAACATTCATGTGAAGAGCAACAGATACTCACAGACACTGCCTCAACAGAGTCTCATATCAGCAACAGATATTCACAGACACTGCATCAACAGACTCTAATATCAGCAACTGGAACTCACAGACACTGCACCAACAGACTCTGATATCAGCAACAGATATTGACAGACACTGCATCAACAGACTCTAATATCAGCAACAGATATTCACAGACACTGCATCAACAGACTCTGATATCAGCCACAGATATTCACAGACACTGCAGCAACAGACTCTGATATCAGCCACAGATATTCACAGACACTGCATCAACAGACTCTGATATCAGCCACAGATATTCACAGACACTGCAGCAACAGTCTCATATCAGCCACAGATATTCACAGACACTGCATCAATAGTCTCATATCAGCAACAGATATTCACAGGCAATGCATCAACAGAGTCTCATAACAGCCACAGATACTCACAGACACTGCCTCAACAGTCGCATATCAGCAACATGTATTCACAGACACTGCCTCAACAGAATCTCATATCAGCCACAGATATTTAGATACTGCATCAACAGACTCTAATATCAGCAACAGATACTCACAGACACTGCCTCATTAGACTCTCATATCAGCAACAGATATCAGAGCTCCAGATAACTTTTTGAGCAATTGTGTTTTTACTCTAGGGTTTCTATTTAAATTGGGTTATTACATTTTTCATTGGGTAACCAATATTTTTTCACTCATCTATTCACCACTCTATTAGGTTTTTCCCACAATGAGTCAACATTTTAAGATTTTGAAAAATTGAAATAATGACACTGAATCAACAGACGCTAATATCAACAACAGCATTTCACAGACGCAATGAAATCATTTTACACTGACATATTTTACCACAGGTCCATTTGGTACAGGATTCCTTGTTTTTATGAAGGATAGTAGATTCTGTCATGTTGACATATTCTTGCAAACTGACACAAGAATATTGTATCATAATTGTATTCTGTTCGAGCAATATTCATGGATACATGTTCTTTGAAAGAATTTTTTTTTTACACAAATAATACTTAAGATTCCAAACACAATTGAAATTCCTGAAAGATTATGACCTGCTTTCGCTCTGTGAAAAAAACCCTATGCCTTGTATGACTTCAACAAAGATGATTTCCACCACAGTAATCACGAGTTACGGTCGAAAGCTATCATTTCTGTGAAAAGGGGGCTAAATGTAGACATGTAATCATTTCTAAAATTAGCTGGGTCCATGATTGATATACGAAAGTATTAGTCAACAGCAGCATCGTAAAAGTGGGCGTGGCGATCAATGTTACAGCCAAATTATTCATGTGATCAGTGAAGAGAAAAGCACAAAGATTTTGAAACAAAGATTATCAAATCGAATGTCGACAAACACAATAACACATGCTGAATAGACAACTCCTTCGGTCACTCTAATACACATACCACTGAAATTGGCATCTACTGAATGTGATCAGCACAGGCGATAGCGTCTCAAAATTTCGTCCGGGCAACGGAATCGGGCACCTGTTTCACCAATTTACGATGCTAAAGACGTCAGGTAAGAATTGTAGATATCAAGACTTGTTATCGTATGTGTATTAAACATGTGAACGAGATGGCGTACCACAGAATTACCTCAAAATCATCAAAGCCCGTGCGATGCACAAACACGTTTAGAACCAACAACAACTTAAGAAGCATCTGACGTCATTCCACATCCGGTTACTAAAGGGAGGCTACTCATCTCGACAGTTCACTTTGGTCGCGGAAAAATCGTTCTGGTTCGAGTCGTATCCACTTAAGATTTTGTTTTGTAGCGTTTATATTAATATTTGTGTCATATCTAAATATATTTCTTACCTTTAATTAAATGACATCCCTCTCTAGGAAATTTCAGAACAATATAGTTTGGGCCCGTCCAAAACCACGACATAGATCTACATCAACACTTTCGTTAATAAACAAATCCAAGCTCATTTTAATTTCTGGGTTTGAAAAATAAAATTCAGGTACATTATCAGTCATAACCTTTAGTGAACAATATATAATTTAATTTACAATAATATGTAGCAAGTGTTCACAATCGCCAGATTAAATATCGCCTATACAAATTCGGCCATGCAAACTGCTGTCGCAGCCGCGACTATAAATTCGTAGCAAATCAAAATAAAGAATGATAAGAATTATATAAGATGGCATTCTGAAAAGTGCGAAATTACCCCTTGTTTCCACGTGCGAATGTTGAGTGTTTGAATTCAGTGATAGAAACTGTTTTAGTCCACTTGTCCTTATATTGATAACATTTAGCAAAACCCTTAAAAAAGGGCAACTTTCTACTACTCCTAAGCAAACGTTAATTATTAAGTTGAAACTGTTGAAATCCGTGGACGTGGACGCTATGGACTGAACAAATCACGTCTCCGTCTGTAGCCTCGCGATACCACAGTAATGTAGCGAAGCGAACACCCAACAATGAACGTGTTTCCAAATATTTCATCATTGTGATTTATGGTCTTTAGAGACCTAACCAAACATATTTAGGGACCAGTTCAAAAGTTCGATGTCGGATAAAAATCAGTATGCTTTATATATAGTGACTGAAGTGAACTGACCCTATTTTCATTGATAATGCTATGCAAGGTGTTTTTTTGTATCATCAACGGCAATCGTCCATATTGTGCAATGAGTAATATATGATGACAGATGTTATCTATTGAAAAAAGTCTACAAATGATTGTCAACACCTAGGAAATAAACTTCATTCGATAAACGTTCTGAAAAACAGGGTCAAACACGAGAATACGTGACAAAAGAGGCAACTAATTCTTTTTTAGGGGTAAGGGGGTATGTCTAAAAAGGAATTAAGTCCGGCTTCGAACTTTTGAACTGTTCCCTAAGTAAACCTAAGTTGATCAAACCCGTGAAGATCCGGGTAATAATTGATCTTCACAAACTCATGTTTGTCTTTAAAGGCGACTAACTAGATCGACTTTGTTGATGTATGTCATCGTATCCCATGCGTAGATCGATGCTCATGATTTTAATCACTGGACTGCCTGGTCCAGACTCCATTGTACACAGACCGCCGTCAGATAGCTGGAATATCGTTGAGTGCAGCGTTCAACAAAAACATCCAATCAAGGTTTGTGAACTCTTATACACACACAAGTATACCGCAAATGGTTTCTTGTGGTCCTCATGCATTGTTGTTTTATAGGACTATATGGCTTTACAATACGATAGTCGTATCATGACACGGTGTCCCAATGCACCAGTATTTCATAAATCGTGACCGCCTACGTGGTCTAGTGGTAGAGCGTCCGCCCGGAATGAAAAGACGTTAAAAGATGGTACTTGTTGTTACCCTGCCTGGCGCTCGGCATTAAGGGGATAAAACAAGGACTGGTCAGAGTCAGTACACTGTGTCTGATTGGGTTATTCATGTTAAACTGGGGCATGGTCTCAGTGGGCTGGCATAAAATCGGCATTAGTCTGGACAAGTACAAGCAGCGATACACATGGACATAAGTTAAGTATTAATACCTTCACCGTTTAGGTATTCATATGTAAACATCGTCTCCGTGGTCTAGTGGAAAGAGTGTCCGCCAGAGAGCGGAAGGTCGATGGTTCGATCCTAGGCCGCGTCATACAAAGATGTTAAATGATGGTACTTGTTGTTACCCTGTCTTGGGCTCGTCATTAAGGGGCTAAAACAAGGACTGGTCGGCTCAGTATACTGTATCTGAGTGGAGAATTAATGTTAAACTGCGACATGGTATCTCAGTGGGCTTACACACAAAATCTTGGATGCAATGTTAAACCCAATTTCACCTCACTTTACGGAATAGGAAGTAACGGTGTTAGTTTTAGTGCATATAATCATTATACAACCATTAGTACACATTTAATGGATGCTGGCTAAACGACCCTTGCCAAAATGGACCATCATTCGCTGGCGAAAACGGCCCAAAATTGACGAAAACAACCCACTCTCCTTCGGCGAAAATCGGGCCGTTTACACATCGGAGCTAGTTTCGACACTGAGAATGGCTAAAACAGCATGCAAGAACTTTCAATGGTGTGAACATTTATGACACGAATTTATTATATTTCAATATTTGTTAAGCTGTTACGATTACAATGTATCAAAATCAAACGTTTAATATGACTCAACACATCTAAACACTGCCTTTTTATGGCCATTGTCGGACATGTTTTCTATAAACATTATGATAACCGGAGCTGCAGTTCCATAATAACGAAAATGTTTATTTTTAAATGATCATTATAAATATAAACGCAACGGACCAGCTATTCCTCCCTAAAATACAATATGCCATTTGTGAAAACAATTAGCCGAAAGGCATTCAATAATACAGTATATATTTTATTATAAGCCTTTGTCTGCATGATTAACGTTTTCATGAATATATGCAAATAACCCAATATCAGCATCCGTCATTGCTATCATTGATATTGGATATAAAGACATTTGATGACATTGATGTTATGTTATCAAACAGCTTCTGTATTCTCATTACTGGCACAGCTGCTTTCCTGGCATTCCAGAATTGCTTCCCTTGGTTGTGCCAGGACCAGCTGATCCCAGGTTGCAATCCCAGATTCTACATGATTTTAATGGTCTGTCCAAACCATGTCAGTGCTGGGGAGTTTCAAAAAGTGAGACAGGTCTATGCCTTACCTTGACTTGTACTTCCACATTAACCTGACATCCCCTTATATTACACAACAAAATACTGTTTAAAGACAACAACTACACTTACAGATTGAGAAGGAAATGAATAGTGCTACTAAATCTACTATACACTATTGTCAAAAGCAATAGCCTCTCCCTGTGACAGTTGTCACAAGGTCTTTGCAGGTATGCCAAAAGATCACATTCTTTTGACTACATTCATATGATGCAAGCAGCAGCTCTGTGTAATTCAATGGAGCGTATCCTTGCTATTTGGCAGATGGTGCACCTAGATGGCGTTCGATTCCTCTCTGGGTTTAATTAACTAAGCTGAGTAAAGGGTGACCAATCTGACAAATTGCTGCAAGCCTTATTATTTGAATCACTTATATGTTGGACAGTCCTCAACTTTATAATGAACCTGTAACCATTTAACATATATTCAGTCCTATTTCTTCTAACCATACATTATTGTTACATGTGTTTTCGCAACATATGGTATTTCCCCTAATAAGCCCCAGCACATATTCTTTGAACAAGCTACCAAACCCCACAGTGCTGGCAGTAATTAGAGACCCCAGCATCATTTAATATATTAATTACCAGCGTTAGAAATTGGCACTAGTCCTAGAGTCCTTACCAAACTGTCCAATAGTTAAGGTATCCTAAGGACTAGTAGAAATTGGCCCATTTTAAGTGTTTTTCTATATGATATCATCATAAGGACTAGTGGACAAAAACTGTTAGTTTCTAACCCTGATTACACTGTTGCATAAGCTACAGTGACAAATACATTGACAAATGATAAAAAATTATGTTCTTGATACAGAATTTATTTCAACATAGTGAACATAGTAATATGAAATTGCAACATAAGCACTTTGTGTGGAGTTAAGCCAAGACTTTCAAAACCTACCGATACTGGCTTATAAGAGACTTGTTTTGTTGTAAACTGCTTCCTTCCAGGTTTACTGGGGGGCCGAAAAACCTGACATAACTGGAATCCTGTTCAAAGCTACCTTAAACCCCACTCACTCACTATTTGAGGCTGGCGCCTATTAGATACCATGCTTAATAGATTGTTTTGTTTTGTTCTTCAATGCCACACTCAGCAATTTTCAAGCTTCAGACATATGAGTCTAGTCTGTAAATAATCAAGTCATGAGCATTCATCTGCTCAATAAGGATACCATGACATACATCAACAAGGTCAGCAGCCTGACCACCCACTGTCATTAGTTTCTTATCAATTCCAGTGTTAGAAATTGGCACTGTCCTATTGTCCTTGCCAAACTGCCCAATACTTTAGGCATCATAAGGTCTAGTAGAAATTTGCCATTTTTAAGGTTTTGCTATATGTTATCATTAAAAGGAGTAGTGGACTAAAACAGTTAGTTTTTATGGCAGAATTCTAACCAGTATCTTTACAGAGAGCCTTATTAGACAACATACTTATACTGATATAACAGCCTGACTCCATATAGGAGTCAACTTTATTGAATTCTAGGAGGCATCAGGTCTTGTCACTAGCTTTGATTTGTTGGCACATCCTGGTTATGTGAATACTGGAAGCAGACAGCTGTTGTCACACAGTGGAGCTTCAATATTATGGCTGACCATTATAGTGGGATAATGCGTCTGGCTTTATTAGTTGGTTGGGTAAAACACTACCCAATCCAGGGTTAGAAATTGGCACAAGTCCTGTAGTCCTTGCCAAACTGCCCAATAGTTAAGGTATCATAAGGACTAGTAGAAATATGCAATTTTAAGCATTATGCTATTTGGTATCATTATATGGACAAGAGAACTAGAAATGTTAGTTTCTGCTGCTGCAATCACAGCGTAGAAATTGGCACTAGTCCTGTAGTCCTTGCCAAACTGCCCAACAGTTAAGGTATCATAAGGACAAGTAGATATTTGCCATTTTTTTTAGTGTTTTGCTATATGTTATCATCATAAGCACTAGTGGACTAACAAAGTTAGCTCCTGTCGATGCAAATCAAGATAAATCAGGCTGATGGGGGTCTATCTCTACCATACATAGTACTATGGAATGATTGGTTGGTTGTTTTTTTGTTTAATGCCGCACTCAGCAATATTACAGCTATATGATGGCGGTCTGTAAATAATCGAGTCTGGACCAGACAACCCGGTGATTGATATCATGAGCATCGATCCACGCAATTGGGATAGATGACATGCATCAACTAAGTCAGCAAGCCTGACCACCCGATCCGTTAGTAGCCTTTTACAGCAAGCATGGGTTGCTGAAGACCTATTCTACCCCGGAATCTTCACGGGTCACTATGGAATGAATCACTGTGTGGTAAGCAGCATCAGACTAAGTCAAGGGGGGGGGGGGGGGGGGGGGGGCGGCGGTCGGGTTGCCTAATGGTTAAAGCGTTCGCTCGTCACCCCGAAGACCCGGGTTCGATTCCCGACATGGGTACAATGTGTGAAGCCCATTTCTGCTGTCCCCCTACGTGATATTGCTGGAATATTGCTAAAAGCGGCGTAAAACCATACTCACTCACTCGCTCTAAGTTAGGGGACACATCACATGTGCGTAGATGGGTCCGGTGTCCAGCCGGACCATGTTCCTCAGAAATGGGGGATTATCTGTTATCTGTTATGCTCAAGTGTCATTGGAAAGGGCCCCTTCGCAAAGGAAGCACTGCTCAACATTTAGCTGAACTACCGGGAATCACAAATACCGCGATACGATGAATGCCGAGGTACCGCGGTATAAATCCCATTGCGAATGGATACTTTCGGTGAAAAATATTTCAAAGCAGATCAATAAATGGTAATAATGAATCAGGTGAGGTTATGACACCCAAAAACGAATCTTTCCAGGTCTAGCAAATATAATTGCCAATGTACCATGTGTACTGCAGAAACTGTTTTAGAATATATATTATTTATTTGTAGTCAGTAACCGAACTTGGCATACATAGAATAACGATCACACCGGTAAATAAACCTATAAATCAAGAAAGACTCTGCAGTATTTTTTAGCTGAGAGGGTACAGGTATCCTTATTTTATTTCGTTAAAGGTCTATTGTGTATTATACCTTTGCAGAGGAGTGTTTGATTGACAACTGTTTCGAGCTGCATAAATAAAATTAGATCGTCTCTATCATCGAGGCTGATTTAACACTTCAATTAAAGATCTTCTGATCACCATTGAGACATACTAAATAAATATATATCGGACATGTTGAAGCAACTAATACTTTCAGACAATTGTGTTTCAATTGAATCACAACCTAATGTACCTTTCATTGTTTGTAGGAACAAGTCATTCCAAACGGTATTTTCCTTTCTCCGACATGACGACATGGAATAGGGCAAGGTCATAATGGGCAAGTAACTCTTGATATTGAATTTTAGAGTTCTTTCCCTTTATATTAATCACGCCAAGCTCCTCACAGCGATAGCCCGTTCGCGGAGCTCTCTATACTATCACTCCTTCCCAGCGCGTGACACTTTTGTTACACTCTCGGTATATACATCATTCAACATACAACATACAACGGCCAAAGTGAGTTTTGAGTGACTTGATTCATATTTCGTAGGGCAATAAAAATAACAATAATAATATTATGCTTACATATAATGCCCAAAATTCACACCCTAAAGCAGGCTCAAGGTTCTATAGACGGTTTAGAGTCACATTTCCATCTCATCCTACCGGGTACCCATTCACTGCTGGGTGAACAGAGCAGATTACGATAGAGAAGCCTGAAGTACATTGGCTATCTTTGTACACGTAATTTTACTATCTTTTGAGGACCGGTTTTTAGTAAACATAAATGCATTACTTTATTTAGCAACCCATATGCTTGCCGTAAAAGGTGACTATGCTTGTCGTAAGAGGCGATTAACGGGATCGGGTGGTCAGGCTCGCTGACTTGGTTGAAGCATGTCATCGATCCCAATTGCGTGGATCGATGCCCATGATGTCAATCACTGGATTATCTGGTCCAGACTCGATTATTTACAGACCGCCGTCATATAGCTGTAATATTGCTGAGCGCGTCGTTAAACAATAAACAAACAAATAACAAATAGTCACAATATGGCTGAAATATTGCCGACGTGGCTAACATTTTACACCTATGCAATCACTGTTCTTTTATACAACACTGTTAAAAAGGTGTATAAAAGATTCCATTGCAAATGGGAATACGGTGTTTCCGTCCTTCGGGATCCTAGTGAAAAGGACCGCCTCCGTGGTCTAGTGGTGGAGCGTCCGCCCGGAGAGCGGAAGGTCCGGGGTTCGATCCCCGGTCGCGTCAGACCAAAACACGTTAAAAGATGGAACTTGTTGTTACCCTGTCTTGCGTCGGCATAAAGGGGCTAAAACAAGGACTGGTCAGCTCGGAGTCAGTATGCTGTGTCTGAGTGGGGTATTCGTGTTAAACTGCGGCATGGTATCTCAGTGGGTTATCACTATAAAATCGGCTTCAGCCCGGATTAGTACAAGCAGACAAACACATACACACCCGTGCATGCACGTCGCTATATAAGTGCAATAAGCTTGGACGCGACGTTAGACCCCATTTCACCTCACCTGGGGAAATAGGTCACCAGTATCCCATGTTTCCAGAACGAGCTGACGCACGAGGACTGGGATCAGTTTCCAGGTTGTATCCCGATAGTGGGTAGGTTGGTCACTAGTTTGGTTTATTTACATATTCAAGCCTGCTTTAGCTGGAATACCGCTGGCGGCCATTTGAGAGAGAGGTACACAATTTCTTCACGCCAACGAAAAGCTATTTCAATTTATTATTCATACTGCTGTTACTGTATACAATAAAAATCGTATTAAAGCTGATTCAGCATTTTCGTACATGTATCCATAATGTAATTTTGTTATTCATAAAGCATTTAATATTCTTAGTACACCTGTTGCATTCATTCTCATGTATGTAATAACGACCATTAAAAACTGTTTTTAACATAATTATAATCCATCATGAATATTTTGATTTCTAGTACGTATGTCAATGCATCATTCCTAAATCCTTTATGAGCGAGTGAGATGGGTTTAACGCCGCTTTTAACAGTATTCCAGTTATATCACGGCGTGTCAGCTTAATGTGGGAGGAAAGCCCGAAGTGATGCAGGTCTCAGACGTTTACTACTTCGGTGAAACCCATCAACACGGGGTTGGTGCTGACACACCTAGAAACATAATCGGGGCGAACCGGAATTCGAACCCACAATCATAGGTTTCTGGCATGCCCAAGGGACGCAACTCAGCGATTCCGGTGCCTTAGACAACTCGGGCACCCCTGCCCTATACTTCATTATTACAATCAACGAAGAAAGCAACAAGTCGTAGTGTATTTCCCGCTACCCTTACAAACATGGGAAAACCAAGGATAATAAACCAACGACTCAGGGCGAGATTAGTCGTCTTAGACAATTGAGCCACGTGTACCATCAATGCCTCAGTTCCCGTGCCAATAAACGTATCACATCTTCAACTTTATATTTCAGTGAAAAAAAGTAAATTATTCGTACAATTCTTTTAATTATTAGTACCAGTCGCAACGCTGCACCGCAAAGAAAAAAAAGGTGTTAATAGAAACGGTATGAAAAGGACTTACTCATTGTCATCAGTCGAGTGTAGAATGCACTAGCAATCCAGAGATGGAATGGAATTTTACCTCCATGTTTCCTATATATATAAAGGTGCTCAATCGCGTCACACACACCCACGGTAATTGTAAAAATATTATTTGACCCATATAAGACGCCATATATTTCTGGCGTGCCCAAGGGAGGAAACTCTGTACAGCGAATCGCGGCGCCTTAAATCCCTTTATGAAAAAAGGAAGACAACTTGAGTAAAGCGCAACAGTCACATGCGGACTATGTCTGGGGTTCAAACCCCATTAATGATCCTTGGTTTTCTGCTCGTAGTTTTCACCAAAAGCGTAAGCATCTCCGATGTGATTAATGTTGAACATTTCATTCGACCTTACGCTGACGCTCCTTTAAGATGTGACGGGCCTACTTTTCACAGGGGTTTTAAAGGGAGACTTATTTATTTGGCAGCCCCAGGAAACTGATTCAAGTCACTAACAACTTCCTTTGTTTGTCTGTAAACTCCAAATGTATGCTGCATACTAGTACCCTACTTACACACATGCACTGTCACAGTGTGACTCTAGTCATGCATTACAACGTGAGACAGCGACCCGTGAAGCCCCGGCATTTACAGAGGCATTGCCGGCATTTACAGAGGTTTTCATGACTATAAATATGTTGTACAATGGGAAACTATTTCAAAATAACCTCACACCTTACTCCATTGATTAACAGTGTAAAGAAGGCAAACTCACTCACATCAGGGCCCCGTGTAGATCCGGGGTAGAATAGGTCTTCAGCAACCCATGCTTGCCGTAAAAGACGACAATGCTTGTCGTAAGAGGTGACTAACGGGATCGGGTGGTCAGCCTCGCTGACTTGGTTGATGCATGTTATCCTATCCCAATTGCGTGGATCGATGCTCATGATGTCAATCACTGGATTGATTATTTACAAACTGGCATCATACAGCTGGGGTATTGCTGAATGCGGCGTTAAACAACAAACAAACAATTAGCCAGTTCAAAGGTCTACGTTCCCCTGATCTGTTATAAGTTAAGGGCGCGTTGTATAACATGAATACTGCCCGCCTTATCACACCTGAAACAATAAGACCACGCCCTCCCTTTGAAACTGTTTACATCCGCGTAGCATGCTGTCTCGGGCACTCAAAGATCAATACGTTAGATCATATGACTATAACATAAAACAGGTTTTGAAACCCTAAACGCTGACACTTAATTTCCGACACATTATTTATTTCATGCTGAAAAGACATATTTTTTTTTAACAATAAATTGTATTTATCATATTTCAGCCGTTCAGGGCTATGTGCATTATTTTATTATTTACCTAAATATCTGTTACCAAATATAATTTGTGAATACACAATGCCATTGAGAAAGTGGTCAAATGTAACAAATGTTATATTTGGGATAACACTTTCTTAGTAAAGTACAGATTCTCGTACTCTTTTGGGTTGAGTCCCGTCCGGGATTGGAACCCACACTTGCCAGAGTGAGGCACCTAATCGCCAGCACACAAAGTCAGCGATCTAACCAACTCAGCCAACGTGGCTTCCACAAAAATGAAATATAATTTGATATTTGTTTTATCAAGTTCTCCACTATCAAGTGGCGGTACTACAGCACAGTCGTAATTACTGCAGGTTTTATCTTTCGAGTGAAAGTATACTGCTGGACAAAAGAAAGTATACACTTCAAAATTGGAATTCACCAAAAATTACAAACGTTATCACAACGTTACCAGGCTGTAAACAGTCGCCGAAACACTGCAAACCTGGGTCGTAACAAAACTATGAAGTATGATACCCGTATCAAATACATCACCATCGAATAACCATTTCTTGTTTGTTTCAGACCGCCTCCGTGGTCTAGTGGTAGAGCGTCCGCCCGGAGAGCGGAAGGTCCGGGGTTCGATCCCCGGCCGCGTCATACCAAAAGACGTCAAAAGATGGAACTTGTTACCCTGTCTGGCGCTCGGCATTAAGGGGCTAAAACAAGGACTGGTCAGCTCGGTGTCAGTATACTGTGTCTGAGTGGTGTATTCATGTTAAACTGCGGCATGGTATCTCAGTGAGCTAGCACTATAAATCGGCATCAGTCCGGACTAGTACAAGCAGCCACACAAACACACACACGTACATGCACGTCGCTATATAAGTGCAATTATCTTGGATGCGACGTTAAACCCCATTTCACCTCACCTCTGGTTTGTTTCAATTTTAGCCACCAAACAACATGGCTGATACTTCCTATTTCCGGCTTTTCATATGTCTATCTCACCGACTTCAGTTATTAGAGAAAACCTATTTCTGTTTAGTGACATGGTAATGTCAAAAGGTCGCATTTGCAGATTATGAGCGATTGTATTGAATATTATTTCTCTATAAAATCCACCAACCGTCATAAATATGTTTTAATAATAAGTGGCGAGAAAAAAGACATTATTACTCGGCCACGTATTGATTTATTAATCATTCCAGCCTCCTGTAATGTAGAATTAGCGTTGTTCAACAAGTCTGATTAGGTCTCTACTGTAGTATTCGTTTGTCTCTAAGCAGTCAGATTTAGGATCTTTAGGAGAAGAGGCAGTGAGATTTGTACTTAGCAAAAATGAGGCAAATGGGTTTTGAAAAAAACATTCGTCTAAGGTGCCGCGATTCGCTGTGCAGAGTTGCGTCACATCGGGCTTTCCTCCCACATTAAGCAGACACGCCGCGATATAACTGGAATAATGTTAAGAGAGGCGTTAAATCCAACTCACTCACTCCTTCATCAGGTGAATCACTTCTAATGTCCTTTCAAACACCTGATACTTAAAACCTTCCCGTTTATTAGGGACAGTTCAATAGATCAATTTAAGATTAAACACTGCTGCTCGAAGTATTATGTGGCTAACGGAATAAGCCGAGCGATCCCGAATGGAACGTTAACCGAGGTGTCGGGACAAGGGACCTCATAGCTGTTGCAACAGTTGGTGTTTGTCGTATCAAACGGCAGTCCATTTATGTAGGATTACTCATTGTGCGGCTGACACGTGTATAGGTTTCAGTGGTGCTGTACCGCACCCGCCGGTACAAGATGGATGCAGCAAGATGGAGAGCGGGTCATTGATGAAGACGCAGGCCGAATCTGTCGTTAATTCATTAATTTAAAGTCGGACACCGAGACGGTCGTTCACACGTTTGAGTTTATAAAGGGACTGGCTATTCATTATATGGGGAGGTGATCCCCAATGTGTTACATGTGGGTCCGCAAAATATGGTACAGTCATAAGACCAATCTCACCGGCCCACCTCCCCAAGCCGACCGCCTCCGTGGTCTAATGGTAGAGAGTCCGCCCGGAGAGCGGAAGGTCCGGGGTTCAATCCCCGTCTGCGTCAAACCAAAAGACGTTAATTGATGGTATTAGTTGTTACCCTGTCTGGCGCTCGGCATTAAGGGACTAAAACAAGGACTGGTCAGCTCGGTGTCAGTATACTGTGTCTGAGTGGTGTATTCATGTTAAACTGCGGCATGGTATCTCAGTGTGCTAGCACTATAAATCGGCATCAGTCCGGACTAGTACAAGCAGCCACCCACACATACACGTGCATGCACGTCGCTATATAAGTGCAATAATCTTGGACGCGACGTTCAACCCCATTTCACCTCACCTCACCTACCCAAACCTATAGTAAATTACCAGTCTCTGTTGTTTGTTGTTTGACGCAGGAGCTATTAACACTCTAACTATATCGTGGAGGTTTGTGTGTTTTCGAGTCACCCAAGTTACACAAGTCTCCCTTTACGACCAGCAATACAGTGCCTGGCACCTTCATGCATTCTAACTGAGGTCTCATCCACAGAAAAAAATTGCGAAAGCGGCGAATAACGGGATCGGGTAGTCGGGGATCGTCTGATCCAGTCTCAATTATTTACACACTGCCGTCGTATAGCTTGAATCTTGCTCTGGTGTTAAGCAACAGACAAACAATGTGTAACAAGTATAAATGTTAAGGTGGTGAAATCAAATGATATACACTGATCTATGATATACACTGTACTAACACTCTTTGTCTTGACATGATATAT
Source organism: Haliotis rufescens (assembly GCF_023055435.1). Classification (NCBI taxonomy): domain Eukaryota; kingdom Metazoa; phylum Mollusca; class Gastropoda; order Lepetellida; family Haliotidae; genus Haliotis; species Haliotis rufescens. Next base: position 7,681,287 of record NW_025963902.1, read on the forward strand.
ATATATATATATATATATCGATCGAAATATGAGACACAATACAATGCATAAAAACTAATCAATCATAATGGCATGAGACCCAATCAGGGATTGAACTTGGCACAAGCCTACAAGTGCGGCGTTTAACAACAAACAAACAAACAACCACAAGAAGAAACAAACACTTGGTAGCGAGGGCTATTTTTAATTTAAATTCGTCAACGCAAAACATGAGCGACAGGTTTCATTAAGGTATACAAATTCGCTATTGAACGTACTTCTTTACGAATTAAAACGGAAACAAGGTTTGAATATTTGTAGAATCAGGATCGGGTTGTTTGCTTTGTCTGACTGAAGAAACATTCATACGCGATGTATAAACTGCCCCATTAAATAAAACCTAAAAACGGATGAGTGAGTTGGGTTTAACGCCGCATTTAACAGTATTCCAGTTGTATCGCGGCGTGTCAGCTTAATGTAGGAGGAAAGTGATGCAGGTCTCAGACGTTTACCACCTCGGTGAAACCCACAAACACGGGTATGGTGCTGACAAACCTAGAAACATAATCGGGGCGAACCGGGATTCGAATCCATGGGACGCAACCATGCACAGCGAATCGCGGCGCCTTGGACGACTGGGCCACCCGCGCCCCCTAAAAACGGATGAGGAGAACCCGTAGGAAAAAAAATAAAAAATTTGGCCTTAAGTTTTAGTAGTCTGATCTCGATATGGTGTACCAACTGGATACGTGTTTTATTCGTTCTTAGACTTTGGGGTCGAGAAACCCTTAATTGTTCAATACCATTGTTTACTTTCCCACATTAATGATATGAGCGTAAAAGCACTAATTATTTGTAATATTTATTTTGAAACTCTGTAAATATCACAAGTAATTAAAGTAATTATTGCAATTTACACCGACTGTTGTGTTTACGCTGTAGCCGACATTCATCCAGTGCCGGGTTATCTCACATCCTGTTACTAAAAAGTAACCTGCATTGTTTGATCGCGTCTAAAAACAACACGAAAAACATGGCGTCCTCCCTCAGACGTGAAACGTTATAGGATCGTCATCGGCAGTGACAATAACTGCCTTCATATAATGCTAACGACAAAATATTTAATGTACAACTTCCATACTGCATTTGTAAAAAAATCGATTGAAATAATATTTTATGCCTGAACTACCTTCCGTCTGAATGAATGGCGATATAGGTTTCAGATAATGGGACCGATTCACTTCATTTCCTTGGGGAGCGGGTTGGGATTTTGTTTGAAATCTATTTTGTTCGAGATAATACTATGATTTAATCTTTTTTTGCCTTAGTTTTATTAAAAAATATCTTTGCTGGACAGGCTCAATGTTCTTTAAAAGTACTGTTGCGAAAAAGGAAAATCATAGTGACCAAAAACTATAGATATTCTATTTCTAACAAAATACCCAGGACCCCTTCAAATATGAATTGGTTGGTCCCTAAGATCAGGTCAGCGGGGAAACATGAATGCTCATTCATAAACAGAACATTTGGCGTTTCTTGTCAAGTTTTGTTTGTTTGTTTATTGTTTAACGCCACACTCAGCAATATTTCAACTATGGGACGACGGTCTGTAAATAATCGAGTCTGGGTCAGATAATCCAGTGATTGACATCATAATCATTGATCTATGCTATTAGGATACGATGCCATGCGTCAACCAAGTCCCAGGGCCTGACTACCCGATCCCGTTAGTCTCCTCATCGTCACGGGAATTCTTGCCAAGGTCAATGCTTATTTTACCTCAACGAGTGACCTGACATTGATATTTTCTGCCATAACCAATAATGTCACCAAAGGAAAATTATGTCAACCGTAAAAATCCCCAAACGTTAAAATATCAGTGACTTGTCAAGAGATAAGAAATATCGCGTTCTGTTGCACAATGGACTGTAGACGGACCAGCCCACAATTGTAGTGTCTCACAAATTTGAGACACTCGGAAATTCAAATGAGACCATATTCCATCAAATCTTTCAATCAGGCATGTGATTCCATGTGACAAGTATCGACTGGAACTGATCCACGCCAATTCAAGTTCAGGGCATTCCCAGTTTTGTCAAATCAGATGTTTTGCTCCGATGCGATACGTCTAGGCAGAGATTTCATTGTCAGGAGATTCAGCCCCCCCCCCCCCCCCCCCCTTAAATTAAAGCCGCACTCAGGAATATTCTAGCTACCTGTAAAAAAGGTCGAATCTGGACCAGAAAATCCGGTGATTGACATCATGAGCAACTATATATTTGGATACGACGGCATGCATCAGCAGACCTGTCCACCCGATCCATTTGGACGCCTCTTACGACAGGCACTGATTGGTGGGACCTACTTTCTATCCCGGAATCCCTATGGGTTTGGGTGTCTATTGATGTAGAAGGGGGGTCACCGAAGTGGTAAACGTCTGAGACCTGCATCACTTCGGGCTTTCCTCCCACACTAAGCTGACACGCCGTGATATAACTGGAATGCTGTTGATAGCGGCGTTAGACCCAACTCACTCGCTCATAACTGGAATTGGAGCAGCCTGTTTCAGTGGGTAACTGTATACTGACGGCAGAATGTAGTAGTGTATAACTTCAAATGTTCTCGCAAATCATAGACAATAATTAGCAATGGTGTATTTTGGATGCTGCAACATAAATCTTAAGTCAGCTTACAGATATACGTACGTTACACGTCATGGATGCGCGGGCAGATACGTCACACCGTCTGCCTTTTTCATTTGAATTAATTAATTTCTTATTTACAAAATGGTCAGATTGTGGAGTCTCATGCCATAGACTATAACAGGTAGTTTCTATTCACCATAGTGAATTGCCTTCTATTGCTTTTTAATGCTGATCAGCTAATGAATTACACATATATCGTAGAGGACCCGTGAAGATACGGGTAGGGAATAGGTCTTCAGCAACTCATGCTTGCCGTAAGAGGCGATTATGCTTGTTGCAAGAGGCGACTAGCGGGATCGGGTGGTCAGACTTGCTGACTTGTTTGATGCATGTCATCGAATCCAAGTTGTGTATAGCGATGCTCATGTTGTCAATCATAGGATTGAAGTTTACACTTCTCCCCACTCATTGGACCTCACGGCAACCCACGTTTGTCCTAAGAGGCGACTAACAGGATCGGGTGATCAGGCTCGCTGACTTGGTTGATGCATGTCATTGTATCCCAATTGCGGAGATCGATGTACATGATGTCAATCACTATATTGTCTGGTCCAGACTCGATTATTTACAGACCACCATCATATAGCTGGAATGTTGCTGAATGCAGCGTTAAACAACAAACAAACAAACAAACATCGTAGAGACACGTGACAGTCTATAACAACATACAATGCGCCTATTCTTATACAACCCAGAGACATTCTCAAGTACCCATATTTGGAGCTACTGAATGTTGATTTACGCCGTAGAACCAATGCCAGCTGTATACGCTCGTCCGCTGAAATACCATGCCGCAGTTTAACATGGACACCCCTCTCAGACACAGACTACTGACTCCGAGCCGACCAGTCCTTGTTTTAGTCCCTTAATGCCGAGCTCTAGGCAGGGTAACAACAAGAACCATATTTTAACGTCATTTGGTATGACGCGACCAGGGATGGAACCCGACCTTCCCCTCTCCGGCAGACGCTTTGCACTTTGGCCATGACCTTCAAGAGTTCAAGTTCTTGTTCGCGTACTGTTTCCAAACACGAATCGAGTGATCGCCGCAACACTATTGTTTCACATTACCACCACCCTTTTCGTCCGTGAATACACTTTAACGCCATATTAGAAATTCTATATCGTTGTAAAGCGCTTCATTACACAAAACAACAGAGCCATTTATATTACTGTATTTGATGTACGTGTATAAGCCTTCATTATTGATTCAGAGTGCCATACATATAAGATGACCAACCAGCATCATTTTAACAGCCAAGCGGGAATGTAATGAAAATATACCTGACGCTTACATATGCAATGGTTGCAAGTTTCAATCAGTATACATTATCATATATGAATTATATTATTACATCCGTTCACTCATGCGTGTTGGCAATATTGGCGTTTTGCAGGTACAGGCTCACAGATCGTCAACAGCTGCTTCCAGGGCCCACTTGCACAAAACGATCTTAGCGCTAAGACTATTGTAAGCCTATGCTAAAGTATGGGAGTTACGATCATCTTAGCGCTAAGATCGCTTTGTGCAAATGGGCCCAGGTCTGCGTAATTGCGCACCAAAAATGTTAAGAACCCCGATGAACATGTTAGTATCGAAGTACAGTAAACTACGGTTTTAATGAACTCAAAGGGACCACTAATTTTAGTTCGTAATAACCGTACAGTAAACTACGTTTATAACGAACACGCTTATAACGAACTGACGGATATAACGAACTTACTTTTTTGTCCCGACTATTTGCTGTAGTTATGCTATATGTATGCTTATAACGAACTACGGTTATAACGAACTAAAATTAGTGGTCCCTTTGAGTTCGTTATAACCGTAGTTTGTTATAAGCATATATACAGCATATAGGACTAACCTAGGACTAAAAACTAAGTTCGTTATAAGCGTGTACGTTATAAACGTAGTTCACTGTATGTGTGTTTCGAAGGCCGAAGCACATGCGTTTCGAAGTACATATCGAACTAACTGTTTAAATAAAAGTACATGTATATGAATATGTCGTAATTTGTGCATATCAAAGTGCATGTTTATGTCGAAATATACGTGTGTGTGTGTGTGTGTGTGTGTGTGTGTGTGTGTGTGTGTGTGTTTTGTGTTTGTTGTTTGTTGTTTGTTGTTTATCGCCGCACTCTATCCCAGCTCTATGACGGCGGTCTGTCAATAATCGAGTCTGGACCAGACAATCCAATGACTGACATCATGAGCATCTTTCTTTTCAATTGGGATACGATGACATGCATCAACCGAGTCACCGAGCCTGACCACCCGATCCCGTTAGTCGCCTCTTACGACAAGCATGGGTTACTGAAGACCAATTCTAACCAGGATTTTCACGGGTATATATGTACATTGAAAAACAGGTGCATTTCAAATTAAATGTATACCCAGGAATATATTTATATGTCGCAGAGCATGTCCATGATGAAGCATATATATTCATTGAAATATATGTTTCAAGAAAAGAATATGTGAATGTCGAAGTAAATGTATATGACGAAGAAAATACACGTGTGTCGAAGTGATCGTAAGTATAGGGATATGTCTGAGTACATGTATGTCAAGCTTTCGAAATACCAGTACTTGTGAATGTCGAAGTGCAATTTTAAATGTAACTAACTACATGTGTGTATGTCGAAGTATATATTTTAATCGAAGTACATGTATATATAAAAGTTAATGTGTTTAACAAATGTTATATTTGGGATAACACTTTCTTAGTAAAGTATAGATTCTCGTACTTTTTTGGGTTGAGTCCCGTCTGGGACCACTTTCTAAATGGCATTGTGTGTTCATAGCATTCGGCTGGTGGGAGCTGTGCTAATTTACACTTGTCAGAGGGGTACACAAAGTACGTGATCTAGACTACCAGTTGTCAGACGTTCATTTTTGTGGAAGCAATGTTGAAATTATTGTACGCGTAAGGTTGAAATATGTTATGCTGGGGGTAATTATTAAGTAATGCTGTTGTAATTCAAGTGAAACATTATTAAGTAATGCTGTTGTAATTCAAATGAAACGCTTTTGTCTCATAACGATGGAAGTCGAAAGGAGTAAGTGAGTGTGGTTTTACGCCGCCTTTAGCAATGTTCCAGCAATATCACGACGGGGCACACCAGAAATGGATTCACACATTGTACCCATGTAGGGGATCGAACCCGGGTAGCCGGAGGGACGAGCGAACGCTTTAACCACTAGGCTACCCCACCGGCCCGAGCAGAATACATACATCTAATCATGGCACTTCGTTACAAGTCGACCGCCTCCGTGACCTAGTGGTAGATCGTCCGCCCGGAGAGCGAAAGGTCCGGGGTTCGATCCCCGGTCGCGTCATACCAAAAGACGTTAAAAGATGGTACTTGTTGTTACCCTGTCTGGCGTCGGCATAAAGGGGCTGGTCGGACATGCATCATGCGGAGTCAGTAGACTGTGTCTGAGTGGGGTATTCATGTTAAACTGCGGCATGGTATCTCAGTGGGCTAGCACTATAAATCGGCATCAGTCCGGACTAATACAAGCAGCCACACACACACATGCATGCACGTCGCTATATAAGTGCAATAATCTTGGACGCGACGTTAAACCCCATTTTACCTTACCTCGTTACAAGTGTATATACCATTTCAGAAACCGTCATCACCGTCATGTAGAAAGCAGGATGTGTTTGCTTGTTTGGTTGTTTAATGCTATACTCAGCAATATTCCGGCAGCCTATAAGGAACGGAAGTCATTGCCAGATTGCATCGATCCATGCCGTTGGAGTACATGGACACGCTACCAACGGAGTCAGCAGCCTGATCACCCGATGCACTCAGGCGACAATCAGCATAGGATGCCGTGACCTATGATAACCTAATGTGAAGACAGTAAACTACGGTTATAACGAACTCAAAGGGACCACCCATTTTAGTTCGTAATAACCGTAGTTCGTTATAAACACATATACAGGATATAAGCAACACATGGCAGGGGGTAACAGGTAAATTCGTTATATCGGTCAGTTCGTTATAAGCGTGTTCGTTTACCGTAGTTTACTCTATTTGTTTGTTTGTTGTTTAACGCCACACGCAACATTCCAGCTATATGACGGCGGTCTGTAAATAATCGAGTTCGACCAAACAGTCCAGTGACTGATCTCATGAGCATCGATCCACGCAATTGGGATACGACAACATGCATCAACCAAATCAGCGAGGTTGACCACCCGATCCCGTTAGTCACCTCTTACGACAAGCATTGTCGTCTTTTACGGCAAGCATGGGTTGCTGAAGACCTATTCTACCCCGGATCTTCACGGGTCTTTGCTGTGAGTGAGTTTGCCTTCTTTACACTGTTAATCAATGGATTAAGGTGTGAGGTTATTTTGAAATAGTTTCCCATTGTACAACATATTTATAGTCATGAAAACCTCTGTAAATGCCGTCAATGATCAGTGTCACATGGAATTAATTCCGGGAACAAAATACCGCCTTGTCAAATTGAAAAGAACATGCATGTAGTCCAAAGTTTCAGTGATTCGACTCGTATGTTCTTGAGTCTAAGTTCTTATCTGGCAAAGCACATAAGTTTTCAAGAATCCTATTTCAAATGTTATACACTAAACTGCGTTTATAACGAACACGCTTATAACGAACTGACGGATATAACGAACTTATTTTTGAGTCCCGGCCATTTGTTGTATATATGCTGTATATACGCTTATAACAAACTACGGTTATTACGAACTAAAATTTGTGGTCCTTTTGAGTTCGTTATAACCGTAGTTTACTGTATTATGAATTCTGTACAAACAATAGCAATGGATAAAATACTTTGAAAGTTTATAATGAAACGAACTATAGTTTTTATGGATTAAGCCAACAAGTAGTTCTTCCTAATGCCCTGAGACCGCCTCCGTGGTCTAGTGGTAGAGCGTCCGCCCGGAGAGCGGAAGGTCCAGGGTTCGATCCCGGGCCGCGTCATACAAAAAGACGTTAAAAGATTGTACTTGTTGTTACCCTGTCTGGCGCTCGGCATTAAGGGGCTAAAACAAGGACTGGTACCGGTCGGCTCGGAGTCAGTATACTGTGTCTGAGTGGGGTATTCATGTTAAACTGCGGCATGGTATCTCAGTGAGCTAGCACTATAAATCGGCATCAGTCCGGACTAGTACAAGCAGCCACACACACACATACACGTGCATGCACGTCGCTATATAAGTGCAATAATCATGGACGCGACGTTAAACCCAATTTCACCTCACCTCCTAATGCCCTGAACTCATTTCGGTACGATTGTCTGATATAGCAACTCAAACATGGAATGCAGAGATTACAAATTCTTCTAATGGTATCACAAATCGCATTTTTAAAACTGAAGTCCTTGAAAAGTATCCCTTTCGCTTTGGCTGTTAAATTCCTCTTGTTTAGAGCCTCCTGCCATCATTTACCTACTGAATTAAGCAGGTGGCACAAAATTCCTGTAAATGAAAGAACTCGAATCTTTGCGACATGATCAATTCCATTATATTTTTCTTTGTCCATTTTTCAAACACCAACGGAATATATATATGTCTCCCTTTCATACGCTATAAACCCAAAAATGTTTAAATAAAAAAACAACAACTTTTTATTGTAAAAGATAAGTGTTGTACAAAGACTTTGTACATTCTGTAATGGCATTTTAGAAACTGTCATATTTTCCATGTGAACCATCCCTCCGTCCTATGTATACATATTGGTAAATTTGTACCTCATATGCCGAGTATCCCGGCCCGAGTGTAAATCAACTTCTGTTCTGTTCTGGTCTGAAGAAATCAACTTGCATAGTTAACGCCCAGAATACATTATATATCACTCATGATGTCAATCACTGGATTGTCTGGTCCAGACTCGATTATTTACAGACCGCCGTCATGGAGCTGGGATAGAGTATAGCGTATACAACAAACACAAAACAACACACGCACGCGCGCGCGGCGTTAAACATCAAAGAAACAAACATTTATATATCAAGGTAGAGGTTATGGTCAAAGCTAGGTTAGGGAATATTATCACAAGGACATTTATACCGGATATTTCAGTTAGAGAAATGTGAGGACACAAAATTCCCGGTCGGGGAAAAGTTTTCCTTGTAAAAACTGTTCCATGGAATAATTCACTAGGAGAAATATGGTACAAAGGGATCAATGTCACAACAGGAATAGATACTCTTTGACAACAATTGTCACAAGGTCATTCTGACCATGTTTTCCGGATTTGTGTTTTGTATGACATTAAAATGTCTATTCTGAGAGATAATCTACAGATAACAGTGATTACCTGTTACTGTTGTATCATACGTCATTAAGTGCACGTGGCACGCGAGGATTCCATGTGCCCCTACTGTGGGCTCATCTGACAGATAGCGCAGAAACAACAGGTGGCGAAACTAGGGGATATAAACCTCAAGGACGGGTTCCGTTTATATCATACATTGCAGGATTAAAGGGGGGCGGTGCTCGGGAAATTTGGCAGCCCGAGCAATGTTTTTGAGCTTTGTTGTCACAATCAGTCAGTGTTTCAAGACAAACATTTTGTGAACAAGCCAACGTTGAAGATACAAGAAGCCTAAGTACATACAGATGATATAACAATTCTAAAGAAGGAGACAACAAGCGTACGTAGGAGATAAAACAAGCCTACGTTGGAGATATCATACGTCTACGTAGAAGATAAAACAAGCCCACGTAGAAGATACAAGAAGCCTAAGTACATATAGATGATATAACAATTCTAAAGTAGGAGACAACAAGCGTACGTAGGAGATAAAACAAGCCTATGTGGGTTATATAACAAGCTTACGTCGGGGATAAAACAAGCCTACGTCTGATATATAACAAACTTACGTCGGGGATGTCACACGTCTACGTAGAAGATAAAACAAGCCGACGTCTGATATATAACAAGCTTACGCCGGGGATGTCACACGTCTACGTAGAAGATAAAACAAGCCTACGTGGGAGATATAACAAGCTTACGTCTGAGATATCACACGTCTACATCTGAGATATCACACGTCTACGTAGCAGATAAAAAACCTATGTAGGAGATAAAACAAGCCTTCGTGGGATAAATAGCACGCTTAAGTCGGAGATAACAAGTATACACGTGTAGGAGATAAAACAAACCTCAGTATGAGATATAACAAACCTATATAGGAGATACAACAAGCCCAGTAGGAGATATCAAGTCTAGTAGGAGATAACACAAGCCTACCTTGGAGATAAAACAATTCTTTCCAAGGAGAACAACCCATGGGAAATAAACGCAAGTGTCAATATTTAGACGTTAATGAGATTAGACGAGATTTAACAAGCCTACCTTGGAGATAAAACAAGCCTATGTCATGTATACACACGTAGGAGATAAAACAAGCCTACGTAGGAGATACAACAGGCATACGTAGGAGATAACAAGCCTATCTTGGAGATTTAACAAGCCTATCTTGGAGATAAAACAAGCATACATGGGATATATAACACGGATGTGACATGTATACACACGTAGGAGATAAAACAAACCTAAGTAGGAGATACAACAAGCCTATGTCGGAGATAAAACAAGCCTAGTAGGAGATTTAACAAGCCTATCTTGGAGATTTAACAAGCCTACCTTAGAGATAAAACAATTCTTTCCAAGGAGAACAACCCATGGGAGATAAACGCAAGTGTCAATATTTAGACGTTAATGAGATTAGACGAGATTTAACAAGCCTACCTTGGAGATAAAACAAGCCTACGCAGGAGATACAACAAGCCTATGTCGGAGATAAAACAAGCCTAGTAGGAGATATAACAAGTCTATCTTGGAGATTTAACAAGCCTATCTTGGAGATAAAACAAGCCTACATGGGATATATGACACGGAGGTGACATGTATACACACGTAGGAGATAAAACAAACCTACCTAGGAGATAAAACAAACCTCAGTAGGAGATAAAACAAACCTCAGTAGGAGATAAAACAAACCTCAGTAGGAGATAAAACAAACCTATGTAGGAGATATAACAAGCCTATGTAGGAGATATAACAAACCTCAGTAGGAGATAAAACAAACCTATGTAGGAGATATAACAAGCCTATGTAGGAGATATAACAAACCTATGTAGGGGATATAACAAACCTATGTAGGAGATATAACAAACCTATGTAGGACATAGAAGAAACCTCAGTAGGAGATAGAAGAAACCTATGTAGGAGATATAACAAGCCTATGTAGGAGATATAACAAACCTATGTAGGAGATATAACAAGCCTATGTAGGAGATAGAAGAAACCTCAGTAGGAGATAGAAGAAACCTCAATAGGAGATAGAAGAAACCTATGTAGGAGATATAACAAACCTATGTAGGAGATAGAAGAAACCTCAGTAGGAGATAGAAGAAACCTCAATAGGAGATAGAAGAAACCTATGTAGGAGATATAACAAACCTATGTAGGAGATATAACAAACCTATGTAGGAGACATAACAAACCTATGTAGGACATAGAAGAAACCTCAGTAGGAGATAGAAGAAACCTATGTAGGAGATATAACAAGCCTATGTAGGAGATATAACAAACCTATGTAGGAGATATAACAAGCCTATGTAGGAGATAGAAGAAACTTCAGTAGGAGATAGAAGAAACCTCAATAGGAGATAGAAGAAACCTATGTAGGAGATATAACAAACCTATGTAGGAGATATAACAAACCTATGTAGGAGATATAACAAACCTATGTAGGAGATATAACAAACCTATGTAGGACATAGAAGAAACCTCAGTAGGAGATAGAAGAAACCTATGTAGGAGATATAACAAACCTATGTAGGAGATATAACAAACCTATGTAGGAGATATAACAAACCTATGTAGGACATAGAAGAAACCTATGTAGGAGATATAACAAGCCTATGTAGGAGATATAACAAGCCTAGTAGGAGATATAACAAACCTATGTAGGAGATAAAAACAAACCTGTGTAGGAGATATAACAAGCATATGTAGGAGATATAACAAACCTATGTAGGAGATATAACAAGTCTATGTAGGAGATAAAAACAAACCTGTGTAGGAGATATAACAAGCATATGTAGGAGATATAACAAACCTATGTAGGAGATATAACAAGCCTAGTAGGAGATAAAACAAACCTCAGTAGGAGATATAACAAGCCTATGTAGGAGATATAACAAGCCTATGTAGGAGATATAACAAGCCTATGTAGGAGATATAACAAACCTATGTAGGAGATATAACAAGCCTATGTAGGAGATATAACAAGCCTAGTAGGAGATAAAACAAACCTATGTAGGAGATAAAAACAAACCTGTGTAGGAGATATAACAAGCATATGTAGGAGATATAACAAACCTATGTAGGAGATATAACAAGCCTATGTAGGAGATAAAAACAAACCTGTGTAGGAGATATAACAAGCATATGTAGGAGATATAACAAACCTATGTAGGAGATATAACAAGCCTAGTAGGAGATAAAACAAACCTCAGTAGGAGATATAACAAGCCTATGTAGGAGATATAACAAGCCTATGTAGGAGATATAACAAACCTATGTAGGAGAGAAAACAAACCTCAGTAGGAGATAAAACAAGCCTACCTTGGAGATAAAACAAGCCTACCTTGGAGATAAAACAAGCCTACGTAGGAGATATAACACACCTATGTAGGAGATAAAACAACCCTACGTTGGCGATAAAACAATTCTTTCCAAGGAGAACAGAGATTATGTTTCTAAGTTTGTCAGCACCATACCCATGCTCGTGGGTTTCACCTGCACCACTCCAGGCTCTGCCGCTACATCAAATTGACAAGCCGTAATATAAGCATTCCCAGTGGAAACCACACAAACACGACATGGGTCGGGTGGGAACTACTGGTAGTTTTTCATCTCCACGGAAACATCCTTACACAAACACATACATTTAAGCTTGTATGGTGGATTTACTCTAGGGAGCCACGGCGACCTTTAGTTCAATCGGTCAAGCATGATGGCAATAAACGCTTAAACAGGCATATGTAAGGCTTTTAATGGAATACCCTTTAGCGTAATAGCGAATACAACAACAGTTGCTGGAGGCGACCCCATACAGATAGATGATGATAAGGACGACGACGACGAAGACGACGACGACGAAGATGAAGACGACGACGACGATGATGATGGTGATGATGATGATTATGATTATCATCATTATCATTATTATTATTATTACTATTATTAATTTTGTTAGTCCGGAAACCTGTCTATGCGAATGAAGGACGTTTGTGGTAATGAGGTTTCCTTGTTATCCATAATAATCTACTTAAGAAGGTGATTTGAGTAATCATCGAAAGCCTTGCTGTCTGGCTTTTCTAATCAATGAGCTATTTTTATCTTTAGCGACACTTCATTAGTGCACACTCACCAAATCAGATTGCGACTAGCCATGGTTTATCATTTAAAAAAGGGTGGCATTGTGTTTTCAGCGTTAATGTTAGGTTTTAAATACAATTCAGAGGTGTCAAATCAACACTTTCATATCAAAATTATACATTAGGGAATGGGCTTATCTCTTAATGTATCAACTTTAAAACTTTCCTTGATGCAGTAAGGCCCGTTTTAGTGAGTGAGTGAGTGAGTGAGTTGGGTTTAACGTTGCTTTTAACAGTATTCCAGCTATATCGCGGCGTGTCAGCTTAATGTGGGAGGAAATACCGAAGTGATGCAGGTCTCAGACGATTACCACTTCGGTGAAACCCACGAGCACGTGTACGGTGCTGACAAACCTGGAAACATAATCGGGGCGAACCGGATTCGAACCCACAATCATAGGTTTCTGGCATTCTCTGCACGCGGCGCCTTAGACGACTGTGTCAGTAGTTATTAACGCTGTTTGATGATGTCCTAAATGCTACGTTTTATAGGAGATGACATGAATATATTCACTGCAGGGGTCACTCGAAATTGTTATCATTTATAGTTGATATTTGTAAATTGTTGTTTGGGGAGGGCCTCGCAAGATCAGTGAACGTGTGAACAATAGAACCATTTGTGGATGGAGCGTCTGCCCGAGAGCGGAAGGTCAGTGGTTCGATGCCCTGGCCCTTCATACAAAAAATACGTTAACACATGGTACTTGTTGTTACCCTGCCTGGCACTCGGCATTAAGGGCATACAACAAGGACAGACCGGGTATCAGTCGATACAATGTGTCTGATCCCATGAGTAGGGTATTGATGTTAAACTGCAGCATGTATCTCAGTCAGCTACCATTATAAAGCCGGCATTAATCCGGGCTAGTATAAACTGCCACACACACACACGTGCATGCACGTCGCTATGAGGGGAAAAAATCATATTTAAAGCGACGTTAAAACCTATTTCACCTCACTCACTCCAGTGGGTCTTTGTCTTAATGTCAGTTTGAATCAGTGAGTGAGTGAGCATGGTTCTGCGCCGCTTTTAGCAATATTCCAGCAATATCACGACGGGAACACCAGAAATGGGTTTCACACATTGTGCCCATGTCGAATCGAACCCGGGTCTTCGGCGAGACGAGCAAACGCTTTAACCACTAGGCTACCCGACCGCCCCAGTTTGAATCAGTGTCATAAACGTATTTAAACTTATATCTGACGTAAATGTATTTCGCCAAAGTAAATCCAACATATGTTTGCAGTAATATGTATGTATGTCTACTCAATACTTAAAAACCTCAAACCTCAAACTTGTGAAATGCTGCAATCTGATTTTGTCTTTCCTTTTGAATTTGTTGAAAAGGCGTGGTATCTTGTATCTGAAACGGGATACGACTAGCCAAGTCGCGTGAGTTGTGTCCCTTAGGCTTACCAGGATGCGATGAACGTGAGTCCAAATCGCAGATTACGTGTCATGGTGCCTGGACGGAGGGGTCGCGGCTCACGCTATCAACCACTGATATTACTGGGTGAGTGAGTGGGGTTTTCAGGTGACACTTTTGGTGAAAACCATGGGCACGGGTACCGGGAGATCCCGTATTTAGGCCCACGCGTTATTACTCTCATGACCCTTAAAACGGAAATAATTCCGCATTTAGGCCCATGGATTTGAATGCAGCTATTTATTTTGGAGTGATCTTCCTTAAATTGATAACTTACTCCCTTCGAAATTTAATATGTGGCGAGACCGCCTCCGTAGTCTAGTGGTAGAGCGTCCGCCCGGAGAGCGGAAGGTGTGGGGTTCGATTCCGGTCGCGTCATATCAAAAGACGTTAAAAGATGGTACTTGTTGTTACCCTGTCTGGCGCTCGGCATTAAGGGGCTAAAAGAAGGACTGGTCGGCTCGGAGTCATTAGACTGTGTCTGAGTGGGGTGGTCATGTAAAACTGCGGCATGGTATCTCAGTGTGCTTGCACTATAAATCGGCATAGCAGCCACACACACACACACACACGCGCGTGCATGCGCGTCGCTATGTTAGTGCAATAATCTTGGACGCGACGTTTAACCCCATTTCACCTCACCTAATACGTAGAGATGCACAACGCGAGGCAAATCCTCATGTGCATTCAACAGTAGGTCCAGTTCAAATTTAAAATTCATGTTTAATATTTTCTCAGTTAAAACAACTTAGCAGTTTCTGATTTATTTCAGCAAAGGGTGTTCCCCTATTAAGGTAAGAAAGCGTTAGCTCCCGAAATTGAGCCCTGGGGTTAATTTCGGATAACATGGTTTAAATGAGTAAACGCTATTTTCCGTAATTAGGCCCGGGGCTTAAATACGGGAAGACAGGCTTCGGTGCTGACGCCGTACTTACTGACCTAAACTCATTTAATTATATCCGTTATGGGGGCGAATATTGCTCACTCCGGCGTAAGGAGCATTCATTCACCCACACATTGAAAACTCTCATAGATATTCGTTATTACGAAAAGACCCGTAAAGATCCGGGTTGGAATAGGTTTTTAGCAACCCCATTCGTCACCACTCGCCCCTTTCCGTAACCTGCAAGAAGACTCCCCCTGTCGATAAATGTTATGTGCGAAAATACGACAAACCAATCAGAATGCGCGTATGAATCCCTCAGAAATAATTTTTGATTTTACATATGTCTTGCATCTAAAAATATACCAAAGACACGGTTAAATGTGTTCAGTCATACTGTATAATCCCGCACGTCCCGATGTGCTTTAAATTGCATCTGAAATATATATTATATATGGGGAAATATATGTGAACCATTACACAACGAGTTGACAATTGTTTTAGGTATGCCCGTTTGCGCTAAGAAGGAATCCGGTCACAAAAATGGCCACACGAGGGGCACGAGTCGCTATTCGGCTTGTCCTGGAATAACACAAGTTGGTCACGAATGTAGCAGCCCATGCTTGCCGAAAGGGGCAACTCTGCTTCTTGTAAGATTTGACCAGCAGGATCGGGTGGTCAGGCTCGCTGACTTCATTGATGCTTGTCATCGTATCCCAATTGGGTAGATCGCTGCTCATGACGTCAATCACTGGACTGTCTAGTCCAGACTCGATTATTTACCACCCGCGCCATATAGCTAGAATATTTGCTGAGTGCGGCATTAAACAACAAACAACAGAAACATACTAATAAAAAAATCCTACATTGTCATGAAGTTAATATAATACTCAACCTGACTTTACGAATTAAAATATACAAAATCATACAACGAAATATATTATTTCCTGCTTACACTAGTTGTAGCTCTCTCTATCCCAATTCACAACAGTTCGCAGGCTTATCGATTACTGTTGTTTAATTACAATGCGACATCTAGTACGCCATTCTGCTATCGCGTCGTCGTTACTATTTACAACTTGCGCTTTGAACGCCTACCATAAAGTTTCCGCAGGCCTGATTAGGGGACAATAGCTCTGTGTGGCACATGTGGTTCTCTAATACATGGTTCGATCAGGTGTAGTGATCCCGCCTAGCTCCGTGGTCATAGTCAAGCCGAATACATGTTATCGTTCTGGGGATTTCATCAGGATGATAAATAATATTATTATGATGTGTTTTTTTCTCTCCGATTTTCTATAATACTATATATTTGTATTGTATTTTATGTGTATTGAAATTTATCAGAGCTTTAAAACATATTTTCATTTTAATTGCTGAAATAAAATATATATTTCGTATCACGAGTATATTTGTTTACGTGTTTAAAATGTATTATGTCAGAATTAAAAAAGTATTCTCATCCATTGTAATTGCTAGAATGAAACATATTTTTGCCTATTTCGAGTACATTTGTATAGCGTTTGAAATAAATTATATCAAAACTTAAAAAGTATTCTCATCCATTGTAATTGCTAGAATGAAACATATTTTTGCCTATTTCGAGTACATTTGTATAGCGTTTGAAACAGATTATATCAAAACTTAAAAAGTATTCTCATTTAATGGAATATAATACATTTTTCACATTGGGTATAATATATATGTTTTATGTGCGTTAAATACACATGTCAAAAATTAAAAAGGAAAATCCTAATTTCTTGTACATATTGGAATATATATTTTGCATCACGTGTATAAAATATGATGTGAAAAAATATTTTAATTTTGTGTTATAGGAAAGTCCATCTTCAGAAGCACCCTCGATTATCCCGCGATTATATCCCCAGACAATCCAGTGATTGAAATTATGCGCAACGATCCACGTCGATGACACGCTATCAAACAAGTCACCGAGTGGAAAACACGGAGTCCTATGAACCGACTGTATATCGTCTTATCCGTAGATCGAGACAAACGGATGGTCGACATAATGCATTCTTGCTGAGAGGACTCTGCCAAGACAAAAGTTACGTAATATTAATAGACGGTGGGCTAGTCTCGACAAGCATAGTCGCCTCTTACGACAAGCATGTGATGCTGAAGACCAATTCTAACCCGGGTCTTCACGGGTGGTAAAATGTGTAAACCCACTGGAGGATAACCCACGCTGTAATACCGCTGGTCTATTGCTAAATGAGCCGTAAAACCACTTTCACTCTTTATATGAGAGGGCGGTCGGGTAGCCTAGTGGTTAAAGCGTTAGTTCGTCACGCCGAAGACCCGGGTTCGATTCCCGACAAGGGTACAATGTGTGAAGCCCATTTCTGGTGTTCCCCGCCGTGATATTGCTGGAATATTGCTAAAAGCGGCTTAAAAAACCATACTCACTCACACTCACTTTATATGAGAATGTTAATTTTGAAGATATTAAAGATTTTCATAAAGTTCAACTCTGCAATGGGATCAGGTTGTCATTGACTGACCGGCTCTGTGATGTACAACCGACGGAAACCGACGGTAGGTAGTAAGTAGTGACAGTGCACTGCCGGCGAGAAATATAATAAAAGAGAGAACGAGAGCGACATCTTGGACGACAACCACACCCACACCCACACATCTACAACAACACCCACAGCTACAAACCTATAGTCAAAACGACGTAAAACTCAACTACCTCACATCACCTTAAATGATTCATCTAGTCCGTGGTCTCGAGCGTCCGCCCGGAGAATCGAAGGTTCGTAGTTCGATCCCTGGCCGCGTCATACCAAAAGACGTTAAAACATGGTCCTTGTTGTTACCCTGCCTGGTGCTCGGCATTAAGGGCTAAAACAAAGACTGGTCGGCTCAGAGTCAGTATACTGTGTCTGAGTGGAGTAAACTGCAAAACTACGGCACAGATTCATACACACAGGCAGACACAGATACACATACAGAGAGACACACATACACACACAGACACACACACACACACGTCGCTTAACAGTGCATTAATTTTGATCGTGACGTAAAACCCCAATTCACCTGACCTCATCTCTCCATCAACGAGATGGTCCATCTAGAAACTACTTACGACAGGCCGCTCTCTCCATCACATATTACTGCATTTAGTGTACAAATGTATGTATTACCAATATTTATTTATGTCCGAGTAATGCAACATGTTCTCTATCGCTATAATCACAGCACAGCAATATTGTAACCAAGATATCTGTCGGTTGATAGCTCAGGTTGGACGACGGAAGACAAAACTCAGGGTTGAAGTTTAAGACGGCAGCGGTCAGGTTTTTTGTTGATGGATAATATCTGTCGTCAAGTGAGTGAGTATGTTTTTACGCCGCTTTTAGCAATATTCCAGCAATATCACGGCGGGGACACCAGAAATGGGCTTCACACATTGTACCCATGTCGGGAATCGAACCCGGGTCTTCGGCGTGACGAGCGAACGCTTTAACCACTAGGCTACCCGACCGCCCCTTTAACGTTTTAGAGAAATATGACTACATATATAGATGT
This sequence comes from Haliotis rufescens, assembly GCF_023055435.1. NCBI lineage: Eukaryota > Metazoa > Mollusca > Gastropoda > Lepetellida > Haliotidae > Haliotis > Haliotis rufescens. The sequence continues at coordinate 7,700,284 of NW_025963902.1, forward strand.
TAATGGTACAAAGCATTTTGACATATACATTTAAGTTATACCGTTATAGGGTTGCGGTATAAATGCATTTGGTGTTATATATGTGAAAGAGATCATAGGAGTTTGGTTTCCCATATAACAACATTTAAACTTACTCAAAAAACGAATGTGTAATACTATCCTTTACCGGTACTCGATAAACGCAGGTGTTCTATCGCCCAACAACAATTTAAAAAAAACATATACATGTCTTAAAAATACAAAGGTATTCTGAAGTCGTCAAAGACCGGTAACACAAACCATGTATTCTCGCGTCCTGCACAAATATGAGTTAAATAAACATTTTAAAGGCCGGTATTGTGTTATCGTACGTATTCCAGGATCCTTTGCTCGTTTTTTCACGACACACGTGATGCAGAGATGTACAGGTGTACGAATCACTTACATAAGCTGGGGCCTGCACATGTTAGTGCACGCAATGCACGATGTCGTCTTTGCTCACGTCCTTGTATTGTATATTGAACCCGGGTCTTCGGCGTGACGAGCGACCGCTTTAACCACTAGGCTACGCGACCGCCCTCTGTCGTTAAGGAGCGGGTTGATAAACAAGTATGGCTACCAACGGGTTCATAACGTCAGCATTTACAGTTAATCATAAAGCTATAACGCCACTTCAAATTGCGATTTATCAACGAACTAGAGCTCCAAACAACTCCGCCACAAGTATCCAGTGTATTTTGTCTACATTATATTACGATCAATATATATACATTTTTTGATTGGTCAGTCGATTGTTTGGTTGACAGATGAAATAGGTTAATTATTAATGAATATGATATTTTTGAAATATGATCTGATGACTAGTTAATGACGTTATTTACAATTCCTAACAGTCTGTAACTGGTCACAAGATGAACCATATGGCTGACTAACGCACCGTTTTATGTGATATCTATTTAAAATGCTAATTTTATCTTATTTAACGTATAAAATATAACTATATGTTACAAATAGTTCCCTCTCACCGACAAACAGAATCATTCAAGATCAAGAATCAAGTTTCAAGATCGATTGATGTATTCGGCATAAAGTTTAGTACCTTACAATATTGATATTCCTTAAACGAGTTATTGTCAATGAAAATTTCGTCGATCTGACATGATGTTTCAAATCCAGATCATCCTTCTTACCTTCAGCGGTCTTTTTGAATCCGCAATCCACCATTTCCAACCGAAACACCTATATGCCAAGTAACAGTTCCAATAGCTTATCATCACAAGCACAATCTAGAGCAGAAGTTATATCACCGTTTAGCTGTAGCCGGATGTGTGTGTCCAAGCAGACGACAAATCGCTGTCGAGCAGACGACACCTCAACTGCGTACGTTCAGCTCGTGCACAACTTGCAGCATGGATCGACAAGCAACAGCTGGTGTCAGCACCTCGTGGACAGAGGAAAGAGGTGCTTTGAACGGCTTCTGCTGGTGTCAAATACATTTATTGGGGATGCCAGTCGGCTTGTTGTATTCCGAATTCTGCTTATTAGCTTTTATATTAGTTTCCGTAGCAATTATCTGTGCCGCAATCCCTATTCATCGCCAGAATGCATGTTTTCTGATGAAGCCTGTTTGGAGGGATATGAGAACACAATGACACACTAGGAAAAGAGTGAGTGGGTGAGTTAGGTTTTTAACGCCGCTTTTAACAGTATTCCAGTTACATCACGGCGTGTCAGCTTAATGTGGGAGGAAAGCCCGAAGTGATACAGGTCTCAGACGTTTACCACTACGGTGAAACCCATGAGCACGGGTATGGTGCTAACAAACCTAGCAAAATAATCGGGGCGAACCGGGATTCGAACCCACAATCATAGGTTTCTGGCGTGCCCAAGGGACGCAACTCTGCACAGCGAATCGCGGCGCCTTAGACGATTGGGCTACCCGTACACCCCAATAGGAAAAGAATCAGAAGACCTTGGTAATCAGGGCAAAACATCGTTTGTAGGTATTTAATTGTTAATGGATTATTAATTACGGCCATTTACCAAAATATGGGGTATGGTCTTGGTTTGATAAAATTAATGTTCCTATTCGATACGTATTTACCCTGTGTTCACTGTTTCAATGTTATTTTTAATTATAGCATCAATTAAGTATTTATATCTTCGCCGTTTAGGTATTCATTATGTAAACATCGTCTCCGTGGTCTAGTGGATAGAGTGTCCGCCCGGGATCGGAAGGTCGATGGTTCGATCCTCGGCCGCGTCATATAAAAGATGTTAAAAGATGGTACTCGTTGTTACCCTGTCTTGGGCTCGTCATTAAGGGGCTAAAGCAAGGACTGGTCGGCTCGGAGTCAGTATACTGTATCTGAGTGGAGAATTAATGTTAAACTGGGACATGGTATCTCAGTGGGCTTGCACTATAAAATCAGCATTATTTCGGGCTAGTACAAGCAGACACACACACACACACACACACACACGGACACACACAGGAGCATGCACGTCGCTGTATAAGTGCAATAATCTTGAACACGACGTTGAACACCATTTCACCTCAACTCACCTCATAGTGTTGAGTGAGCGAAAGGATATTAAGGACGGAGAAGTCAGTGTCATTCCGGCTATTTTCTTGGTTTATTTAGGATTCGTGTTGGAAAATATGAGACCATTTTCTGATTTCCTAATTTAATTTAGTAAGCTATACTCTCTAATTTTCAGACAAAGGTTTGTTTGTTGTTTAACGCCACACTCAGCAATATTCCAGCTATATTCCAGTCTGGACCAGACAATCCAGTGATTGACATCATGAGCATCGATCAACACAATTGGGATACGACAACATGCATCAACCAAGTCCCGTTAGTCGCCTTTAAAGACAAGCATGGGTTGCTGGAGACCGATTCCTACCCAGATCTTCATGGGTAGCTGATTAAAGTATATGTATATGTAGGCAAAGCCAGCTCAGCAAACATTCGTGGTAAAAAAAACCATCTTTGGTCAAGGATTTCTTTTGAAAAATAATAAAATTGATTTTTATCTAATCTTAGCCATACACATGTACCTAATCATGCGATTACGTAAAGGAAAGATAATACATGTACAATTTAAGAATTTACTTCATGTAAGGGGAGATTATGGTATACACTGGGATTGAAATTATGCAAACAGGTTATGTCAAATTATTTACAGTCGCCTCAGGCTTGGCTGCAGCGATCTTAACGCAGATCTGTATGATAGATATATTTTGGATACTAAAACTTGTTCCTGTGGATATCATACCGAAGATGCTTCTTATTTTGTGTGTACAAATTACTATATTCTTCGAAATGAAATGTATTTTTACCAACATGGTTATTCTTTACAAACAGTGCTATGCGGAAATTCGCATTTGAGAGGAAGAGCACATCCGAACATTAGATTCTATTCAAAACTTCATACTAAAAACTGGCAGATTTTCAATTAAGTAAATGAATTGTTTAATATAAACTGCAAATATATTTATCATATATATACACATCTGGCTTGGCATGTGCCAATTTATTGTATCATTTCTTATATGTAAAGTAACGGTATTAACATAAAGCGCTTCGCTTGTTTACCAATCCATTTTTACATTTTTGTGAAAATAAATAAGTTTAAATCATAATACATGTACCTCTTTTTCGATTTCGTTGTAGCTCACGTGATTTATTTATTGACACAGGTAGATATGTAGGTATCTTATAAAAACATAGACTTTGTAGAATTTATAAAATAATTGTACTGAAGTTAAATATCACTTTTTGTGTGTAAACAAATATCTAAAATATATAAAGCCCTTTTTTCTACCATGATCTAAGTTATGTAAATTAATAACGTGACAGAAGCTATAAGAAATCTATTTTCATTTATCATGCCCTGAAAGAAAGTGTATGGATTTGTATTACATTCCAGACAATGTATTATGATTGATTGAACAACCTCTGAGACATATATCACTTCGGGCTTTCCTCCCACATAAAGCTGACATGCCGTGGTATAACTGGAATAGTGTTAAACGCGGCGTTAAACACAACGCACTCACTTTGGCGTGAGAGGATAATTTAAGTCCTTAATTACCCTTTCCTCCACCAGGAACCCCCCCCCGAAACTATAACAGTCCTCTTTAGTCAATGTCCGTTCAATAGCAACACCTGACACGCGATGTATACTGCCTCAGAAGCTCATGTGTGTCACAATATGTTTCATTTAAAGCTTAGTTACCTAAAACTAAAACTCCATGAATAGACTTAGACGGTACATATTGACTTCACATACGATTACCACAGTGAGATAGGCAGCGCACTTGCACTGGTTCAATACAGCGCTAAGCACTGTGTGGAGTTCTTCACCGCCTGCTCACATGCAAAGCCTATTGATTCACTAACTCGGTGTTACTTATAATGTGCGGTAATCTACCCTCGCAGTATTTCATTATGGAAATATAACACTCAGATGTTTTAGAGAGGTATACAGATTGGTTTCCAGGGAGTGCCTGGTATATATACTCACCGACAAAAGAAACGCGGATACCCTATATGGTGGTTGATATAAATAATTACTCATATTCAAGAGATATTAGATTGCACAAACGAACATACTGGTATATGTTGTGTGAACCGACGCTCATGATCGCATCACATGTGACGTCACAGATACATGACTCGATATGCACCATTTGTGTAGGATTAGCGTCTAAAGTTTGGAAATCACGTGCAGCATATCGCGATAAGAATACAGACACTGTGGTAACGCTTGACTGATTGTGAGTTTTGTCATCATGTACACATTGGAAACATCTCGTCTTAACGAACATACTTCTCTATATGGTTCGGGTTTCTTTTGGCAGTGAGTATAGATTTGTTTCAAGGGATGGTCTGGTATGTAGATTGGGTTCAAGGGAGGGTCTGGTATGTAGATTGGGTTCAAGGGAGGGTCCGGTATGTAGACTGGTTTCAAGGGAGGGTCTGGTATGTAGGTTGGTTTCAAGGGAAGGTCTGGTATGTAGGTTGGTTTCAAGGGAGGGTCTGGTATACAGATTGGTTTCAAGGGAGGGTCTGGTATATAGATTTGTTTCAAGGGAGGGTCTGGTATGTAGACTGGTTTCAAGAGAGGGTCTGGCATATAGATTGGTTTCAAGGGAGGGTCCGGTATGTAGACTGGTTTCAAGGGAGGGTCTGGTATGTAGGCTGGTTTCAAGGGAGGGTCTGGTATACAGATTGGTTTCAAGGGAGGGTCTGGTATATAGATTTGTTTCAAGGGAGGGTCTGGTATGTAGACTGGTTTCAAGAGAGGGTCTGGCATATAGATTGGTTTCAAGGGAGGGTCCGGTATGTAGATTGGTTTCAAGGGAGGGTCTGGTATACAGATTGGTTTCAAGGGAGGGTCTGGTATGTAGATTGGTTTCAAGGGAGGGTCTGGCATATAGATTGGTTTCAAGGGAGGGTCCGGTATATAGACTGGTTTCAAGGGAGGGTCTGGTATATAGATTGGTTTCAAGGGAGGGTCTGGTATGTAGATTAGTTTCAAGGGAGGGTCTGGTATGTAGACTGGTTTTAAGGGGGGTCTGGTATATAGATTGGTTTCAAGGGAGGGTCTGGTATATAGATTGGTTTCAAGGGAGGGTCTGGTATGTAGACTGGTTTTAAGGGGGGTCTGGTATATAGATTGGTTTAAGCGAGTGCTTGGTATATATATATTAGTTTCAAGGGAGGGTATGGTATATAGATGGGTGTCAAGGGAGTAGATTGGTTGGGAAATGAGTCAAAAAGGAGAGATATTTGGTTGGTATATGCACACAAACACATTTAGTGCAGAGATACCGTAGACAATCGATACATCATCCCTGGTACAACAATGATAAATTAAAAACAGTCATCGAGTCAGACTAATCGGCTGGATGAGCTCAAGTCACACGTGACCGAAAAAGGACACATTGGAATTCTGCTTCTGCATACGTCAGCGGTACGTCATCTTGCTTAAAACATCTTAATTTTAAACAAGGAAATAATTCAGTATATTGGCTTGTGTTTTTATTCACCAATTCCGACCTTTAACAGTTAGGACCTTTAATAATTAGGCGTGGGCACATCAATGTCATTTTGGAGACTTTGGGATTATTGACCTTATGGGTTATGACTTGACACAATCCATTAAAACGTTTATCATTGACTGATTGCGTAGTGAACACAGGCTTGGCCCATACACATATACAGCGTGGTTACTCTTCGTGGGATTAACGGGTTCCATGCAAATATGAAATGAAATGTACAAGCATTGACAATCACTGAATATAGCGGTATTCAATACTGACCAGAGATTAACCCCAAGTTAAACTGTTTTATTTAGACATCATTTTTTCTACATTAACTGATAATAAAAAAGTACATATTGTTGGATCGTGAAAAGGTTTAACTACCCTGGCTAAAGGAAACTCAAGTCAGGTTGAAAACGATTGGCCCAACACGCCAATCATCACCTGACTGTGAGAAGTCCGTGCTTTTTGAGAAAATTATGTTTTTCTAAAATTTGCATTGAAAAAGTTTTTTTTATGATGGCACGAGGGATACTGTTCCATCAGGACAATGGCAGGCCCCTCAATGCTCGTAGAATCTGGGACTCTTTCAACACCAAAACTGCACCTTGTCTCCGTGTTACCCCGTTACATTCCAGTGATTGACATCATGAGCATCGATCTACGAAATAGGGATACGATGACATGTTCAACCAAGTCAGAGAGCCTGACCACCCGATCCCGCTAGTTCCATCTTTCGACAACATGGGTTGCTGAAGACCTATTCTAACCCGAATCCTCACAGGTCTATTATATCCGTGCAGGACGGCCTACCATCCTTCGTGGGTCTTTACAGTCAGACAAATTCTTAAGCGGGCAATTGTTATATGTTGCATTGTCACATGACTGTCACATGACTGTCACATGACCTTGCGTACGTGAGTGGGGCAATGTTACATACTGCTGAACATACACATTACATGTTTTATACATCCACTGTGCTTATGTTGGACATGTTTACTGATGTGGTTTGGAATACGGCGTATTGATTGTTTGCTCGCTGTGAGGTGAGGTGGAATGGGGTTTAACGTCATGTTCAAGATTATTGCACTTATATTAAAGCCACGTGTGTGTGTGTGTGTGTGTGTGTGTGTGTGTGTGGGTGTGGGTGGGTGGGTGTGGGTGTGTGGTGTGGGTGCTTGTACATACAAGTCCGGACTAATGCCAGGAGTATAGTGCTAGCCCACTGAGATACCATGTCGCAGTTTAACATGAATACCCCACTCAGACACAGTATACTGACGCCGAGGCGACCAGTCCTTGTTTT